>NC_142067.1:96036040-96354433 GCF_059756535.1 Pantherophis guttatus | reverse complement strand
GTTGTGGGTCTGGGAAAATGCAGTCTATATTCTAAAATAACCTCTCTAGAGGTCAAGCTAGAGTCTACAAACGAATAAAGCTAAAATCACCATACCCTTCTTGCCTAAAAAATGAGAAACATCAAAATGTTCCAATATTTTAATATGATGAGATCAAATGAGGGATTTTTTTCGGTGAAGGTCTCACTGCAAATTCAACACATTTATCACCTATTCTGTAAGCCTCTTATGACTAACTTAGACAATTAAGCTAATGCAACTATGAACGTGCCTAAGAGACTGATTATACATTTAATTCACATTCTCAGTCTGCACAAGCTGACAGAATCACAAAACAGGTATAAGAGACATGATTAGGAACTGCTATAACTTTGGTATCTGATGGACCAGATGTAAATTACTTTAACCCATAAAATGTCCTACTGAATTGTCATAATTAAATAGAATCAAAGGGGAGATGAATTAAAACTGGCCAATGTAACAGGCTTCTGCAATCATTTCTGGTGTTTCCGTGAAGTTAAATAATAAGTTTAACTCTAATATAAGTATCTAAATTATTATTTTTGCTACCATTCTCTAACATATTAGATATATTTAAAAAAGAGGCCGATGCATGATAAACTAGCACGTTCTTCAGAAGGAAACCCTATTTATATGAATGGTGCTGGAAAGTCATTAAGATGTTATTACTTTCTAACAGTATAAATACACCATTTGAGATTGCTTAGCTATAGCAGGCTTTGGCTTAAAAAAAAAAAAATAAGAGCCTGTAGTACAGTGGACTAAAGCACTGTTATTAACATCTGCTGCTTGCAATTACTGCAAGTTCAAATCTCACCAGGCTCAAGGTTGACTCAGCCTTCCATCCTTTCAAAGGTAGGTGAAATGAGGACCCAGATTGTGGGGGCAATAAGCTGACTTTGTATAAATATACAAAAGTATGAAGGCTATTGCTTAACGCATTGTAAGCTGCCCTGAGGGCGGCATATAAATTAAAGCAAAAAAAATAAAATAAAATAAAAAATAAAAAATTACAGCTCAAATCTTATATTCCGAGTGAACATGGTGTGTCCAGTGTGCCTCTCCTTTCAACCATGATGTAGGAAGAAAACATTGCAAACCTTGTGGAGTTTCTTTGACCTGCTTGGTTATTTTGTTGCCCAGTGCTTTGTAGTGGAGAATCTCGGCGGGATAGCACAGGCGATCTGGATGTAGTTCTCACCGGTACCTTATGGAGCGAACAAGTGGGAATAAAAATAATTAATATAGTGTTGCATGGGCAAAACTAAGGGTTTTTTTTGCTCCTGTAAAGATATACATAAATATATACACAGATATATTACTAAATGTATAAAACTATATTACTATTGTCTAAATAAAGTAATTCTATTGGTTAAAATGTTCACCAACTGTAGAACCCATAAACCCAGTTGGACTGTATTTAAGATGCTGAAAAAATAGGACATTTAATAAATAGCTAGCATAGGTACAAATAACTACCCACTCACAGACGATCATGACAGAACATAGACCTTTAAAGCAAGAGATTCACAAAGCAATAGGCTACAATAGCATGGGGATTTAGAAAATTAAGCTCTAAGGAACCAACAAATGCTTAGTAATGGATCAGTAAAAGGCAGGAAAGCAAGATTATATCTGATAAAAGTAAATCACATTAAAAAATGTTTTCGTGGTCCATAGTATCTTAAAATATATACGGAATTTTAAAGAAATAACTTTTGGCTATTATTTTTTTGTTTGTGCTTTCTTGGATATTACCTTTAGCATGATAAATATTTTATTTATGAATAGTAGACAGCTTATAAATGTTTGCTGATCTTCAATTTTCTGTAATCATCTACTTTAAAAGGCAAATTCTTCTTGAAAAAAAAAAGAAACAAGGAAGAGGAGGAGAATAACTACTACTATATACTACCCTTAAAAAAAATTCCCGGGGTGGTATATGAACATATTAAAAGCACAAATTGCCTGTTTCTGGTATTCTACAGGTGTGCATTCATTAATTAAAAACCTAGCACATGCCTTCTGTTATTCTTTGGTTTAAAGAAGTCAAACTTCTGTCTTTCTATTTCTTACCCTTGGAGGCACCTCGTCACTGTCTGATCTAGCCCAAGACTTTTGGGTGGGGTCAGGTACCTCAGATTTAGAGTCAGAACTTTGATTTAGCACTTCACTGCGTGAAGGTGGATATGGGTCCTGAGAGCGCAGATGGTGATGTGCAAATTTGGGAGAAGGGTCACTGAAGGAATGGGACCGTGAGACAGGGGGAACATTGTTCTTGAGAGATGCCAGGTGAGACCACTGTACCTTACAAAAAAAACAAAACATAGAACATTCAATGCGTTCTGTACAACTGGCTTTTCTCAATTAAACACAGAATAAAAGGCAAGAAGGATTTAGCTAGCAGGATGGTCACATCTGATATATGAAGCAAGGCAAGCACATGAGGAAATCAATGGGCTTAAAGCAAGGAAGGTGCTTAGAGAACATGAAAAGCTGTGAACATAGTGTACTGGCATGTTGGAAAGCATATTCTGAACATATAGGTTCACTGGAAGGGAAGGATAGCAAATCCCACTTGTTCTAACATATGGCCAAGGTTCCAAATATGCCATATATTTAAAACATCAATAAAAGAATAAAATTTTGGAGTAGTAGTAGAAGTCAAAAGAAGCAACCAAGAAGCCAGTAAATATAATGGCTTTGAAACAATTTATTGGTATATTCAGAATGTGAAATATGTTGCATTTAGGCATTATGGAAGAGTTACATGTAATTACATGAGTTACATGTTTCTTTTTCAGCAAATATATGTACTGGTTTATATATGTTTATATATGTGCCCTTGTGAACGTGTGTGTGTGTGTATACACACTGTAAACACCATACGTACACACTTATGCACATACAAAGATAACATAATATGTGATATATGCATATATTGTATATTTTTTTTCGCATATATGCACATTAGTGACCACAGAAATATGATCATATGCACTTTACTATCATGTCCAAAGTAAATTTTACAATAAAAGTTTATTACTTCATCTACAGAATTAAACTATGCCCGCATTTTTTCTTTAGTATTAGAAGCTGTTCAAATATGAAACCTAAATAAGTTTCATAGAATTTTAGAAAGAAAAGGATGACTAAAGCAAGTTCTTGTAAATTTAGAGCTGTCCACGGCATAAATATATTACATAAAATATATTTTAGAAGAGTATAATGATTTTAAAAGAACTCTTTCTTTTAAATAGTTTTTAAAAACTGAATATTCTTAACTACTACAAATATTCATAATTAGCTTATATTTTCTCAACATAATTTCCCCAAAATATTTCCAACGTTTTCCTAGTTGGGTATTTTTGATGATTACAAGTACCATATGGTACTGTTTTGACTTAGTACTGCCAATTGTCAACATAAAGGTACAAAAAACCCATATATTAATTTACAAAGACAAACCTATCAGATGGATCTATACAAAAATCCAGTCACTGAAATTGTTTTTAAATACACAGTAAACGATATCATTGAATCTGTCTCTTAGAGAGAGCATTGTCTCTCCAAAGTCATCTTGAAAAAGCAAGCCATATTAGGAAACTGATCACACATTGGTCATTAGATGATGCTCTAAGATTTGAAATTGTGTCCACCTGCTTGAATTTTCTCATTCGGTATTTTCATTTTGCCAGAGCAAACTTGTTTTTAAATGGAGAATAGAAACAAAATTAAATGTTGTTTCATTTCATTTTCATTTCCATTTAATTAAATTGGAATGAATTAATATACTTAATGATTAAGTCAGGTACTTAACAGTAGTCTCCAGTACATTAAATATTGTGTTTTGGTAGCAACCTCTGGAGGACTCTGGATACTGTATTCAAGGCTTTCAGAAACTGAATATGTCCCTGAGGCAGAAATTGTGTCCCTTTACCCTAGTTCAGGGGTGGGCAATTGTGGCTCTTTTACAAACTGTGGACTTCAACTCCCAGAATTCCTGAGACAAACTCCAATTCTGGGAGTTGAAGTCCACAGGTTGTAAAAGAGCCACAATTGCCCACCCCTGCCCTAGTTAATTCAACTATTATCTCAAGAATACTGTATGAAAATACATTAAACAGGAGTAAGATTCTATTTTAACCACTGCTTATCCATGCCATGAAAAATCAATTTTATCAAATAGAAAAGGAGGTAGAACCTTTCTTTCAAAATGTCAAATTCAGAAGGAATGAAATAAATTTTCAAGAAATGCCAAGGAAAGATATGAAAAAATATGCTTTTTACTGAGAGTACATATGTTAATGGAGTGTTAGTTAGCCTATCGGGGAGAAGAACAAGAGAGTCCCTCATACAGAAATATGGGAAAGTGTTTTCTATTAGGGTGTCATACATACAGTATACCGGTGTAATGTAACCTGTTGGTTTCCATATATGTTACTTCCCAACTCTTCCTTTCTCTTCCCATCCCATCATCATACATTTCACAAGGATTTTACCTGCGATTCCATTGGTTTTTGCAATGATGGCTGAAGTGGCTCGGAATTTCCATTTGAAAAGGACTCTGATCTTGAAGGCACTGGTGGATCTAACACTTTGCTTCCCTGTTTAGACTGGGCTTCCGGGGAGCTCTGGTTATTCTTTCTATATCTGTCATCAACCTGGGAAGAAAAAAAGCCATATATGGACTCAACTGACATAATGAAAAGATGATTCTTAGAAATTGAAATAAAATTCCTCCAGAGAAACTACGAGTATCATGTTTCTGGTCAACTCAACAGATTGCACTCACTACAAATAACACTGGTAATCTAGAATCCCAAGTTTATTATGTAGCTCCCAGCCCAATATGACAGTATGCTCATCTCTACTATTGCCCACTGTTCTTTGGGATTGGGATGGATTATACTTTAAATACAATAAAATAAATACTTTTTCTTCCATATAATGGTCAGTGTCCAGCGTCAGTTCAACATGCTAGGATTAATGTTAATCTGCAGATAACACATGACTCTTTTGTGAAAAATATGTTTTAGTGAAAATTATCCCAATAGTACCTGTTGGGTATCCCAAGGGTATCTTGGCTACCCTTATTTGGACTTGGAAATTAAACAAGGTTGAAGCTTGTTAGAACTTGGGCCCTGGAGTCTTGTGATGCTTCCTGAAAGCCTTAAATACAATCCTCAAATTCCTCCAGAAGTTGTTCCAAAAATGTAATCTTTAATGTAGTAATAAAGTTGCACCCAAAACATGTTTTTACATACATGAAACTATTTGGTAAATTGTCACATTGTCATCAGTTGTATTATGGATTAACATAATAGAAAATCTTTATTGAGATCATTGGTATAATATATATTATGCTGTAATACAATAATCATTAATGAATGGTGTGTAGAAGACCTCTACTGTGTTATTTTCTGGCCATAAAATATAAAGGTAAAGGTAAAGATTCCTCTACACATGCATGCTAGTTGTTTTCCAGCTCTAGGGACGATGCTCATCTCTGTTTCAAAGCCGAAGAGCCAGTGCTGTCTGAAGACGTCTCCATAGTCATGTGGCCGGCATGACTAAATGCCGAAGGCGCATGGAGCGCTGTTACCTTCCCACAAAAGTGGTCCCTATTTTTCTACTTGCATTTTTTACGTGCTTTCGAACTGCTATGTTGGCAGAAGCTGGGACAAGCAATGGGAGCTCACTCCATTACGCAGCGCTAGGGATTTGAACTGCTGAACTACCAACCTTCTGATTGACCTCAGCGTCCTAGCCACTGAGCCACCGCATTAATAACATAAATTAGGTGTCTTCCTTTCCATCTTTACTAGGCTTTATTTAATCCAAATTCTACCAGTCACAACAGACCTCTGACTGCTAAAAGTTAAGCAAATTGATTTGTACATTCACTAGAGGTTCTTCTTCAGAAGTGACTGCAACATAGCAATTGGTAATCAATTAAGAAATTTTATCTGACTTTAGTGTAATATTATGCGATCTTATCTATTGTTTTGAGAAGTGAAGAAATTTTATGGGCTAAATTGCTGGTCCCTGATGTATTTTTCCTGGGTAAACCTCAAATATAGAAATTGGTTACTTGCTACCTACTGGTGCTCTATGAAAGGAAAGACACCATACAAGGTATACATTCTGTAAAAGTATATTTAAAAATTGTCCTTTTCCTCCAAGGCGGGTAATGGGACACACTCATCTTCCTCTCTCGACATTCTTATGGGAAGGTTGTCTTTATATACATTCTGATAGATATTTTAAAAGCAACACTGGTTCTAATAACTTGAGATAGAATTTACCTCCCGTGGCCTTTCAGTAGGCTCATAATGGGGTTTAGGCTCTGGGGTATGATAGTTTTGTTTATTCCTTTCTTGCTGCTGGAGCTGCTGTTGCTGCTGCTGTTGCTGCTGTTGATGCCTCCTGTGATCATGCTGAAGTGACAAAAGATATGCCTGTTCCTGTTGCAATTGACGCTGAAGCCTCTCTGCTTGTCGGTGTTCCTCCATCTCTCTCCATCTGTATTCCTTTGAGAGAACAGGTCAAAATATGAACACCATGCTGGTGGGCACTTGCTTATCTTCTGGCGGTTATACATTTTGCTGCTGTTCCAGTGTGAGTAAATATATCAAATTTCAAAATTACATTCAAATAGAGCACATGTTTTCCCTTAATTTATAAAACATTTTACGCTACACTTAGCAAGATTCAGTACTTACAGGCATAGTGTTATTTAACCTATTGTGATCGGCACAGTCATAAATCTATTTTGCCACTGAAGGGAAGAGTGGTTTTGTTGTGGTGGGGGAAATGGGGTGGGGGGCAAAAAGAACACAGTACCCTGACTTTTGTATCCAATATTTAATAAAATAACATGGCCTGCAGTCTTGTTCTTTTGAGAAGGGTTGTTCAGAAAGTCAATTACCAAACCGTAACTTATTTAACTTAGGGGAGGGAAAAATCTTCACTGATTGGCTTGTCAGATCATCATACAGCATGGTTCACATAGGTTCTGCCAGCCCATCCACCCTGTAGGATGATTAGTTCTTGTGCCAGGCTCTACTGTGCATAAAGTTCAGCTGTGTCCATTTAAAGACAACCTGGGACACCGGTCAGAGAAAGCAATCCCAAATAGTAGCTACTAACAAAACAGATACAGTGCTTTACCAGTAACATGGCCTGCTCCTGGAGCAGCTGCTGCTGAAGAATTTCCAGGTGCCGCTGCTCCTCTTCTAGCTGTCGCCTGATATACTCCTGTCACATAGAAATTACCCAGCAATAAAATTGTTCACAACAGGAATGTAACCAAAGCACCTGAGTACAACACCACACAAAAGAAAAAGAAAAACGCCACCTATCCCAATTCACCTTCAGGTGACAATTCCATAATAAATTTAATAATGGGACTCCCTAAAGAACAATTAAATAAACCCTATCAGCTAAAGTAAGGACTGAGCCAAATCCATTACAGACCCTCCCTCCAAAAAATTAATCAAAAAGAGGAAAAGAAATTGTGGCCTAGGATAAACTAATCTTGCCTGTAGAATTTTGACTTAAGACAAGCAAATGGATTTTTAAAAACAGGTTGGTAGTTAATACTAGCAAGTCTTATCAACACAGCCAACACAAAATCGCATGCATTTTTAATAACAGAATTAGTTTTGCACCTTATGATGAACCATGAGCAACAACTAGAGCCAGGCTTAGTTAAGGCATCCCTTTTGCAAGCTTTCTACCAAAAAGATCTGTCAATTAGAACCTTAACCTCAACTATAAACTGATCCTAGCCTCATCATCAACGCAGACAATGCCAATCTGAAGTATGTGGTGGTTATGACAGAACATAAAAAAACATCCACTAGAGAAAGATATAACTCCAAATGCAATTTCAGTGACACTCCAGAAGTCTGGATTCCTAAGCCAAGTCAAAATATGCAGCAACATATCCAAAGCTAAGAACATCCTGTCGTGCAAATTAATGAGGGAAAGTAAACACATGCGCTCAAACACACATGAAAAGACAGCGAACACAAAAGGAATTAATGATGCAATGCAATGGCAAAATGAGACTGCTTGAAATCTTACAAGACAAAATTAAAAAAAGGTGCATACTAGCTTGTTATACAATCCTTGCATACCCAGAATTAAGTGGCGTTAACTTTTTGTAGCGATATGGGTGTTTTTTTTTTTTTAAACAAAATCTATCAATGCCAGCAATACAGGTAGTCCTTGACACTTCACCACAATCGGGATCAGAACTTCCATGCTGAGAGATGCAGTTGATAAGTGAGTTGCACCTAATTTTAGGACATTTACTATGATCATTAAGCAAATAGTGTAATCATTAGGTGAATCCAGCTTCTCCCATTGATTTTGCTTGTAGCCCTGAGAAAGTCGTAAATAGCAATCACATGACTCTTGGTCGCTGCAATCATTGTATATACATGCTGACTGACAAGCACCAAATTCTAATCACGTGATCGCAAGGATGCTGCAATGGTTGTTAAGTGTGAGGCCCAGTCGTACGTCACTTTTTTCATTTGGGTCATAACTTTGCACAGTTGTTAAACAAAAGGTTGTAAATCATGGACTACCTGTACATTTTGGAAAATGTGTGTTAACAATACATCTCTAGCTGCATGCAAACAATGGCAGATGGTGATGCACTTCTTCAGCTACATGAAAATATGATTTCCTAAGACCCAATTAAGTTACTCAGGGAGAACATTTTTTATCTATTTTACACGACTGTCTATTACTGCACGTGTATTTCCCAAAACTAAGTTGGGAATTTTTTTTCTCCAATCTAGCTCTCTCCAAATGCATTTTCACCCAGCAGTTCTGGGAACTGCAGTTCCAAACTTTCTGGAAGATGCTAAGTTCAGGGAAGCTAAACTATACTCTTAAGTGCAGTATTTCATACAATTCTAAAACAACCTTTCTATTATTATGTATTCTGCAAAATTCCATTATATATTACGTTGTTTGACATCAAAGCCCAAATAAACTTTATAGCAGAATACAATAAATTTTAAATAGCACAGAGATGTTCTTAGTGCTTAGTATATTTCCTGAAAATTATATACTTTCTGTCCCCACTTTCTGTCTTATATACAAATAATATTTCAAACAGGCAAGATTCATGTATGAGACTGAGAAACTAATGTAGTTTTTTTCAAAGATCCAATATTGATAAATTTTGAAAAATGAATGCATTTAATTCATTTAAATTAAGTCATTTGCTTCAGTATAAGTAAATGAAGTAAGTCTATTACTATATTTACATGTTGTGACTTTGTGGAAGAAACTTACTTCCCAGAATCAGAAAGACGAAGGAATCCATCATAAAACACTGGTTCAGATTTTCAGATCTGATTGGTTCAGATTTTCCCATATTCCTAACCAGGTCCCCCAAATTAGTCTACTATACTGCTACATATCCTAGTCATATAGGCAATGACTATACTAACACACTACCCAGACTGATGGAAGGTATTTTTTTAGTTTGTATCCAGTAGTTTCCTTAATGTTTCCTATAGTAAAGAAAAGAAAGGAAGAGAAAACCATACATAATTGATTCACGCTGTTTCAGGTTTACCTGCTCTCTCTCCACTCTTCTCTTCTCTTCCTCCGCTCTTCTCCTTTCTTCTTCTTCCTTCCGCCTTTTTTCCAGCTCCTCCAATCGTTTTTTTTCTTCCTGTTCTCTCCTCCTCTGTTCCCGTTCTTGCTGTCTTCTAACTTCACGCTCTCTTCTCTGTTGCTGCATTTCAATGGATATAAGTAATATCTTTCTTTTATCAACTGATCAAATCAGAATACAGAACCTATGGATTCTATTGCCAGCATAATCAGTAGACTGGCAATCCAGCATCATTTATTTTATTTTTTTAATAAAAGTTTTCTATTTTTTTTTAAACAAACAAACAAACAAACAAACAATACATCCCTAATCATTCAGTGTTTCATCTGGGTGCATATTTTGTGTCTTCTACTCCCTCCTCCATCATTTTGATATCATATTTCTATCATACCTTTATATTTTCATTTAGATTGTTACATCATTCTTCCCAAATTTCTTATGTTTATATTAATTCATCAATCATCTAAATTTATATATATATATATATCTTCTCTAACCATTGATATAATTGCCCCCATACTCCGATTCTTCCTTTCTTTAAATACCAATGTTAATCTATTCATTTCTGCACATTCCAATATTTTCTTAATTACTTCTCCCTCTAAAGGGATTTTCTCTGCTTTCCAATTTTGTGCAAGTACAATTCTTGCTGCAGTTACAATATGTATAATAAAATAATCCAGCATCATTTAGAAGGGTGGCAATCAAATTTTATTTTTCATTGTATCAGGATTATCTGAGTAATTTTTAGAAACGCGCTTCTACAATTACAATTACTAATATTTTAAAATCGTTGGCTACCATATGTGAAAATGTGAATACTATGATTGTATATAAGAAATCACCAAATATAAGGAAGGTAGTAAAATTGCTTCCATACAGACAATGACAATGCTGTCATCAGACACTTGTTGCTAACAATTTCATGAAGCAGCTAAACAAAGAATTTATCCTAAGCATTTGGACTAAGATGTCAGCAAATTCCACTAGTTAATTGATGGCTGATATAATGTTTGTTTTTTTCAACCTTGGCTTGCTGTTAATAATTTTATTCTATTTGGTTTTTAATTTTTGTACACCATCCAGAATAATCTAAGGTTATATTAAAAGATAAAAGTAGTTCATTTTACTCTGAAAACTGCAGGGCTAAAAGGGACAAGATCAAAACCATGAATATTTACTGACAAACTCTACTTCAGAGTCAGGAATGTCTGCAAGAATATAGACTGAAACACAGAATAATCAGTTCCTTAAGGAAATGCTTTGTGTTCGGGTGAATTAGTCTGCGCTTCATGGATTAACTGGCAGGTGATCTACAGAGAGATCACCGGAAAACAGAAATGGAGAGATGAAAGCCTTCTACTAAAAAGAAACTAAAAATATAACTAAACAGAGTCAGCAGCTATTCCTGAAACAAACTGCCATTCTTTTATCTGAGTAGAAAACTTCCTGAGGCAGCCAAAATCTTTATTCATAGAATCATGGAATATAAGGATTTGAACAGACCTTGTTCAAACCTCTTAGCTCATGAATCCACAATTACAGCATCCCTGTAGACAGTGAGCCAGCCTAAGTAATTCCAGTGAAGCAAAAACCACTATTTCACAGGATAATTTATTCTCCTGGTGAATAGTTCAAGAATAAAGAATTTTTTTCTCTCCTGATTCCAACTAAACTACTACTTTTTTTTTAGTTGAAATCCCAATTTGTCTCCTGTCTTCTGGCACAATACTGGACAATTCTTCCATTTTTCTACACGATCCTTCTTCAAATGCTTTCACAATAATCATGTTTTCCTGCAGTCTTCTCTCTCTAGTGATTCCTCATGAATTGTTCTTTTCAGCCCCTAGGACTAGAAGATCTCCAAGGTCCCTTCCAACTCTGTTATTCTATCCTGTCTTGTCCTGTCCTGTCCTTGTTTTTGTTCCATTCTGTTCTATTGTAGAATTTTGCAATCCTTATCATCTTGATTTCTCTCCAATGAATATGCTCCAGTTTGACAATCCCCATTCTAAAAAGTAGGGTTGAAGGTAACAAATCCACTTATGTGTAGTGTTATGTGTCTATTATACTGCTTTTGCCTGATGCCTGTTGCTATTTGCAAATTGAATCATTGTCCCCTTGAAGCACCAATACTACTAGACAGAACAGGAACAGAGTCTACTATGTTTGCCTATATAAAGACTGTAGTGGTGTTGTCCCTCACTGTTCATACTTGGCTGTGGTGAAACAACATAGTCTTACTTTGATACGGTCATGGAAGTGTTCTGATTTGCTCTGTCAAACTAAAAGGCCACCCAAATTCAACTGAATGAAGGAATTCATGGGCTTCAGAATACTTCTGACCAGTACAGAGGTTTCTCTCAGACTATTCATGTAGCACTAACTGACATAGTGTGGAAGACTTTTGGCATGTTGTGAGAGTGGACCAGGCTAGACACCCTTAGTGCACACTGATGGCAATCCTAGAACATTTGCTGAAACTAAATGATGAGTATAATCCCATCTACTCATAACAACTCACTCTGCCTTACTATTGGAATAACTTGATTGTTGCAGCAGATTGAAGGATCTCTTCCTTAGGATGCATGTGACTGGGAAGAGAGGAAGCAATTCTGAAAAGTAAAATCTGTTATACTGTAGAGCAGAGGTCTTCAAACATGGCAGATTTAAGGCTTGTGGACTTCAGCATAGCTGGCTGGAGAATTCTGGGAGTTGAAGTCCACAAGTCTTAAAACTGCCACGTTTGAAGACCTCTGCTGTAGAGTTTCTAAACATTATTATCTCACACTCTTCCATTTTCAATTTCTGCATTCATTTCATGGCACCACCAGTGTATAATGAAGAGAGCCTTCAGCATCAAAAGGAAGATCCTCTGCTAAAAGATGTGGTACCTGGGTTAAAACCAAAGAGTGGGACCAAGCATAAAACTGAATGGAATCACTCTTGCAAGAAATTTGGTACTACTATTTGTTGGTTTGATAAAGCTAAACTTTTTATAAGAAAAAGAACAGTAACATTTGCTTGTCCTAAGGAAAGAAATGAGCAGAAACGCCACATTTCACCAGGAAAAATGATGGTATGTGTTATGCAGGCTTGATTATTGACAACCGTAAAAGAAAAACTGCTTCCTTACATATCCTTCATCCCAGTGTATTCTCAGCCTTTTTTGTCAAAGACCAGCATACTCAGAACTGCCTTTATGAAGCATCTATCAATATAGCCTGGCAAAGGTTATTGAAAATGAAACACTACTGTCACTCTATAGACAAGACAGGAAAGACAGTTCTAGTCCTGGCTTAAAAACTAGCTACTGTGTTTCTCCGAAAATAAGACCCTGTCTTATATTTTTTTGAACCCTGAAATAAGCGCTTGACCTTATTGCCATGCACTCAAAAGCCCAATTGGGCTTATTATCAGGGGATGTCTTATTTTGGGGGAAACAGGGTAGTTAAAATATCAGATCTTATTTCAGTAGTTGGAACTGTTTGAAGACTGCACCTAAATCATTAGCTGAATAATAGGTGTTAAATATCAGCTCCTTCTTCAGTTGAACAAAAGGTAGATTTAGACTGATGAGTCTGAGTAACAGACAAAAGTATAATCTAAAATATAACAAGTCATAGTGGTTATTCTGTTGCTGCTTCTCAGCCACATAATATAGAAAGTACCAATATCAATAGATCAAGGTTTACTTGCAGACATGAGATATGGGAGATAGTAGTAAGACCAGATGTTAGAAAGTGGAGTCTTCTCAAATACTGAGGTACCTCTTGCCACCATGAAACATGCACCATGCATCTGAGGTAGTTGATGCAACAGTGAATAGGAGCAGTATCAGTTACTTGCCAATCAGGTGAAGATGACAATGGAATTATCAACTTTGAATAGTTTTAGAACACTCCCAAAGTTGCTCTATAGGAGGAATTTATTATGGATTTATAGATTTATAGAATATTTTAATGCAATGATAAGCAACATTCTAAGAAAGTCCACTTTTGCATTTAGAAAGGAAAGACAGGGGTTGGCCCCAACTTGGTGGCTTTTCTGGCATGACCAACAAATCAACATGCTGAGGAACGATGCCTGAGAGAGCATAGTATACACAAGTGTTAATTCTGTGGCTCTGCTGTTAAATGAACACGCTGAAGTGCTAAATGAAGAGATAGCAAAAGCACTTAGACTTATATACTGCTTCATAGTGCATTTACAGCCCCCTCTAAGCAGTTTAGAGTCAGCATATTGCCCACAACAATCTGGGTCCTCATTTTACCAACCTTGGAAGGATGGAAGGCTGAGTCAACCTTGAGCCAGTCAGGATCGAAGTTTTGGTAGTTGGCACAGTCAGCGTGCAATACTGCATTCTAACTACTGCGCCACTATGGCTCTTAATCTGATGAAGGCTTCTGTCCTCTAAAACTGAATTAATGATTCATATATTCATAATTTTTCATCTTTTTAACAGTAATAATTGTATTCTTCCATGGGGATAAAGATTTGATTGCACTTCGAATGGAAGTGTGTGTTCACTTCTACTGTCTATTTCTCAAGGAGACCCAGGATTCAAAAGAAATGCCTATAATTTTGTTTGTCTTTGTACTTTTTGTGCTAAAATTTTTTTGGTGTCTTTTAAATATACCAGGTAGGTATATATGCCTAAATCTACATACATATTGATGAATTCTATCCTGTAACGACTTTTGAATCTGGTGAAATCATTTTTCGTTCCACAATCTCTTATGTTTTTTTAAAAGATATATTTTATAGCAGTATGCATACATGTATAAAGCACCATTTTATGGGGATGCAAGCATCTATTTGTGCTTTATTTTAATACACTCTGCAGTTACTAAAAATATGATTTAAATAATGTGTACCGTATATATTCCTACTTATACCTGGTGTTGAAAGACCAAGAAGGGATCATTCTTAAAATAAACATGGATTTATTTAGACTGAGATTGTGATACTTCAAGTGGTTCAAAATAGTATCAGTTTAAAAATAAGGGCATATTCAAATGTTTTAAGTATGTATTAATTAATCAAATTTATATTTGAATTTGTTCCTGTAGTATTTAGTTCAATAACAACTGGATAGCAACATTAGCAACTGCAGAGTCTGCAGGAAAAACAATGGGACACTACTGGGATTTTGTTCAGCCTATTTATGTAAGGCTACAAAGACAAAAATGAACATAAAAAATCTTCCAGATCAGGGAAATAGCAAATCACTTAAGAAAGTCATTTGGCATATAGTAGACTGCAAAAATGTTAATTCTCACTAACTCTTTTCAGGGATCAAAGTGAAAAAGCAAATATGAAGTTGTGTTATTTCAGATTTAACAGTAAACAAATATTGGGTAATCATTCTTATTGTATAAAACTTGCAAGTATGAAAAATCTAGGTATATATAATATTTTTGTTATTGCATTTTGTTTCCTTTTTCAACTCTTTCCTTTTCCTATTTTTTCTCTTCTGTTTGATTACATAAATAAGGGTTAAAAACGTTTTTTTAAACTGAATAATCCAGCTGCTATGTTATATAGGGATTTTTTAAAACCTGGGATTATTGTTATTACATGATTAATTTTATTTATTGAGAGCCTCGGTGGTGCAGCGGACTAAAGTGCTGTTAAGTGCTAGCACTTAGCTGCCAGCTGCCTGCAATTAGTGCAAGTTCGAATCTCACCAGGCTCAAGGTTGACTCAGCCTTCCATCCTTTCGAGGTAGGTAAATTGAGGACCCGGATTGTGGGGGCAATAAACCAACTTTGTATAGAACAACACCGCTTAGGGGGCCCCGAAAGCCCTAATAAGCAGGTATATACAAAAAAGTATGCAGGCTATTGCTATAATGCATTGTAAGCCGCCCTGAGTCTACGGAGAAGGGTGGCATATAAATTGGACTAATAAATAAATAAATGTATTTATCTACAGCCCTTATGCCACCAGAAAATCATCAAACTATTTTTTTATTCCTATCCTACCCATACCTTCATACTTAAATTCAATTTTGCAGGAGGGATTCAGTATTAAAAAAGCAAGCAAATCCTCATGGGAATTGCGGTTTCTAATACCAAACACTATTGCTCCATTGAAGAATTCTGGCACTGAGTGATAAATTCTGACGGCTTCATGCAGTCATTTAATAGATTCTAAATTCAATCCTTTGGCTCTTGAATAAAAGGCAATTAAAAAAAAAGTGTGCCTTTTCAACCTTGACCTATTTCTACCTCTTCTAGTCTCCTCCTTTGCTCTTTCTGCTGTTCAATGCGCTTTTGTCTCTCTGCCAGCAGCTGCCGCTTGTATTCCTCCTGCTCGCGGAGCTGCTGTTCCTGTAGCAGCTGTTGCCTCCGAAGAGCCTCAGAACGCTCCTTGTTTTCCTGCTGCAATCTCAGGAAGTCACGTCTGAGGGTAGATTCTCCAGGCACATTAACAATAGAACTGCATGAGACAAAAAGGTTAAGTCTAAGCAAATAACTAAACAAAGGTTGGAAACTTTTTTATTTTTACATCTTCCGTGTTTTTCTTACAAACAGTAGAAGTACAGTTATGCCATTGGAAGCATGGTAGAGAAATACAAGCGAGTCAAATCAACAGAAAACAAAGCCTCATTTTTGTTTAGAAATTTGAATATTTCAAAACTTAGAAAAGGAAAACAGAAAAATGCCTGAATTTTAGTATTTAACGGATAAAGGTAGTCCTCAAATTACAACCAAAATTGAGCCCAAACTTTCTATTGCTAAGTGACACAGTTAAGTGAGTTTTATCGCATTTTATGACCTTTCGTGCCACAGTTGTTAAGTGAATCACTGCAGTTGTTAAGTTAATAACATTGTTGTTAAGTGAATCTGGCTTCCCCATTGACTTTGCTTGTCAGAAGGTCACAAAAGGTGATCATATGATCTCAGAACACTGCAACAGTCATAACTATGAACCACTTGCCAACCATCTTAATTTTGATCATGTGACCCTTGGGATGTTGTAGCAGTCCTAAATGTGAAAAACCATCATAAGTCACATTTTTCAGTGCCATTGTAACTTTGAATACACTAAACGAACTGTTGCAAGTCAAGGACTACCTTTATTGATTATGTAGTATCGGGAAACTCTGTGTTTTGACTATTTATTGTGTCTCAAGTTAAGTTCTCAAGACATATCCAAGGTCTGAGCAGTTAAGATCTTCCTACTGAGCAATCAAAGATTTATTTAGTCCTCGACTTATGACTGTAATTGAACTGAGAATTACAGTCATAATTATGTGGTCATATATGGTAATCATCAAGCGAACCCATTTATTTGAATGAGCATTTGAATGAACCAGTAAAAAACATAATTAATTGTGATCATGTGACACACAATACACTACCTATCATAATGCTGACCTGCATGATATGTGGTCACATGAGAAGGACCAATTACAATAACCACAAAACATCCATTCTATGGCCACTGTAACTTTGACTAGTCATAAAACAACCAATCGTTAAATAATTGCTCTTTGTATCCTTTTAGAGAAGATTGCATTATAGATATTGAAGAACTTAAATAGTATTATTATATGCTGCCATTCTATAAACTACTTTAGAAAAGCATTGTTCTAATTTCTATAGTTAAAAGGCTACAACAAAGCTAAAGAGCTTCACAACTACATGGTGATTTATGCCACATAAATCATTCTCTGTGCTCTAGCTCTAAAACAGTTTCTGCAAATACCTCCAGATAGTTCGGCATGTTGGCTCAGATTATGAGTTAAAAGTATAAGACCGTGATGGTGAACCTATGGCACACGTGCCAGAGGTGGCACACAGTGCCCTTTCTATGGACACACAAGCCGTCACCCAGCTCAGCTCCACTGCAGTTGCGCAAGAGTCTCCTGCCAGCCAGGTGGTCTTCGGGTCTCTGCAACGCATGTATGGGGCGCGTGCATGGGGCCATGTGTGAATGCATGGGCACATACCTGGGCATGCATGCATGCATGGGGACCGCACACGCATTGCATTTTGGGGGTTCGTGCGCACACACTTTGGCCATTCACTCCGGAAAAAGTTAGCCATCACTGGTATAAGATATCTGAATACCAGATTATCAAAGACTCTGAGATATTTACCTATTTATCAAATTTAGATTCCATACATCTCATTCACAGAGATAGTCATAATATAGTTCTCACTAGCCCAATACCACGATTACAATACCTTGGTTCTCCTTCTTGTTCAGGCACTTCCTCCTCTTCTTCTTCACTTCCACTGTATTCATATTCTGTTTCATCTGACAGAAATTGGAAATAAACAGTTATGGCAACAAATCTTCTTCAAGCAAATTCCATGAAAAGTAATTTTGTTCACAAATAAGTCTTAAAAGCTTTCAGGAATAATATAAGTTTAAAAACTCTATAGAATTCATATGAAAAAGTGTTTTGCTATGGTTTCCTTATGAACTTTAGAGAAAAGGCCCGGAAACTCACACCAAGTTATTTATGCAACTATTATTAAAGTTGAAATTTAAGAAGACTTCACTCTTCTATGTCATTACATGATAGTGCTACTTCTCAGGTTCCTCTGTATAGTTCATATAGAATAGTCTACATCAAGGGAATAGTTTGCATACTTGCCCTTATTTAAATATTAAAATTTTATACTGGCCCGTATTTAAATATTACAGCAAGTAAGACAACTCTCTTGGTCACATGACACAGGGGATTGAAAACTAGGATCTTCATATGCAAGGTGTTAGTACCCATCATTTTTTCTACCCTCTATATAAACAGAAAACATCCATGCCAAATAGCTTTCACAATTCCTTTTTTGTTTCCAAATTAGTCTGCTATAGTGCTAGAAGTGAGGCTGGGTGAAAAAAGCACTTATCAGAAATCACAACAATCAATACACTGTATGCAGTTTCCACACATACAGTTTATCTTTGATGGTGTATAGTCTACTGTATAGTATCCATTGTACTGTTTGCTGAGTTCACATTGCAGAAAAAGTCTTTTGAATTTGCAATTCTGGCTTAACTTTTTCTTTTGATTTCCTTTGTGTCTCCCTTTTGTTCCCATCTATGTTATAAAGGAACTGCTGTCTTTATTGTTTAATTAATTAGTATATAATTAGCATAGTCTTACATTCTATGTATAGAGAAATGTGGCTCTACTTTCAAAAATAAAACATACCTTTCTCTCCTCTCTTCTTCCTTGTTCTGTCTATATGATCTTTAAGCTGGATTCTAACTTGTCTTTCATTTGGTTGATCGCGTATAAATGGATGTTTTAACAACTGCTCTGTAGAAGGTCGTTGCATATAATTTTTTACTAAACAGCCTTCTATAAAACTAAAGAACTTCTTTGACCTGAGCAAAAAATAAAATAAAATAAATAAATAAATATCACATATGTCAGTTATTTGGCCAAGTATGGATTTATCAATTAAGAATCCTCTATATGCTAAATACTATATTTATATTTAACATTTACAAATTTTAGAATAACCAGCACTATAGTCCACATGCCGGGACTCAGATAATTTGCTTCTAATCTACAAATAAAGAAATGTGAATGTTAAGGTGTCAAGAGAGGGTAATCTTAATTATATTGAAAACCACTTCTTTTGACAAGTCCTTGGAGATATTTTTCACACTACCGAAGAAAAAAAATATTTGTGGAAGAACAGACAGTTTAGCAAAATTGGATCTCCCTCGAGTCTGGGTCATTCTAATTGAGCACGGTTTTTAAAAAAATATGTGACATTATTACAGAGTGAATTAATTTTGTGAGTAAAATAGTCGTGTATGTACGTATGTACACGGTAAGAGTTGGTATTTCCCTAATCAGGCTGAATTTAAAAATTACACAGGCTAAATACCAGAATGTGCTCAAGCAATATACATGCACCAAATGAAATGAACTTCCAAGTATTGGAAAAATCAGTTCTCTGTCAAAAGAAATATTGTATTAGTCCAACTGTATTGTTTTCATTGTGTCTACATTTTACTATGTTATTTTACAACCCATTCTAAGTTAGTACATATAAGTAGTCCTCGATTTATGACCACAATTGAATCCAAAATTTCATTACTAAATGAAAGTTATTAAGTGAATTGTGCCGTTTTACGTCCTTCCTTGCCACAGTTGTTAAGTGAATCACTGTAGTTGTTAAGTTAATAACATGATTTTTAAGTGAATCTGGCTTCCTCATTGAATTTGCTTGTAAAAAGGTTGTAAAAGGGAATCACATGACCTGTGACATTGCAACTATCATAAATATGAATCAGTTGTCAAACTGAATTTTGATCACATGCCTATATAATGGCGGTAAGGGTGAAAAACAGTCATAAGTCACTTTTTTCAGTGCTGTTGTAACTTTGAATGATCACAAAATGAATTGTTGTAAGTTGGAGACTACCTGTACATGTCTATAAGGACATTACTACATGATGGTTACTGCAAATAGTGCTTTATTACTAATGAAACAGAATTCTTGGGTTAAAGAGCAGCATAACAGTTAAGTACAATTTCTTTGAAAGGAATACCATTTTTTCCATTAAGCTAGAGTGCTTGACTACAATATTACCAGCCTTTCAACTTTCTGCTTAAATTGATTAAACTATTCACAGTCTTAAAGAAAAAGGAAGCATCTCAACTTGATATCTGAGTATTTTACAGTGAACTTGGTTTTCATTTCAGTCTTCAAATTAATTCCCACTATTTTTAATATAAGATTTAAAAATCAGCAAAATCTACTTGTTAGAGTTAAATTTCATCAAAATTCTGGGTTTAATTTTCCAATGAGAATTAATGTGGCAATTTGTATAAAAGCAGTTCTACTATAAAAATATGCTAGCTGGTTTAATAATTTTCCTTCAGCTGGAAAGAAGAGTAACTACTCTTTATCTCATTTGTAATTATGATCGTGAAACCCTCACATATTTTAACAAAGCTATGTTCAAGTTGAAAATCAGTGACATTGTTGTTCTGTTTACTCTATTTTAGATAAAAAATTAAGAGAATTTTCTTTCTTTCTTCCTTTTTTTTTTAAAAAGAGAATTTCTATTAAGAAATTATAATGAATAAACTATCTGTTAGCATGTCACTATTTAATAATAATTTCTTTGAGCATTATAAATGGAAGTTATTCACCATACTTTGCACCAACATTCTTTCTCCATCTAACTTGCCCTACCATGCGATTCTGGAAGAATGCAAAAGACAAGTATCTGTTATCTGTCTGTCTTCTGTCTGTCTGTCTGTCTGTGTTTGTTTGTGTGTGTCTATGTGAGTGACTGAAAATGTCTATTTGCATATTAATTTTGTCAGGGGGTTTGTTTGTTGGGGGTGTTACTTGGAACCCTGACATATTTCTGAATACATATGCTCAGATTCACTAGCATAAAATCTTATTTTATCTCTCTGTAGGTTGCTTTTTACAAAGGTAAAGGTTTCCTCTGTCCAGTTGTGTCTGAGGTGGTGATCATCTCCATTTCTTAGCTGAAGGAACATTGTCTAAGGACATTTCTGTTGTCATGTGGCAGCATGACTATATGCCAAGGCGTATGGAACACTGTTACCTTCCCACCAAAGTGGTACCTATTTATCTACTCACATTTGCATGCTTTCAAACTTCTAAGTGGACAGGAGCTGAGGCAAGAAAAGGGAACTAGCCGTCACGTGGTGCTTGGGTCTTGAATCTGGACTGATACTGGTCTTTAACTGCTGAGCCATCACGTCCCCTTAAGTTACTTTTTAGGTCAATGTAAAGAAAGCACTGTCTTGTGAATGAAACTTCTATGGCAAAATCAGAGAAAAAGCAACCACACCAACAAATCCCACATACCATTTCTTGGACTTTAGCCGTGGAGGAGGATTTCTGGGAATAAGAAACAGGGCTCTCATTGGATGCATATCACAAAGAGCTAAAAAAAAAAGTTGCATAGTTGATTTTTCAGCTCTCTCGTATTACTGAATTATATCTACATATATTTAACATTGTAAACTAAGCAATGATGGGATTATGACAAGAACAAAAGATTATAAAAATGATAGTCCTGACAACCGTAGATCAAAGAGAGGATAGAATCGTGTTTACGCTGAGAGAGGTGCTGTGATTTCAGAGGCACCATCTGTTCTCTAAAATGCCTTAGAGCTAAGTATAACAATTACCTCTTCACATAGCCCCTGGAAATTAGAGACCAAACAGTCATTTCCTTTGCAAAACAGTATATGAGGGATTTGCCATGTGCAATAAGCTCTGTGGCATTCTATAAGCACTAAACATTAAGTCTGTTAATAACATAAAATCAGGAATCTAATAGCACCTTTTCTGACTAACAAATTTTATTCAAAGCCATAAGCTGTTGTCAACAGATGAAGGGGATCATCAAGCAATGTTGGTCATCAAGCAGTGTTGAACTGACATATATAAAACGTTTCAGGCAATCTCCCAAGGTCTCAACTGCCCACTATGTTTTTTTTTTTTAACAACAATTGTTAATTGATAAAGTAACTGTAATTTCTCCCACATGAAACATACATCTGTACAGCCAATTATCCTCCCATTCCCCCCCCATCCCTTACTTATTTTAAATTCTACATCAATCCAGACATTCCATGCATTTGATTGGACTGAAGTGAAGTGAAAGTTCATGCTTTTAAATAAAATGTGTTAGTTGGAAAAAGTGCTACCAGATTACCTATCTTTTGCCTCCACAGACCAGCACAGCCGCCTTCTTGCAATGAGTAATGGTGTTAACTGTCTCAGAATCAAATACCTCATCGGAAATTTTACATGGATTCAATATCAATTCAATAATTCTGTAATGCAGGGTTTGTTCTATTGTTTGATTTCTATTGGCTTAGCATAATCACTGCAAAATAAGGCTTTGTCACAGCTGCCTAATAATTTCTATTTATGGTACCTCATATTTTTTCTGCCTTAAGAGTGGGAAGATCATTGTGTTCCAAAATATTCCAAGGGTACATTTAGATTACAAAGAGTAAGTCAAAGAATAGGTTGCATTTCTGAAATCAGATAAATAAACAATATATATGTATCACTTACGGGGAGCGCCTTCTGCCATCTCAATGGCCGTAATGCCGCATGACCAAAGATCACTCTACAAAGGGAGACCATATGTCATCATACACATTATCCACTTTTCTCTCAGTCAATTATAACTCATATATTATAAAGGAAAAACTGGAATTACAACCTCTCCCCTTCACTGTTTTTAAATAGTTTCAGTGTTTTTAATAATTTGACTCTGAAAAAAATAAGTAACGTGTTATTTACCTATGTAAATATAAAAAATTAAAGTAACTTCCACTTCAAAGTTTATATTTCTTTCTTTCTTTCTTTCTTTTTTTTTTACAAATAATGCAAATACTTGTATTTACATGTTTTCATATAGATTTCCTATGTATCTGAAAGGGAAAACAACACTTTTCCAACCATGGATATAACATTTCTGTAAATTCTGTATCTTTCGGGTATATTTTTCTAGTAGATGTTTTTCTGATGTTCTGGATATGCAATTACTTAGAAACCAAAACCAAATTGATGGGTGTTACATCAACAGGAAAGCAAAGATTGTGCAAAATTAAACTACTAGAACATTAAATGTACTGTAAAATACTCAAGAACACTACTATAAAAAGCTTATAAATCTTTGCCAATATGTTGCTTGTTCTATTTCAAACTAAATGTAAAAATAAATTTCAAAGTACGAGATTCAAGAATGTGGACATGCTGCTCCTCAGTAGCCTACTACTGTAAATTTTTAACTAGCAAGTCTCCTAAAATATAAACTCTATTTAAAAAAAGTTTGAAAATGTGTATCAGATCTGAAACAATGCAAAGTCTCTTATCCCCAATGCAGACATAGCCAATAACAGAATAAAGCTTGAAGGCCAATACAGTCACTTAATAGCAATGAGCAAACACTGAAGAAGGAAGGAAGGAAGGAAGGAAGGAAGGAAGGAAGGAAGGAAGGAAGGAAGGAAGGAAGGCCTTTTTCTTTACTCTAATACTAACATGGGAAGTTGTAACATGCTGCACACAGCTTTCTTCAAACTAGTATCACTGAAATATGCTGGACTGTAATTCCTATCACACTCGACCAGTATGACTAAAGTAAGGAAAATTGGTAATCGTCAGTCAGAAGGTTTAATTTAATTTAATTTCTATCTGTCTTATTTGGCATTTCAGGACTGAAAAAATAAAGAAACTATCTGTCAACACAGATATAAAGAACAGCTGGAAACAACTGTACCTCAAACTATAGTTCTTTTATGAAATCTAACAGGTATCGCAGTAAAATTTTTCATTATTTCTAATGAAGTCAATTTTCTTTCAATGATCTCCATATTTATCCTATGCTATACAACAGATCATTCAGTTATAAACAGTTGATACCAATATTATTGATATCAATATTATTAATCTCCTGGCCCTCTTATTCCACATTAATGCACAGTCAAATATTAATTACCCATTGGGGAACAAAGGTGTACTTAAAAATTGTATTCAGTCTGATGTAAAATCATATTCCCCAAGGTTCTGAAATCATCTCCTCAGCAAGATGAATACTTTGTTCTAGAATTGAAAACATTAAATACCGAGTTATCTTTTCCCCACTTGTTTCCTATGATAAAGCTCAGATATTTTTGTAATTGAAGAGTTTGCTTCTTCAAAATGGTCTTGAAGAAGCAAACTCAATTTCAAAAACAAGAAATCCATGTAACATGAGAGTCTTTAAAATTTAATGTTTGAATATTCCACAGGATTCAGCTGTACAACCACAACCTCCTCCTAAAATTGATTTCATGTTCACTTAATCCCAGCTAGTTAGGACTAGTAGTTAAAACTACTGAACTAAAAATGGGAAAATTGTGAGTTCTTATACTACCCATGGAAACCAGTAACTTCTTTTTGTTCAGTTGCTTTTTTCAGTCCTAGGAACAAGGCAAGAGCAAACCACTTTTGGAAAATGGCACCAAGAAAATTGTGTAAATTTGCTAAGTAATTCCCAGGAGTCAAGTTGATTCAAAGGCCCACACATAAACCAAGTAGGAATTTAGGCCTCTGCTGTTTGAAAGGCTGCAGGAACATGAATATGGTAGGAAAATGACACCTAAGAAGGAGCATTGGCATCTCAGCAGGAGGCACCAAATAATCACTTGATTGGTGGCCCTTGAGTCCAAAAAGATTATCTTTTCTGTATCCTACAACAGAAATACTAAAAAATGAGCAACGTTTATTATCTAAAACAATAAGCTTTGACATATTTGAGATGGATCGTTGGTTCTTACCTGATACGTTCCTTCTCGTTGAGTGGAGACAGCAGCCAGCGTGGGTAGTGCCCATCCAATCAGCTTGAAGGACTGAGTCTGCCAATTATTCCTAGTCCCGCCCTTGTTGCCGGGCAGACCAGCTTTTGGCGAAGACTGGAAGACAGACTCGGTGTGTGGGACAGAGGAGAAGCCAAAGGCCGAAAAGACAGAAAGCATGACAAGTCCAGCACGAAGAAGAAAAAAGAGGAGGGTCTGGCTGCTGTCTCCACTCAACGAGAAGGAACGTATCAGGTAAGAACCAACGATCCTTCTCCATTGAGAGTGGAGACAGCAGCCAGCGTGGGACATACCCAAGTTCACTGTCCCGATGTTAGGGGGGGATCACGCTGGACCACATTATCCTCTCCGGCTATCACTCTCTGCAGAACTCGGCGACCAAATGACGCTTCGGCTGATGCAAACTGGTCGAGTTTGTAGTGTCGGATGAAAGGACCAGGGGAAGTCCACGTGGCCGCCCTACAAATCTCCAGCAAAGTCGCCTGCGTTGCCCAAGCTGCTGTCGTAGCTGCGCTGCGGGTGGAGTGAGCTGTCAATCCTGAAGGACGTGGAAGGGCTCTGACATCATAGGCCGTGGCAATAGTCTGGCGAATCCATCGACCAATGGTTGAAGACGAGACCTTACTGCCTTGAGAGGTAGGTAAGAAGGAGACAAAGAGCGACTCCGAGCGACGGAAAGGGGCCGTCCTCTTCAGGTAGATCCGCAGTGCCCGCCGGACATCAAGGGCATGCCAACGACGTTCCCGAGGGTGAGAAGGCCGGGGACAGAAATTAGGCAGGACAAGTTCCTGGGCCCGGTGAAAAACCGAGTTAATCTTTGGCACGAATGTCGGATCCAAACGGAGTATCACTCGGTCTGCATGGAAAACACAAAGGTCCGGACGGGTGGACAAGGCGGCGAGTTCAGAAATGCGACGAGCCGAAGTAATGGCCACCAAGAAGGCAACCTTGCAGGTGAGAAGTCTGAGACTGGTAGTTCGAAGCGGCTCGTATGGAGGACCCGTAAGAGACTGTAAGACGAGAGGAAGGTCCCAGGTAGGGTATCGATGCAGAGCAGGAGGACACAAGTTCTTAGCTCCCCGAAGGAAACGGCGGATCAAAGGGTGTTGGGCTAGAGAAGACAATGAGCCACAGGTAAGTACTGAAGATAAAGCTGCAACGTGCCGGCGGAGAGTGTTAGGAGAGAGACCCTGGGAAAGGCCCTTCTGCAAAAACATCAGAATATGGATAATAGACGGTTGGAGAGGAATGACACCAACTTGGTTACACCAGGTGTAGAAACTCCGCCAGGTGGCAGAGTAGATGCATTCCGTAGAAGGACGTCGGGATGATAGTAAGGTATGCACAACGTCTGCTGGAACCTGAACCTCCTCAAAGAGCACCGCTCAATCTCCAGGCGGTTAGATTGAGCCAGGCCGGGTCTGGGTGCTGTAGGGCGCCCTGTGAGAGGATATTGTCCGAGAGAGGAATGCGCCACGATGGGGTCACCGATAGGGACACGAGGTCCGCAAACCAAGGTCTCCGAGGCCAATGCGGAGCCACAAGTATCACTTCCGCTCTCTCGGAGATAATCTTGCGGATGACCCTGGGAAGGAGGGCCGTCGGGGGAAATGCGTAGAGAAGGCCCGATGGCCAAGGAGTCCGAAGGGCGTCGACGCCGGCCGCTCGAGGATGAGGGTATCGCGAGAAGAACAGCGGAAGTTGAGAGTTCTCGTGAGTCGCGAACAGGTCGATCACAGGACGGCCAAAGCGAAGAGACAGTTCCTGGAAAAGGAGCGGGAGGAGACGACATTCCGCATTGTCTATCCGCCGGCGACTCAACCAGTCCGCTTGAACATTCTCTACCCCGGAGATGTGCTCCGCCCGCAGGGAACACAGGTGGTGCTCCGCCCAGATGCCCAACGCGACAGCCAGGGTCAGAAGAGACTTCGATCTGGTGCCTCCCAGTTTGTTTAAATGAGCCTTTGCGGCGACGTTGTCCGTGAGGACAAGGACGTGGGCTCCAGAGACCAGATGGCGGAATGACTTTAGAGCAAGAAGGACAGCCTTCAGTTCCAGCCAATTGATGGGATGCCGAGCTTCCGAGGGTGTCCAAGTCCCTTGAGCCAGATGACCTTGGCAATGAACTCCCCAGCCCAGGAGACTGGCATCTGTCGTCACCACTACCCTGGAGGGTTCGAGGAAGAAGCACCCCGCCGAGAGAGCGGGGGAGTGCCACCACCTGAGGGATCTTCGTACCGCAGGAGGGAGAGGGATCGGCTTCAGTGAAGTGCCTCTGCCAGCCTTCTGTAAGGGCAAGAGAAACCATTGGAGTTCCCTGGCATGAAGCTGAGCCCAGGGAACAATAGCTATCGCAGATATCATCTTACCTAAGAGCTGAGACAAGACATAGGGGGAGACAACCCGACTCCCTTCAACCTGGGAAACTAACCTTCTCAGACTAGTCTGCCTATCGGGAGAAAGAAAGACTTTGCCTTGGAGAGTGTCAATCAGGGCACCCAAGTGAACTAATCTAGTGGAGGGGAAGAGATGACTCTTCTCCAAATTCACGGAGAAGCCGTGAGCTGCTAGCGTCTCAACCGTCAGGCGAATATCTATGGTAGCCTGATGTAAAGAAGGGGACAATAGCAGGATATCATCTAAATAACACAAGAGGCGGACTGAACGAAGTCGGAGCCGAGCCGCCAAAGCAGCCAGCACCTTCGTAAAGGTGTGAGGGGCAGAAGAAAGGCCAAATGGGAGGGCCCTATACTGGTAGTGAGCTCCGTTATAACAAAACCTCAAAAACCGTCTATGAGACGGGAGGATAGGAATATGAAGGTAGGCCTCAGTAAGGTCAATGGAAGAGAGGAGATCGCCTCGCCGAACACCGTCGAGAATAGACTTCAATGACTGCATTTTAAACCTTCGGTACACAACATATCTATTTAAACGTTTGAGGTCCAGGATAGGACGCCACCCCCCCGAAGACTTAGGAACAAGAAACACTCTCGAGTAGAATCCCAAACCCTCCTGACCGGGAGGCACAGGTTGAATTGCCCTGATAGCCAGGAGGTGCTGAACCGATGAATCCATAAGGGACCTCCTAACGGGATTACGAGAAATCGGACAGCAGACAAAGGAGTGAGGAGGGGGGGCAACGAATTCAATGGCCAACCCAGATTTTAATGTGGCGTGGACCCACTTGTCCGAGGTGGATTCCTCCCAAACAGCAGCAAAGAGACCCAATCTACCGCCAATGGGAGGGTCGAAGGGGCAATCAGCGACGGCGGCGGGCGAAACGACCTCCTCCCCCTCGAAAGGGCCGTCTGAGGTTAAAGGGACGCCCTCTGAATGACCTATCAGAAGAACCCCGCTGTCTGCTGAAAGACCCATCTCTCCTGAATGAGGGAAAGGAAGAAAAGGAGGAAGATCCCCCATCCGCACCTCGGGAAAAGGAACGAGGAGGGTAAGGCGAGAAACGGGGCGGTCCTCTCCGGAAAACAGCTGCTAACACCTTCTTTTTGTCCCTGGTTTCTGTGAGGAAAGGATCTAAAGCGTCCCCGAAAAGCTTCGTGCCCTTGAAGGGAACTGAAGCCAATCGCCACTTGTGCCTGGCATCCGCCTGCCAGTGACGGAGATACAGTAAACGACGAGCTGTGACCGCCGAAGCCAAGGACTTTGCAGAGAACTTCGCAGCATTTAGAGTAGAGTCGGCTGAAAATTGGACGGCAGCCACAATCTTATTCAGGTCTTGTCTGATACGAGCATCTCCGGGGGTTAGCTTTTCTTGCAACTGACGCAACCAGAGCAAAGTTGTTCGATTGAAGAAGGAAGCCGTAGTAGTTGCTTTAATCGCCCAGGAAGAGCTCTGAAAGGCCTTTTGAAGAACCTGATCTGATCTGCGTTCATCAGGCCGAAGACCTTCATCAGGATCGCCCGGAACATTAGAGTTAGGAAGAAGAGCTGCGACTGGAGCATCCACAGAAGGAAGTTGAAGAAGAGCCTCCAGATCCGAGGATACCTGAAAGTTCCTTTTGTCATTTGAGGAAGGGAGGGGAGCAGAGGCAGGGGACTCCCACTGTCGTTTCACTACATCCAGAAAGAGGGGAGGTGTAGGAACGGATGTTATGGGTCTAGCTGGTTCTGCGAACATTGGGTCCAAAGATCCAGAGGAAGATGAAGGTGGAGCCGGATCAGCATTTGGAGAGGATAAACGGGCCGTATTAACAGCTTTGAAGAGTAATGATTTGAATAAGGCTTGAGGAAAGAGACCTGTGAAAGCCGGCTGGTCAGGGGGAAGGTTCTCATCCTCCGATAGGTCAGAATCAGGAGCTTCCTCATCAATTAAGGCAGAAGGATGACTGTAGTGAGAAGAAGTAGGGGAGGCGGATCGAACTGAATGAGAGCATCCTTCATCGTTGCGGCCCGCTGAATAAGGAGAAACCTCTCTCACCGATCCATGTCGACTAGAGTAACCCGAACGGACGGCCAAAGACCTTTGAACCGCCAACTCGATCATTTGCTGAAGTTGATCTGGAGGCACGATAGAGTCCAAAGAGCGGGTCGGTACAGGATCAGAGGGAGGATCCACCTGTACTGGTGCTGGATCAGGGGCCAATTGATGAGAAACTGAGCCAGGACCCCACAAATTGTCGTCGGAAATGGTTACTGGACAATCCTGCAACGATAGTTGATCAGGAGTAGGCGAGTGGTGTACAGCGGCCGGGGAAGAATCAGAAGGGTCAGGTGGTTGAGGAGTGGAGGGAGCTAATTGAGCGCTTGCCTTATCGCATAATCTGGTCAAAACTTTGTCTCTACGTTTCTCCGCTTTGGAAGAGGAGGATGTCAAGTCCCGAGAGGAAGACTTGTGATGAGAACGTGAGGGTTGAGAAGACCTGGAACGAGACCTGGAATCTTCCATGACAGATTGCTGGGTAACAGACATGGAGTCTGATTGGCCAACTTCACGTGCACTGGCCTTCCGGCTGTGCTTAGACTTTGCAAGGGCCTTAGGCATGGGGCCAAGATAGATATAAAAACCTCACACACTAGACTGGGCCTCAATGGACGGACTCAGAACAGATAAGGGGGAGCGAGAGAAACTCCACGTGAGGTAGCTTTGAATAGACTGTAACTGAATAATTATAAACTAAAGGCCAAACCAATTAAGAAGGGAGCGTACCAACTCCTCAAACTGAAAAGGCGTGGTGGGAAGGCTTTTTTTGCACGTGCTGAGGGGGGAGGCAATCAATTAATCAAACAAACAGTAAGGCAATCTAGGTCACAGTCATGTGACCGTTGTAAAGCGAGAACAAGTGTGGGGGCGCGAAGCTCCACTGACGTTAAATGATAGACAGAGGCCAAACCAAATAGCTTCAACAGAGGGAGGGGGCGTGAAGCCCCACTGGCACAGTAGCAATTCCTCCTGTCTCGGGTCTTGCAGCGTTGAAGGAGGGAGGGGGGGGCGCGAAGCTCCTCTGCCGCCAGCAAGCCGCTAGCGTCCTATTTAAACTGCGTTAGATCTAGTACGAGGCGCTTTAAAAGAGGCCGCAGCTGCAGGCCACAGTAGAGCAGGGCGGGGGCGCGAAGCTCCTCAGGAGAACCGCTCAACCCGCCACGCTTCAATTCAATTAGAGAGCGGCCGCAAGAGAGGCGTTTTGGATGGAGAATGCCTCAGCCGGCCGAATTACTAGAGAAATTGCAGGCCGCTGTAAATCGCTCTCCCCAACGGCGGGAAAATCAGCGTCCAAAATGGCGGCCGCTAGAAAACGCCCGCCAAAACTGCCAAGAGTGAAGAGGGCGAGGGCGGCCAAACTGAGAGGGAGAATGGAAAAACCGCAGGGAAGAATGTCCCTCGAAGATCTCACGACCAAAGGCCCTCCCTTGGTAGAAACGAGGGCAAGGAATCCCCACGCCCCTGGCAAGCTAGGGGAGACCGGCGTTAAACGGAGGTCTATGGCAACTCACAAATTCGACGTCAGGACGGTCCAAGTCAGCCGGAGAAAGCAATCAATGTTCAAATCGGAATACTAGAGCACAGTCAACAGTCCAAGTCAAAAAAATCCGAGAGAAAATGACACTAAAGAGACGAAAAAGAGTTTAAACTAGAGAGAAGTCCCACACACCAGCCAGCGCTGAAGGACTGAGTCAAAAGCTGGTCTGTCCGGCAACAAGGGCGGGACTAGGAATAATTGGCAGACTCAGTCCTTCAAGCTGATTGGATGGGCACTACCCACGCTGGCTGCTGTCTCCACTCTCAATGGAGAATATCAGGTGTGATCTAAGATTTATTTTTCCAGGTTATGTTGGCTTATTTTGCTCCTCAATTTAATGAGAAAACTTCCTTAGTCAAAAGAAGGAATATAATGCTTTCCTTACAAAACCTTAATGATTATTTATGAAATAAAGACATTTGTTTCCAAAACTAATGCATGAAAGTACAGGAAATATAACACAGTTATTAATATTTTTCTTACTCGATAGTCATATGTTGCATCTGGATTTTCATCACAGGCAATAACTTCTGGAGCCATCCAATAAGGTGTCCCAATAAAAGTATTTCTTCTACCAACTGTCCTGTCCAGCTGAGCGCTAACACCAAAATCCACTATATTCAAATTGAAGAGATGAAGAATTAAACACATGAAAGTTAATTCTCAAGGATTACTTGAGGCAATCTTGTGCAATTATAATTAATTAATTCAAGCCAAGCAATTAATTAAATATTGAAGCAAATAGAATGCCATTAAAATGTATGCAATTCATCATATTTTTCATTGTACGATATTTTTCATCAAATCCAGCCTCATATTAAAGATTAAAGATCGTCAAAAACAATTGTACTATGTCACAATAAACCCTAAAGGAATTTTTGGAATGGAAAGAAAGTAATAATAAGCTAGAAAGTATACATACAAATCTAGAAAATCTCTTTATGCTGCATTTATTATCTTTAGGTTACTTTTGACATAGTATCTAAATGATGGTTTAAATTATACACTACAATAGACAAACATCTGCTTCTGTTACTCATTAAAATTCATCAGAACATAAGATTGAAGCAGTAATTCTGACATTGACTTCCACTGGTCTTAAAAGAGACCATTGGTCTTAAAAGATCACTTATGAATGATTATATTGAGGAGAAATTAATAATAAATTATTCCAAGTCCAAGAGTCTCACTCTCTCCAAATGTCGTTAAGCACATTTATCCTATCTATCTATCTATCTATCTATCTATCTATCTATCTATCTATCTATCTATCTATCTATCTATCTATCTATCTATGAAAATGTATTTCATAAATTCATTGAAGTTACAGGAACCTGGGGTGGGTGGGTGGGTGAGATAAGTGAGCATAGAATATTGGAATTCAAAATTATGCAAGCACAAGCAATAGAAAAAAAAAGTTAAACTAAACTCTCGGACTTCAAGATAGCTGATTTCAATAAATTTAGAGCAAGATAGAGAAGAATTCCATGAGTGAGAATCTTCAAGAGGAAAACAACCCAAGAAGCTTGGGAAACTTTGAAAAGTAAGATTATAAAAGCCTAGCACAATTCCAATGAAGAAAAAAAAAATAAGGGAACTCAAAAGAAACCAGCATGGCTGCACAAAGAACTCTCTGATATACTGAAAGACAAAAAGGACAAATATGAAATGTGGAAATAGGGACACAAAACTAAGGCAGAATATCAGCAAACAGACTGAACCTGCACAGATGAAGTCAGGAAAGCTAAAGCTCAAAATGAACTAAGCCTTGTGACAAAACTACTTAATTCATTTTTTGAATTTGTCTTTACACAAAAGGAAAAAACTCAGTCCATTCTATCAAAAAAAACCCTGTAAAATGCAGATTACAAATGCAAGTCAAAATAAGCAAAAAAAGGGAAAAAGATGAAAGATCACCTATTCACTCTAGATGAGTTCAAATCACCAGAATCAGATGAGTTACATCCCAACATTCTGAAGGAATTGGTGGATGTGATCTCAGAACCACTGAACTATATCTTTCAAAGTTTGTAGAGCACCATGGAACTACATGATGCCTGGAAAAGAGCTGATTTAGTTCTCATCTTTAAAAAAAATGTTCCAGGAAACTACAGACCTATCAGCCTGACATCAATAGCTGGGAAGATTCTGGAAAGGATAATTCAAGCAAGGAGTCTGTGAACACCTAGACACAAACAAAATCATAACCAGAAACCAACATGGGTTTCTGAAAAACAGATCATGCCACACAAATCCTGTTGCATTTTTTGACAAAGTGACAAAATTAGAGGACCAGAAAAATGCTGTAGGTATAATTTACTTGGACATCAGTAAAGCATTTCATAAAGTATACACAACCTACTACTTTGTAAAATAGAAAAAAGTGGGTTAGACAGCATCATCACCAGGTAGATTTGTAACTGGCTGACATTCAATGTGTAATCCTTAATGAAACGGTATTTACATGGAGGGAAGTATGCAGTGGGGTACCCCAAGACTCTATCTTAGGCACAGGACTTTCAATATCTTCATCAATGATATAGATGAGGGAATAAAAGGGGAATTCATCAAATTTGCAGACAATACCAAGTTGACAAGATTAGCCAATAGTCCAGAAAACAAGCTCATGATGCAGAAGTATCTTAACAGACTTGAACACTGGGCCGTATCTAACAAGATGAAATTCAATTGTAAGAAAAGTAAGGTTTTATATTTAGGCAAGAAAAACCAAATGCACAGGTATAGAATAGGTAGTACCTGGCTCAATAGTAATAAATGTGAGCGGGATCTTAAAGTCCCAGTGGACAACATTTAAATATGAGCGAGCAGCGTGCTGCAGCTGCCAAAAAGGCCAATGCAGTTCCATCTAGCAGGACCAAGAAGAAGGGTCCTCTGATGGTGGTTTCCTTTCTGGAATGGGACGACTCGCCCTGTCCACGTGAGTAGGTCCAGCTGCCGGCAAAGTCAGGAGGACTCATCTCCTTCTTCAGTTCCACCTCTATCAAACAGTCCAGCCATCTCTCAAAGCTGCATCTGCTAACTCTCAGGTTCTTGGACTAAGGCTTAGCTACAGTCAATGACAGCACCAAGAAATTAAGCCAGTAAAATCCAGGGGAGATCAGAGGAGTCTAGAAAGATCCAGAGGATTCCAAGGGAGCCACAGTCATAAATTGGCTATCTTCTCTTTCTATTTCCTCCAACTCCATTTTCAAGCACCCCTTTCTCTCACCTCTGCAAATTTTCGATTCTGTTTCTCTACTTCTCCACCCTCTCATCAAACTTACCATGCCCATCTCCCTCTCACTTTCCTTTTGACATTCTCCTCTTCCAGAAGCCAATCTCAACATTAAAAAAAAACAACCCTCTGCAAAAGTTTTTTGGATCTCCATTGATAAACCACACTGCCTCCATCTTAACCTTCAATAATCCGGGTTCATAATTCCTGGTTCAATTCAGTTGCCTGCAGCTAAAGCCCAAGCACAAATGCTACATGTGGCTAAATTATGAACATATAACAGCAAGACTACCTTAGAAATAAAACAAAAATTCTGAAATGCATGTTCAGTTACTCACTGTGTCCCAAATACAATACTTCAATAAGATGTGGAGGTCAGTCCAGCTTTTGGAATTTTGAATCTTTACTACTGGCTAAAACTATACCACAATCCTGGTGGACTGACCTAACTAATATTGGCAGACAACTTTAAATCATCTTGGGAACCAGTTATCCAAAGGAAACTGAACCACTATGTCTTTTCCAGTGATGCCATTTTGTAATGACTTACAACCTATCCTTGAAGTTATGGTCATGTGTCATGCCAAGATCATGTGTTTGCATTTGGGTGTTTGGTAACTGAATTGCATTTATGAGAGTTACAGACTCCTGCAGTCAGTAGACCACAATCTGGCTTCTAACAAGCAAATCAATGAGGAAGCCATATTCGCTTAACAATCACGTGATTTAATTAACAACTATGATAGAAAATAATAGATTCCACATCTTAAGTTGCAGAGTGAGCCAGATGATCTTTAAATGATTTTGCTCTATTATGGGAGCTGGGTTGGGCCCTTTCAACACTGTTTTCATGTACTTAATAGCTTGGATCTTAAGCACTAATGCAAGAATATCCTAACATATTCAAATCCAACAATTTTGGTATTCTCAGCAAAGGGCAGACATTAAAATTCAAAGGAAGAAAAAGCACATGAAATGTTAAAAAGTAACTAACTCTGATTTTGAGTTAGAGGACTACACATTTTTATTTTATTTAGTTTATTACTAAATAAACTATGATAAATTCACACTCTCCAAAATTTTCCTGAATAGTATTGACTATTCAGATAGTTTCTCAATACCTCTCCAGCTATGTTGTTACTAGATGAAATAATAATTGAAATGAAATAACAAGCCAGAAGGACATTAAGAACAGTTTAATTAACTTACCTAATTTCACTTCTGCATTTTCTGTTAACAATACATTCTGTCCTTTGATGTCTCGATGAATCACATGATGGGCATGTAGATGTGCCAATCCCTGCATTTTTTTTAAAAAAAAAGCAAGACAATTCATGTGAAACAATTCATTGTTTCTTTTTCCTTAAATATGCAAGATTCAGGCTTGCAGTATGTTATACTGTAGTCTATGTTTTCCCCAAATCATTACTGCTATTTCTTTTTTTGTTCTATGTTCTTTAACAAGAAGAACTGTAGAAGATGTTTTTATTAACACAGACTACTCATAAAACATAAGGAAAGGATCATGCATAATTTTACACTGTTTAATATATATAACAACTTCACAACTTTTAAAACATTTCTGGAACATACTGTCAGCCTCCTCTGGAACCACCTTGATAAGAGCGAATGTTGTAAGATTTATGATTATGAATGACAAACCAATCTACAGATCTTTATGGAAAATTACTGGCAAGAGTAGAAAAAATATATAGCAAGAAAAGTATAATTAGAAAGGAAACCTGGTTATTTGACATATTACCTATACAGTAACTGATAATGCTAATATAAATTTTGCATATTTTGTATATAAATTTTGTAGGCAGAATAATCCATAAGGTTGGTACAAATTCTGTAAAATATTTATAAATACATGCACAATCCTGACAATTCTTTGCTTCTTTTCATTTATTTATATATCAACGAAATTCAAAGTACACTTTGAACCAATTGCTTTTTATGAATCAAATACTACCACAACCAGTAATCATGAATTTTCTGCCAAAAAAAAAAAAAAAAAAAGATAGCTTGGATCAGACTTATGAAAGAACTTAATAAAATCAGGTTCTTGTACAGAAAGATAAGACATTATAGCAAGACATTATAGAATATAAAATAGCAATGACAATAACTTTACTCAATAATTAAGATCACACAAGCTATTGTAGTAATGTATTCTGTAATAGAGAAAGATTTCTCTATATAAGGGAGAATATAGCCTTATCTAGTTATTTGCAGATTAAAGATACCGTTTGGTCAGGAATGCAAAATTCTAATCTGTGTATGCGTCTACATGAATGTGTATAAAGTCTGATACAGTTGCAATCTCTCTTATAGAAAAAAGCCTTTTTACTATCAGTGATAACTATAATAGTAATGGTTCCGAAGCAGAATTTAAAATTTAATAATTTAAATAGAAATGCATTTTTCATGTTTCTTACCCTGAGAATCTCTCTGGAGATATATGCTATCCAGTCTTCTTTCAAAGTATTTCCTTTTGTATTCTTCACAAGATCCGTAATAGAGCCCGCACCACAAAACTCCATAACAAGCTAAAAAGAACAGAATACAAAACAATTGTTCATATATGACATGCCATTTGGATGAATTTACTGAAATAAAATAAGTTCCCATAAGAATATATCACATGTATTATAACTTAAACCTCAGTGACAATTATAAAGTTTATTTTATATCAGCCTATTAGCATTCAGGGAATAAGATGTGCACTTCATGGCTATATTTGCACATTGTATTATAAAAGATTCTTAAGTAAAACTAGCTGCCTAACTACTCTGCCTTGGCTTTTTCCTATGTAAAAACTAGCTAACTTAACCTGAATTAACCAGTTATAAGAACCTTCCATAACACCATCCTCTTTGTTGCTCCCCCAACATTAACTGATTTTTCCTATCATTTTCTGGTTAACTGTCCCTACTTATAGTGAATACTACTGAAGTTCAATTTTCAAAGTTAGTAATGTGTGAAGACTGCTCTTTTATCATTATGTGCAAACTCTACTTGTGTACTGCATGATACAGATAATCAAGCAGTGCATAAAGAATGAGACTACTAAAACTAAGGTTTTTATATACGAAGATCTTTGATTGAAACAATATTCACCACTTTTGGCACTGCATCTGTTCTAGTAATGAAAAATTGCTGGGAATATATAGTTGAAAAAGTAGTCAAAAACTATAAACAAGTGGTAGTGGCCTCAATGGTTATCAGCACATTAGGTGCTACACCAAAAAATCTTTGATGGCACATAGAAAATTTGTTTGGGAGAAGAACTCAATGCATATTAAGGCCAACACCCACAAAAGAACTGTCAGCTGAGATTTCACATTGTTCCAAAGGTGCTTTTTCAAAAGGCAACTGGACTTTCTGTTTTTTCTTTGAAGACATTTTGCTTCTCATCCAAGAAGCTTCTTCAGCTCTGGAGAAGCTTCTTGGATGAGCTGAAGAAGCTTTTGGATGAGAAGTGAAACGTCTTCAAAGAAAAACCAGAAAGTCCAGGTGCCTTTTTAAGAGGCAACCTTTGGGACAACCATGACCTGGATGACTGAGAATCTCCATAGACAGATATTTCACATTGTTATGAACAAATAACATGCTATTACAAAGCATGGTAAAATTGTGAATCTTCCTTTGGAAACCTGTTTATTCTATCAATAATTTTTTTTCTCACAAAGGAAAGGAGCCCTTGAGGATTTTACTCTGCTAGTCATTGCTGACTATATGCGGCGGTGTTCATCTCCGTTTCAAGGCTGTTGAGCCAGCACCGTTCAAAGACATTTCTGCCGTCATGAGGCCAGAATGACATCATGGAGCACTGTTTCTCACAAAGCAACTGAGAAATCCTTTTTTAAGTTTTCAAAAAATGTCCAACATTGAGCAAAGTTACTTTTGTTGCGCAAAATAGATAAATAGCTTGTTATTTTAAGTAAAGCATTGAATTGACTAAATAGATGTAAAAAAAACCTAGCTCTGGAAAGCATTTGGTTCTTTGTTTTGTAATAATACTAATTTCACTAAAACCTCTGTGTGAAAGAATTAGCCCTAACTTAACAGAGTGTTTCTATTAAGCGTTAAAAGTAGGAATGTAACAGTTCCTTTCATATTCTTGTTCTGCTACATAACACAGGTATAAATAAATGTTTGCTGTCAATAAATAATGTCACAAAAATATATAATGTTGTGCCACACAAATGTGCAATTTATTTTTTAATTCTGTTAGAATATTGTAAGACTTTGTTGCATTCTAATCCTGTTTATTTAACCTGATGCTTTCAAGATCTAAGAAGAAAAGTTATGTACAAACTTATGAAAGATGTCCTTACCCACAGTTGGTCATCATGTCCTGGGGGACTTTTTTTAATAAAAGCACCATAGTACGTTGCAATATTTCTGTGATGGGAATATTTTTTCAGCATGTTGATTTCCAGCTTTATTTCTTCTTCTTCATCCTTTGGAAAAACAACAACAACGAGCCTATTGCAATATACATGATACATTCTCAAATATAATTTTATCTTATTAGCTTTACAGTACCCAATGTTATGCCAGAGTATATTGCAAAGTAGGATTATTAGCATTCCATAAGACAGGATCTTAATTTAGTTACAGAAAATATTTCACTACCTAAATCAAGCAGAACTCTTTAAAAAATTACAGGCACTACTTCTCTTTGTTACCATACTTTGCTTTTTTATATAAAAAGAAGAGATATAATATATATTAAATAAATAAGTAGAAAAAGTAAAGCAGATTGTAATAGGGAAAAAAAAACCTATACCCTCCTTTAAAACAAGGTAAATCTATAACTATATATTAGGTACCTAGCAAATGGGTGATATTTTTATCCCTTTATTTAGAAAGTGATTATATATATTTCATTCGTCCGAATATGTTTTTGCTTAATTTTTTTATTCCACATATTTAGTATAAGTTTTTTTAATCCCAGTGTTGCAAAAGTTCTTTTGCAACACTGATATGTGTTGCAAAAGAACACAATTCCCATAATTAAAAATTGTCCCATAACTGACATTTTAAACTAAGATTTTAAACTCTGAAGTAAAGTCTTTATATTTCTTGGAACCCATTTTCTAACTGTGTCCTACTTGATTTTTTAAAATTGGTTTGGGTCAAGGAAAGGTGATATGTGATTCAAATACAAACGCAACACTTTTAATTTAGGATAAGACTTAGGTCTTCTACACATGTATCTGAACATTTTAAAATGTTAAAGGGGATACAGAGCATTGTAGATGGCTATATTTAGAAAACTATAGTTTTAACTATCAGCACCAAAAAGTAGGTGATAAAATATAGGGTATTACTCTGCAGCAGATGAAAAATTCCCTCCAAAACACTTTCTTCATTACTCATAAAATCGTAGATAAAATCGCAGTCAAATGTTTGAAATAAAGAAATAACAGTACTTTTTGAATAAATAATTATTTAATTTTAGTATTAATCTTTAATACTACCTTCTAATAATAGTTAAGATACTTGTCATGAATCAATATATCTAAATTTTTAATATATAGTTACTGCACAATTGTAGGTTATAGAATATATTCTGTTCAAAACAGAATGAGAAAAAAACAATCAGCTTAAGATAGGATCTGTTGCACTGACATCTGGTGGCTACTGATACAGCATCACTCCATTTTTTTAGATTTTTAGAAACATAAATATGCTATAACTGAATACTTTTTTATTTTCCTATCCACGGATGCATGTAAAGAATAAAAAAATCTTGTTTCTTATGTTCTCATTGCATTTTTTCTTGATTCTTGTTCATAAAAACCTATTAAGATAAGTATGTTTTAATTAATAGTGAATCAGAATATAATCCAAATTAAGAGAGCAAAATACAAGGACAGAAAAGTGTATGCAATAAAGAAAAAATAGGACCTACTTTGCTTAACAAAGCTTCAGTAACAGAAATTAAATCTTTTCATAGATATGAATTTGAAAAGCTCCATGAATTAAGTAGTTATTTTAATTTTTATAATATTATTCTTTCATATAAAATGAACTAAAATCAAAATCCCGTGAAAGGAACCTATTAATATTATATTACAATTTTATACACAAATGGCCATGGCCATGAATCTGTTTTGGCCAGTTACCTGATCAAAGAGAAAAGGCCTGGGAATTATATTAGGACAAATAGAGGAAACCTTAAATTAACCTATGTAGAAAGAGAAGAAAATGGAAAGTTGAGGTACATTTTAGATGCCATATAAATAAGATCTTAGGAACACTGGGAAGTAGGTTTTGGAATTCAAAATAACAGAATTTATAATTTGGGAAAATTGTTAAGTTTTCCAAAATTATTGGGAACTTGTAGCTTGTAGACTAACACCAGGTTGCTAACAGCTTCACTTTCTGGTGTCTCCATTGTATTTTTTTAAAAAAAATATACTTTTTTTAATACTATGGAGACATTAGAAAGGATTTCCTGAGCCTCTCAGGAACCAAGGCAAGCTTACAAACTTTTTGCTACACTGAAGTGACAAAACTTCAGTTATAATCCAGATATAATCCAGTTTAAGCAAACAGAGTACGAAGAAAATAAGGTTCCATCTGCTGGAACAGACCAGATGCCTATGTAATGTTGCATCTCTTGCTACGTTTTTGTCTATGAGAAATTCAAAACAGGAACCTAACTGCAACAGTTATCCTGTTTCATATTTGATGGCAACTGATAAGTTGCATCTGATCCTAGGGCATAAGAGTACCCTCTTTATCAAAATAAGACATTCCTTGATAATAAGTCCAATCGGGCTTTTGAGCGCATGGCAATAATGCCAAGTGCTTATTTCAGGGTTCAAAAAAATATAAGACAGGGTCTTATTTTTGGGGAAACACGGTAGCTGCCACTTAAAAATTGTTGACAGGAAAATCAGATGAAAATGTTTCATAGATGGCATCTCCCACCAGCTAGAATAGCAAAAATGTTCCCTGGTAATTCACCGAAATGTTGGAAATGCAAGAATAATGATGGAACATACTACCACCTCTGGTGGACGTGTCCGGTGGCAAAACAATTTTGGACTAAAGTTAAAAAACTATTAGAGGATATAATACAGAAACCTGTAAAGGAAGAGTCAGAGCAATTCTTATTAGGGATTCCAACAGAAAACTATACAAAAGAAATTCAATATTTAATATTACATATATTAACTCCAGCCCGCATAATATACGTGCAAAACTGGAAGAAGGAATATCCACCATCAGAAGAGGATTTAATCAAAAAAAAATCCACAAATGTGCAGAGATGGACAGCTTACAAAGGAACTTTAAGGAAAGAGAGGACTCAGATTACTATAGAGTATGGTTTAGATGGTATGTTTTGCATTTGGTTGTTGCAAGAAAAGGAAAACGAAAAAAAGGAATAAAGGGGAAAAAAGGAGAACGGAAATAATACTCTATTGTTTATTTTTGTGATAATATGGATTGAATGTGCTGAAGATCAAAGTAGAGAAGTTGACACAAAGGAAATTAGATTATTTAAGTAGATTAAGATAAAGTTAGAATATATGTAAATAATAAGAAAGGATCACCTTAAACGAGCTGTTAACAACGGAAAAATGATTTGTATACATGTGTTGTTTGTTTTGTGTTTGTTTTTAATGTATTCAAAAATAAAAAACTTTTTATAAAAAAAATTGTTGACAGTGAATTTGTCTATTTTTTTTAAAGCTAAGTCAGTCATTACATAATAAGGACACAATTTTTTCAGGGGACATGTGGTTAACATTATTTTTTAAAACAACTAGGTGCTTGAATTATATCATGATCAAGCATGAGAAAAGACTCCCTGTAGCACTAGTGATGACACCAGAGAAAACTATTATTTCATAAGGAGCAGATTCTAATTGAAGACAAGTCAAGTCAGACAGATTTAAGACAATGATATAAAATGTTAGTAGTGTGGTTCACATCAACATGGAAACATTATGGTTCCTTTTTTAAAAAAAAAATTAAAGAATGCAACGGTTTTGTTACCACGTTGCCATGCCCAAACCTTTGAATCTGTTTGAAAGTAGCTTTTCAAGCATGAATAAAAACCACTTTGAATTCTTTTAGCATAGTGTTCAGCTCTGTTGCTGATTTTAAAAGGTACTTTTCTCTAGTTTCATTATAAAGAATACTAGTTAACCTTATATGTAATCAGCACCAAATAATGTTAGGGAATTATACACAATAGGTAAGATTAAAACATAGCTAAAGCACTTTTAATTCTCCAGCACTTGATGCAAGTTTATGACTTATGATATGGATGGGAGGGAGGGTGGGAGGGAGGGAGGGAGGGCGGGAGGGAGAGAGAGAGAGGGATGGAGGGAGAAAGGGAGGGAGGGAGGGAGTGGGAGGGAGGGAGGGAGGGAGGGAGAGAGAGAGAGAGAGAGAGAGAGAGAGAGAGAGAGAGAGAGAGAGAGAGAGAGAGAGAGAGAGAGAGAGAGAGAGAATTGGTTCCTAAAACAATATCAGAACTTCATGCAAAACTCATTTTTTGCTGAATAATTAATTGCAATAAATATGTAGACAATATTTATAGCACAACCTATGAGCTAAATGAAACATAGTAAAACTTTTTTTATATCAAAATTAATTTAAGGGGGTAACTTTATCCTTTTATTAAAAACAATAGTATTCAGAATGTTCATCGTTGCTTTGATCAGTGTTTTTCAAACTTGGCAATTTTAAGACATGTGAACTTCAGTTTCCAGAATTCCCTAGCCAATATGCTGGTTAAAGAATTCTGGGAATAAAGTCCACACATCGTAACATTTCTCAGTTTGAAAAACACTGGCCTAAATTATGCTACATGTACCTTATTCAGAACATGTAAATAACCGTTACAGTGCTTTCTTTGAAAAAGAGTGAATCCGTCCAAGGAAGTGTTATTTTTAGCAGACAGCTCCACCACACACAGTTTTCACTAATTCTAGACATATGAAGAAAAAAATCTGCCATATTTAAAACAAAGCCTTGGAGTTGGCTTTGTGGACATGTCCATGCAATTTACTTAGCTCTAATATGAAAGTGATTTATCATTGTCATCTTTTGGATTTTTTTCCTCCCACTTCCTAGTCTGGCATTTATAGCCTAAGTACTTAACATCCAAGATCTAATTAAGCCTCAGCCTGCTTAGCTTGTTGGCCCAGACAAGATCAGTCAGATACTTCTACCTGCAGAAAGAGTAACTACAATAGCTACACTCTATTCATTTGAAACAGAAAATAGCCTTGGGTCCCTGAAGCTGAGGGAATTAAGATAATGAGGAGGTCTGTAAAAGGCCTTGATGTCCTGGAAATTTCTTTTTACTTTCTATTCAAATCCATTCCATAACCCAAACATAAGGTATCTGATTTAAAAATCTAAAGGTTTTATCCGATCTGTTAGCTTATTTTCCATAATAGCAAGCAATAAAATGTGTGTTCATCATAGAATTTGAGCTACTTTTTATTTGTCGCTAAATATTTTAGTAACTATTAATAATTTGAATCAAATTAAAAGTCAGATCTAACATTTTTAAAGAACATTTTAAACGAATATTTATTATCCATATTGTATTCTAGTAAGCTTTGCATAGTTGTGAATATCAATTTATTCAGCATCAAGGATTATTTTGTGCTGCTATACGTAATGTACTTTGACATACCTATCTTAACAGAGAAAGTCTTCTTTACCAGATTTGTAGTGCAATACCAGCAGTCATAGGACTGATAAGAGTATATTCTTGGGTCAGATATTTACATCAATGCTGCCAGGCATATATAGAAACCTTGCAGCTAAAATGTAGACATAAGCAATAATGAAGGGAGTCACAAGGTAATCGTGTCTATCTCAGACATGACCTCATACCAACAGAAGAGCTGTTGACAATAAGCAGGCATCTACATTTACCATACTTGCCTAAGAACAATAGCAGAAAGTACTGTTGACTAATCAGGCAGGAGAAAAGTCAAGCTTGTTGTTTAATGAAACAAATATAATTCATATCTCTCTCCATACAGTACAGTAGTGGCCAAAATTGTGCAAACTTTTTGGGAAAAGTGTATTTTTGAGGTTTAATGGCTAATAACCTTTTTTTTTTTGGAGTTCCAAGATAATCATATTCCACTGCTGGAATAGCCTGGGAATAGTCCAGATCTTAACCCAATTGAAAATCTATGGAGCCGACTAAAGAAACTTGTTAGCCAGAAGTGACCTAGCAATAAAACCCAGTTAATAGAAGCAATCATTCAATCTTGGTTTCACATTATAACAGCAGCAGAACTAAAAGACTTGGTTCATTCCATGGGAAGACATTGTAAGGCCGTAATTCATGCTAAAGGTTACCCAACTATTAACTGACATGGTGATAATTTTTATTTATATCGTTGTTTCTATGGTGATAATTTTTGTATATCTCATTTTTCTACGTGTTTCACTTTTCTTCTTTATACTGTAACTGCTATTCTAATAGCAAATCCTTCATGAAAGTTATTGCATTACATTCTTGTTTAAATTATCTTTCCATTGATATATCATTTTATGGTACTACTCCAAAAAAGAAAAAAAAAGTGGTGTTATTAGCCAGTTTTAGAAAATACACTTTTCCCAAAAGGTTTCCACAATTTTGGCCACTACTGTACTTGTCTATATTTCAACCACAATGTAGGTAATCCTACTAAATATGGAAAATTTAAAACACAATTTTAATTTTATTCTATCAAGTTTCTGTCTGTGGGTCTCTCTCAAACATTTAGAAAATATGGTGCTTCCAAGTATATGATCTATGCCTATTATTTTTTGCCATTGATTATTCTGCCTAGGGATAACAATGGAACTGATATTTAGAACATTGAACAGTGTATGGAAATTATGGGCCAAATGATCTGGCTTAGTATATCATAATTTTCACAGTTAATTGGGCTTAATTGAAACCACCACCTGTCCATTTCAGATGTGATAGCCAAACATGATTACTGCAAACCTGAAAGAGAAAAGGGGTATTGATGTTTGCATGGCAAAGATAGGCACAGAACGCATAAATGCACAACCTATTTTTAACTGCCAATACATAAGTATGAATAGGCTTTAAAACAACTTTTGGCTTAGCTGAAAAAGTTACTTTAAGTAACAAATGTCCTAGTTCTATTAATGTTCTATTAAAATTAATTTACATCTTAACGCATATAGTAGATGACAATGTACAAATGAAGATATTACACTGGGGACAAATAAGGAAAATTATTTTGTCTCCTCCTAGTGAAAAATATTACAGCTGAGGGAAAAAATATATGATGAAATAGTATACCCAGAAAACCAGATAATGTTGTAGCTAATAATAAATCATTCTTCTTTATAGCTCTTATGATTTGAACAAAAATGCAACAGTGATACAATAATACAGTTTATAATGAAAATTATAAAGTTGTAATTTGTACATGTGTTATAGGGTAATTACATTATGGCAGGGTCCCAGATAACCATTTTGCAGCTAGGAATTGCACTCTTAGTGTCCAAAGTAGTGTTTTGGTGATATGCTTATTTCGCCCAAAATGTAGCCTTTTCATTTGGAGTCTTGATTTTCCTCAGTGGATTTGTTTTCTATTTAAAATAAGCCTTGCCATATGCTAAATAAATACATTAAAATAACTCTATGTATAGATATGGTAAACTTGTTATTATATCAATATTAATTGATGTCCTAATAAAAATTATAAAAAAATAATTCCGCAGGCAGGGCCACAAGAAAGAATGGGTGTTGTATACATGCTGACCATAAATCACCATTTCAGATGCATTTGGGATTTCAGCATAATCTTTTTATTTTTACTGAATAGCAATTGTACATATCCGGTTTGTAAAGAAAAGTATACTTCAAAAAGAATACATTGCAATGTCTGGTATAGTCCCAAATAGGATAGTGCAGTTTGCATAGTTCTCAGTATTAAGCAACTTTGGGGAGATCCCCAAATCCAAGAACAACACTGAAAGCAATATTAACCTTACATCTACCAGTTTATCAAGTCACAGGATTACAGTTTGGATGTAATTTGCTGATATATCCAGCAAGTATAAATAAATTGTAGACTTCAGAGAGGTGAAAATATCAAATAAACAGGACTATGAAAAATCGCTTGAATGCAACAACTTTGAGTGGCCTCTTCTTGAAACAAAACTGAATTTCATTTCCAGTATGGAACAATAGTATGCTGTTTTGTACTGTACTTTGAACAGAGGGGCAACTGTAGTCAACTGCTTTGACTACTGTATTCTGTGCAATACAACTGGACTTTGTGATTTGCTATTCTATTAAAACAAAACTGGCCCGTTCAAATCGGCTCATTCACTGAAAAACAGGGAGAGGGATGGGGAACAGCAAAGAACAGAAGGCTCACTGAGAGGCCATTTTAGATCTGAAACTATTGGTAGCTATTGACTAAGACCTGGAGTTATGTAATGAGTCATAATCTGGAGAGCTGCTAGAAGTAGTGAGTATATAGCTGGTCATTTAATATATGGATATGCCTGCTTTATCAGCAAAAGCAGAGATAAGCTAACCTTCTCATCACTTATCTGATATTCTACCCAATCAATGTCGGTGGTGGATGGTGGCGAATTCCTGAATTATAGACTCATTCCTTAAAAGGAAGAATCATTATTTATATTATATTTCTGAATTCTTCAATCCATTTCCAGAACTGGTAAGAGCTCCATCTTGCCTGAATATTCAGCTATTAGGAATCTGGAGACATGTAAACAAAGATGTGCAGTAAACTGTTAGTACTGAACCTCATCAGCCTGCTAATGACAACTATCTTCCAAGGCAGCTGTAAACCTTGACAACAACTTCATATAGACTTTAAATAACACAGGAGATAAAACATTGCATGACACTATTCATCCATCCTTGGGACACTTTGTGATGGGACAAGCATATATCTCCCAGTTTCACTTCCAGCTTGAACTGAGGAATAGGAAAGAACAGCTCTCTTAAGTACTGAAACAATGTACTTTGCCTAAGGGTAATCAAGAAAACCAGGAATATCAGTACATGTAGTCCTTGACTTACAACAGTTCGTTTAGTGACCGTTCAAAGTTACAAAGGCACTGAAAAAAGTGACTTATGACCAGTTTTCACATGACCATTGTAACGTCCCCATGTTCATGTAATCAAAATTCAGATGCTTGGCAATTGACTCATATTTATGGCAAGTGCAGTCGCCCAGGGTCATGTGACCCTCTTTTTCAATTTTCTGACAACCCAAGTCAATGGGAAAGTCAGATTCACTTAGCAACAATTTGACTAATTTAACCACTACAATGATCAACAACTGTGGCAAGAAAGGTCGTAAAATGGGGCAAGCCCACTTAACAATTGTTTCACTTGGCAACAGAAATTGTGGTGGTAAGTCGAGGACTACCTGTATTCACTTTCCTGTCTCGTTCCTATCTAGTTGATCAGTAAGTCTGCCTTCATGAAAAAACTGAATCTAAGTTAGCAAGGTATTTGATTAAGAAAAGAAAAATACTAATGATCTAAATAATCACTGGCAGGGCAGAATGTTTAGACAGCCTTATAAGTTAACAGGCAAGTAGTTGCATGAACAGAACTAAGAGTTATATCTGCTTCCAAGCAACTGTATTTGCAAAAAGCTCACAAGTCTAGTTGGAGTAAGAAGGCTGACATTACTGGCTCAGCTCTGAAAAGTTCCTTTGGGAAGTTTCAACAGAAGCAATTAAGTAGAAAATCCATGTCCTTTCTTTTCCTTCAATGCCATGGATTTTATAATGGTGCCCATACTAGGATTCACTGCATCTATCCAGTTGTGCCATAGTTGTTCAAGCCACCTTTATTACCATTTCATTGCTTGCAATACTATACAAAGCAAGAAGTACTTTGTAGACATTTGATTCTAGCATCTAGGAGACATGGTTATTTTATGTCTCATCCAGATTCCAATAAGCTAAATTCCTATATTTGCAACTTGTCTACCTTACACTATCATACAATGCCAAGTCTTCAACTACAGAGAATTGGTGGGATCATACTATTGTGTCTCCTACAGTTGGAGATTATAAATCTACATGTATGTCCTCCTGATATTCTTTCTTCCCTTCCACAAACAGTTTCAAAGTGGATTTTGTCACCAAGTCAGTATCAACTGAGAAACCACATATAGTTTCTCCATGACAATCTGTTCCTGGCATGGTCTTTCATGTCTTCCAACTACACATTCATCAGCTCTGTAGATAAGCTCATACACCAGTTGTCCTCTTCTTTTCTTTCACATTCACAGCTAAATCTTCACCTAATGTGTCTGAAATAGGATAATTTGAGGCTGGTTATTTGTGCCTTGAGTGAGAATTCCGGATGGATACATTTGATGATCCATTAGTTTATTTTTCTTGGCTGTCCAGGGTATTTCCAGGAGTCTTCTCCAACAGCAATTGATAACCAAGAATCCAGTTAATATTGGCTCAATGTCTTTTCTAATTCTGCATAAGGCCTTTACCGCAGAAGACAACAGCAAGATGGATGTGCATGCTGAATATATTAATACAAATATTAATAATGTGTACCACACAATGAATACTAAATAAGAGATATAAAATCTGTTTTATATCTAGTGCAAGAGGGGTCTTGGAGTCCTAGTTGACAATCACTTAAATATGAGCCAGCAATGTGCTGCAGCTGCCAAAAAAGCCAACACAGTTCTAGGCTGCATTAAAGAGGGATAGAATCAAGATCATGTAAAGTGTTCATACCAATTTATAATGCCTTGGAATACTGCATCTAATTTTGATCACCACGATGTAAAAAAGATGTTGAGACTCTAGAAAGAGTGCAGAAAAGAGTAACAAAGATGATTAGAAGACTGGAGGCTAAAACATAAAAAGAACGGTTGCTGGAATCGGGTATGTCTAGTTTAATGAAAAGAAGGACTAGAGGTGACATGATAGCAATGTTCCAATATCTCAGGGTTGCCACAAGAAGAGGGAGTCAAATTATTCTCCAAAGCACCTGAGGGTAGGACAAGAAGCAATGGGTGGAACTAATCAAGGAGAGAAGCAACCTAGAACTAATAATAAATTTCCTGACAGTTCAAACAATTAATCAGTGGAACAACTTGCCTCCAGGAGTTGTGAATGCTCCAACACTGGAAGTTTTAAGAAGAGATTGGAAAACCATTTGTCTGAAATAGTATAGGGTCTCCTGCCTGAGCAGGGGGTTGGACTAGAAGACCACCAAGGCTCCTTCCAACTCTGTTATTCTATTCTAAAATACTATGTACAGTAAATGATATTCTACACTAGAGCATGCAAGACAGATGCAAATTTTAATGTGACAGAAGGACAAATATATAAAGTACCTAAGCAGTCATGATTTGTTTTTGCCTTATCTCTGCTTACTTTGCAGTGCTATTCCACCCAAAAGCTAAGCAAACATACGTCTGCATCTAAAAAGTTATTTGCCTCAATCATTGAAAAGATTTTCCTGTAAAACCAGACAAGTATGTCCATCTCTTTTCCTAAACTGATTTTTTATTACAAATTTAAAATTTGGAATAATCACACCCATAAACTTTTTAAAGTTGTTAATTTCTACATTTCCTTAGGAGTAGTGAGTAGCATGGGTTAAGATACACAACACTCATTCAAGAAAATTATTATTGGAAAGAGGTGACAGCTTAAAGTTCTAAAAGTAGCCTTTTTGTGCTTCCATGCATAGGTTGCCATGGCTACAGCTTCTACATAAAAGCAAAGTGTTGGACTTATTTAAAGAAGGGGGGAAACGCTACCTCTTGCCATTTCAACCACGATGTTCCAAGGCATCTTGGCTCAAAACAAACACAACTCTGAATGCAGGACTAAAGGACTAAAGAACAGTTTAAATCTGACAGTCAACAGGAATTTCCTTCTCCTCTTAAATATACAGAGAAGTTGCCAGGGAGAAGGAAAACGAAGGACAGGATAACATCCTAAAAAATGTCATTATGTTATTTATTTTACCTTTCTACTCAGTTATTTTAATAATCTGCATCACTGACCCTAAGCATCTGGAGCAACTACATTTTAGAAAGCTGTAAAGGTTAACTGGAACATTATCAAAATATTTTGGTATGATTAATACCTCTGAAAGCAAATGTGTTTAGTTTAAAATAATTAAGATGAAATTAAATAATTAATGCAAAGTATCAAGGGAAAATAATTCTTTCATTTATTCCAGAGTTAAATTGTCCTCTTCCGTCTCCTTTAAGCCAAAATTTAGTACTCTGAACTTAGTTCATGAGCTTAGCTTTACCTCTGAAAACAAAAGACTCTTAAAAGCACATGGAAGGCAGGGAAGTTATATACAGTAAATACATTTCCAGAGCTGACTTACAAAAAGTAACTGTATCACTACTGCTGTGATCCATAGTTGCGCATTAATGGCTAGATGCTGCCCTGATTCAGCATCCCTTGGACCTTGACAGAAAGCTATCAAAGACCTCTTTTCATCTGTAAGGCCGCTCAGAACAGACAGCAGCAGCTGAGAGAGATTAAGGGATTTCAGCTGAGGTTACAGTTTGCAAAATGTAGCTCTGTGAACTTCATCATTCAAGAGCAATAAGTATTAAGCATTTATTCAAAGCATTATGACAATTTCAAGATTAATGAGTTGAATACAGCATGAGCTTCATAGTAAGATTACAGCCTTCCACACGTTGTTTACCTAGTTCTATTACATATATTTTGGAGCTAATTTAAAAGATGCCAATCACCACACAGTATGTAACTGTGCTAATTAGAAATGAAAATATAAGAAATTAACGGTAAGAAGAATGATTTTATCTGAAGAATAAGAGGCTTTTTATTTAGGATAGAAAAATGGACTTCTCTCCACCCCTACCATAAGTTTGTGCAAAGAATAAACATCACTCTTACCCTATACTTGATCCTAGCCAAATGGTCAAGATGCCATAACATCACAGTATTCTTACTGAAATACTTATTTACAATAATGCTCCTATTTTTAAGGTCTATGGAAAATTGAAATGACTGATAATTTTAGTTAAATATCTTCCACCAAAAAAACAGTTTAGACAATCCAAAGGAACATATTACCTATAGTACATTTTTGTGCCTACTTAAACCTTAAGATCAGCATTTGAAACTTTATGCAAGAATTGCACAGTCACTGAGACAGGGAGTTACACAGTTTTCCATAAATGACCTTCAGAAGGATTTTTAATAAGTTATATGATATGGTATACATATGATTACTTTCGTGATCTGTGTGTTTAGACATGTTATGTCCTGTTTTATGTTATATTTTTATGGTGTATGATATACATGTGTGCAGCTCTGTCTGTTCCAGACTAACATCTAGCAATATGAAAACTCGAGATGAGACCTTGAAAAAACATACTTTATACATGCTCAAAACTCATTTTTCAAAAACATGAATATCTAAAATCTTATTTTCATAGATAAAAAAGGTCTGATTTATATTTAGAAACAATTGATATTGTTGGTACAATTGACAACAATTGACAAAAAACATAATGGGATCGTCGATTAAAAAGGGTGACCAGAAGTTTATATTTTCAATCAAACATTTCATAATGTTATATAGAATATTAAAATTGTCAACTACTAAGCAAAAAATACGCAAATTAATATTTATGTGATAGAAATACAAGTAGCCCTAGCTTACCAACTGCTTGTTCAAAGAGACTGTTCAAAGTTATGACAGTCCTGAAAAAAAGAGATTTACGGCCAGAACTTGAATATACAGCCTTCACAGTGTCCCATGGTCACACAATCACAGTTCAGTTGCTTTGTAACCAGCACATATTTATGTTAGTCATAGTGTTGTGAGGTCATGTGATCAACATTTGTGATCTTCACAGCCAGCTTCTGACAAAGTTATTTGGGAAGCTGGTGGGAAATTGCAAGTCATGGTCACGTAACATCATACTGAACAACCACGGTGATTTTTATTTTATTTATTTTTTTATTATTCATATTTCTATGCCGCCCACTCTCCGAGGACTCTGGGCGGCTTACACCAAAGACAGTATACTAAATAGCATATTGCCCCCAACAATCTGGGTCCTCATTTTACCCATCTCGGAAGGATGGAAGGCTGAGTCAACTTTGAGCTGGTGAGATTTGATCCGCTGATCTGCTGAACTAGCAGTCAGCTGAAGTAGCTGCAGTACTGCACTCTAACCACTGAGCTACCTTGGCTCATCCTTGATGAGCCTCAACATCATGATTGGCTCAACAATTGCAGCTGGAGCTGATGTAAGTCAGACAGTCACATGATGTTTCATTTTATACCTGTGCCACTTAGTGATGGAGTTGCTGTTCCCAATTATGGACCAGAAAGGACTACCTATATATATGCTGAGCTTATAGTGATCAGTGTCACTATATTTTTATCAGGAGTCCTAATTAACTGCATGGAAATCAGAACTGCATTCTGGATTTCTGAACAGAAGTAGACCTGAGATTTCCAAAAACTTTTACTTTCAAAAAAGAATATGCCATTTTTCACAATATGAGACTTGGTTTTAAAAAGACATATTGTAAACATTTCAGACAGAAGCTTAACAAAGTTTTAAAAATATTCACTACCACAGTTCTCTGTTGCTCCACAAATATGAATATCTGCCAGAAATCATTTTGTGGCAAGGGCACTCAATCTGGTTTGAATAAGATACTGCCTTTTTCATTCCTATCATTTATCACCAATTCATCAAGTTTGATTAATTTACTAGAATAGATAACATGTTCTGCTCATAAACTATTCTGTACACAGAGTATCCAATTGCTATGTCCAAACCAAACCATGCATGTTTAAAGTATTCTGATCCATGCATGGAACAAAACATCTTTGTAGTGGCCTATAACACTACATAAAATGGCTGTTCCAGCAAAAATGACTAATGTCATTGAGGACACTGTCCTTGCTTTTCGTCAACTGTGCCATATCCATGGCCAATTGCTTCCCAATCTTCTCAATGCCTTCCATTCTGATATCCCAGGCCAGGCATCAGTGGGATATATTATGTAGGTGTTTACTAAGAGAGAGAAAAGGAAAGATTGAAGACCATTTCAACAGTGAGTTATACTGTACTGTGAGTTGTGAAGAAGCTGGGAAGATGTAAACCACCCTTGCTTATTGGCTTCTTCTGTTTTGTTTCAATTGAAACCTGAACAACCAAAATGTTCCAGTTATGGCAAATACAGGTAGACCTTGTTTTGTGACTGGTAACTTAGCAACCATTTAAAGCTATGATAGACACCCCCCCCCCAAAAAAAACCTACTTATGACCCGGTTCCAAGTTATTATATCTGCCTCTTCATATATTATCACATGACTATTTTCTGGGCCCTCGGCAACTGGCCCACATTTACGGTGTTTTTGCTGTGCCCTTCAGTCACACAAACATGATTTATTATGGGAACCAGCATCTACTTCCCATTTACAGAACCCTCCCCCCCCACACATATAATGGGTTTGCTTAATAACTGTGGTATTTGCTTAATGACTGCTGCAAAAAAAGGTTGTAAAATCGAATCCAGTCACAGGATGACCTGCTTTATACTGTCATGACTTATGACCATAATCACCAGGTTTAATTACAATCATAAGTGGATGACCACTTGCAATGGTTGACCTGACAGAGTTTAGCACAATTTCTGGAACATGGTGGTTTGTTTGGGCTTTGAAATAAAACAGTATTTTCAATTTTATGAATAAATATGCAGTGTGTCATACAATACACATTATAAAGCCTACATGATTTCATTTACTTGCCATTGTATGAATCTTTAATAATGATAAATACCAAAGTCTTCACATGTTCTAATTCTCATTCTCAATAAGAAACAAAAATTATTAGGTTCAGATTTAGGTATTCCCAATTGATGTATTGAAAAAAAATCCTTCATTTAAAATAACATTAATGTAATATAATTACAAGCCTGTTCAGCCAAAATGATCATAAAACATAAAGTTACAACAAAATTAATAAAATATGGAAGGGGTGGCAAAATGACCAAAAATGGTTCATGCAATACGTCAGATGTCAGCATTATCCATAGATGAAATAAAAGGACATGCCTTCTTGATGATTTCATCTAAACAAAGCTCACTTCAGGACAACTGACTGAATAAGAAGAAGAACTAGGACGAGAAACAGCATGTTAATGAAAATAATTCAGTGTATCCTTTTCAACTAAGCAATTATAGCATTTGGTGATTATTTACTTAGAAGTACTTACTAGATTGGAAACAAAAGAAAGGAAACTTAGACAACAATACTAGGGATAACTTAGCCTCCCTCATTATTGCAGGATCACATTACAAAGCTCTTGGCATTATGCCTCTATTTTTTACATACAGATACACATCCCTACTATAAGAATGTTTTCCAATTCCAGATGTGTTTGGCTGTCACTCTCAAGAATTCAGTTGGACTTGATGAATGGGCATATTGAAAGCTGTCCTCTAACAAATCTTTTAAGTCATTGTACAGATATTAGGGAGCTACTTATGAATCAATATACACATTTATTCAATAAATACGTTTCCCCAACTTTCGTAGGAAGGGGCAAACTTTCTGTAATCCAGTGTTATTCATTTCTCAATACATCACCCATGTTGCAAATATCTATCTGCTATGACAGGAGTGGGCAACTGTGGCCCTTTTACAACCTGTGGACTTCCCAGAATTCCTGAGACAGCCAAGCTGCTGGGCTGGGAGTTGAAGTCCACAGGTTGTAAAAGAGCCAGAGTTGCTCACCCCTGTGCTATGACAATGGAAACTGAAACAATATTTCTACGTGTTTTTATGCTATTAGAAGTAAAACAAAACAAGGCCATATTTCTAAATCAGAAATATTGTCTTAAATTATAAAACAAAATCACAATGTTATTGTCACACAGCTGACAAATATCACTAGAAATTTCAAACAGATCCAATTTCACTAAGTCCATTGTAAAATGAGTTTTACAAATTTCAAAAGCACAAAAAAGCACTATATTAACATTCAAATATAAATTTTGGGGAAAATGTATTGAGTATTATCATAATGCCCTTAAATTTATTATAATGCAACTCACTGGTGTGACATAGATATCATTCATATGGTCTTTTGCAAACTTGATGACATAAAGTTCATATTTATATCTCAGGCAAATATAAATTATTTCTTCATAACAGAGTCATTTCTTCATAACATTAAGTCAGCTTAATGATGAAGCACCATGAATAATTTGTATTTTAATCATGTTGCATTTTTTGAGATTTAAAAGGTGACTTGCAGGAAGTATTTTTCCCCAAAATACATTAATTTAATTACAAAGCCCTTCACTTGCTATTGAATAATTGAACAAAATAACACAAAATATTTCATGTGTTGTACAATTGTAATGATTACTTTACAACTATTCCTAGATTTTTGAAGAAAGGTATTCTATAGAATTTTTTTTAAATCACAAAATCTTCAGGTTTTTTACTGCTATCTCTGAGCTTTTTATTTTATTTTGGTACTATGTATACATATCAGCATTTTTTAAATTAAGATTTTCCTTTTTGTGAATGGAAGAATAAAAATTCCTATTGGAGAAAAGAAATCGTTGAATCCAATCATACTTAAGATAGAATATGAGAATACACTGTTCTAAATTATTGTAAGATTAAGATCTTTTCCTGTTAGTTAGCCCACTAACACAAATCTAGGTAAAATCATCATATCTCTTTATCTGAAGTTGTAAGATGGAAATGAGGAATTTTCTTATCAGAATGCTCCTTCCCTAATCTTCAAAGCAAGACTAATTTTTAAAAAAACTTTATAACATAGTTCAACGTAAGTTATTTTATTTTGTTAAAGCAAACTATTTATTTTCAGTGTCTTTTAATGATGTTTCTTTTTCAAGTGGATTATTGCAGAGTTTAAACAAAATTTGTGTGTACAAAGTCTCTTTGTGTGGCTCTGTGTAGCTTTCATATAGCTCCTTCAAGACTACTATCTCACAATATAGGAATTTCACAATGATCGACTAAGCTGTTCATTTACAAATTAGCTGGTAGAGCAAATCAATTTGTCAACCCAAATGTTTTTTTAAAAAAATATAGGTCAAGACTAAAATAAGTGTTCAGATTAAAGTTATGAAATGAACATGAGATCCCAGGAAGTGCTGTATTTAGTTAACTTAACTATTCTGCCAATTGAACAAAGACGGTTCAGGTTGAATTAGATGTACCAAATAGGTTTGGAAGAAATAAGCTGTTCGAATTCAAACATTTTGCAGACTACTGTGTTAACAAAACACTGTTGACGAATATATAAGTCTATAATAACTATAGATATATCATTCCTAGATAAACCTTTCTGTTTTCTAATGTTTAAAATACTGCTGAAATTAAAAACTGATTTCCAGAGCTTTTAACTGATACTATGAAAGATCATGGTTCAATAACAGATGTATACTTTCGTCTCTCTGGCTATGTTAATTCCTCCCCATTCTCATATAACGCTCCACAATAAATCCCCCTGAGTCCATTATAACTCCTGCTTTACATTGTTGAAATATACCAACAATCTGCTCGATATTTTAGCAGATGTTCTGAATTTGGGCCTTTGAGACCTTTATTAGGTCCATTTCCTTTTCAACCTAAAAAAGGACGTACATTTATTCTCAGATTGGTGCGTATTTCACATTGGCACCAGTCCAAATATCTATACACATGACTTTGAATAAAGAGTTCTCATCATGAAGTTCAGAGCCAAGGCAATTCTCACATTATTCTTTAAAAAAGAAGAAGTCTTAATTCAAAACTTACCTCAGTAACATCCATGACTTTAATAGCTGCCAACTGACCTGTCTTGACATGTCGACCCTAATAAAGAATAGAAAGAATTTTTACACTTCACATTACTAATTAGAAGATTAATATCAAATTGCTTGCAACTCATTGTTTCACAGAATATCTATTTCATTCAAAATGTTTATAACGAGCAAAAAAAATGTAGATTTAAACATAAAAATAATTCAACATTTTGCCTTGTTGGTATTGTTGGTAAACATTTGTAAGTAAACAATTATAGGTAAACATTTGTATAGTGTACAGCCTTTAGTCAATTATTTTTTGGGAAAACAAGGCAGCCTGTGGTGTCTGCAAGTGGAGGGAGCGTACTGTCATTCTGGTGCACTCTTCTTGCATGCATGTCATGATGCTCCACACACATATAGGGAGCAGAGCTGGACAAAAGCATCAAGATCCTGTGATTCTCACAAAGGTGACTGATAAGTGACACCAACCTAACGATTGTTAATAAAGACAGTCATCGGTGACCCTATCTTCTAATCCACAGTAATCAGTTCTCAGCCACATTGTTTACTATGAGTCTGAAGACAAGCATCAGAAGTGTCAGTCTTTCTTAACTTCCCAGTCCACAATCTTCTTCAATCTGTCAATGCTTTTGGTTCAAAAGAACACATTAAAGTCTCAGTATACAGCTTTATCACCCCAACAATCTAAAAGTAAAGTGTGAGTTTACACATATACATTACTCAATTTATGACCGGTCACTTAACAAATGTTTTAAGTTATGACAGATTCCCAAAAGCTTTTATAACCCAGTTTCTAAGTTACAGCAGCCACACACACACATACATCTGCAGTCCTGTGACTACATTTTAGACACTTAGCTTGTCTTTATGGCTGTTTTAGTGTCTTGTGATCACCTGACCATGATTTGTGTGCATGTGGATTTTTTTGGCCAATTTCCAGAATATATTTCCAGTTTCTGACAAAAATTTCCCGTTAGAGAAAACTGATTTGCTTAATAACCACAGTGTTTGCTTAATGACCACAGTGTTTACTTAACAACTACTGCAAAAAATGCAAAAAAAACAACAAAACCCAGGTCCATCATATGATGCCTTGACTTACAACTCTAATAACATGACCTTCATTCTGAGCTCAGTTACAGTTGTAAATTGAGGACTACCTATATGTCTTATAAATGAGGACATCCCGAATATATTTCTTGGAAAACCAACAAAGAGTTCCCATTGTCTGCAATTCAAAATTTATTATAAAGTAAAATTTAATAATCCACATTAATGAACCCCCAGTGAAATTTGCTTCCTTTGAATGTTAAACAGAAAAACAAAAATATTTTTTACTGAAACTAGTGATTTTGTCCATTTCTTTAGACCAGTTTGAACCTTTTCATTACTCTGAACTCTTAATAGTGACTTCAATATGCAAAAGACCAGAGTGCAGAGATAAGATATCTGTTCGAATGTTGATAGTAAACCTACGCATTCAAACTTTGATGATGTAATTTCCTAGGCAATTCTTTGAAAAGATGTGATTTTTATGAAAAACAAGTATTTTGTACCTTACATTTCTCTGCAAAGTATTTCTACAGCCAACAGAAATAATATGAATCATGGAACACAGCACGGAACAGCACAATTGGCTTTGTGATTTCTTTGCAATCCAGTCTAGGAAACAGGATGCTGAACTAAGTATGATCAGACTCCTCTAATTTAGGGACATAAAGGTACACTGCTGCCATTATTTTCAGATCAGGAAGGCTGAGACAGTCATTTTATTTGGTAGACATAAGTTCATGCTTTTAAAAGTTTTTAAATGGCAACAAAGAATCAAAAGGACATTTTTGGCAATTTCCAATAAGTAAATTGGGCATAGGAGAATTGTCTCTGCAACTACAGCCATAGCTTTCAAGACTTAAGAGGGAAATTCTTTTTCTTTTTCTTTGCTGGAAAACCTAATAGGGAAGGCAGCCCAAGTAACCTTTGCTGACTGGGTCATTTAGTTCCCAGAGTGATTCCTATGTCTTTCATTTTACTGCAGGAAGTAAAGTGACAGGAAGACTAAGAGTGACTCATGTTCTCTTATCCTACCACCAATGAATGGGGAAATGTAACAGAGTTGTTCAATTTTCAAGAAAGCATTGGACAAAGGATTCACCAAGAACAAGAGGATTTCCTTCTTTATTTGTGCTACTCAGTCTGCTCACAATTTCATTTAATTTTTTGAAACAATGTACAGTATTTTAAAAACTGGGTAAGACTTTTAGATAACCAGACATGAAGAGTACTGAAAAACAGACATCTCTTCAGTGTCTTTGCTCAAGATTATCCCTACCTTATGCTCCAGTCCCACCCTTAAGTCTGATTACAATCAGAAGACATTCCTCCTTGGGGGATGGAGAAGTAAAACTGAGCAGTTTCAAAGGTCCTGAGGCTACAGCTATAAGCCACAAAAGTACACTGAAGCAAATTTCATTCTCATTCCCTTAAGGAAAGGTCTACGCTTCCTTTGCTTTCCCCAGCCCATGCAGGAAAATATTATGAAGCTGTGGAATGGGAAGTTAAGACTGTGGGAAAGGAAGTGCAATACTCAAAAGCATCTCAGTTCAAACAAATGCTTTATGATAGAGGCTCCAAAATATTTCAGTACAGCATATTGCAGCATAACATGTATTTAAATGTCTGACTACTAAAGGAGTCCTACAACTTTAAAAAGAATAGTTTCTGCAATGTTTCAAACTATTAATTAAAGAACACAGGAGTCCATTTGCCCTTGCCAAGCAACCAGCTGGCACAAAAGACTTCCTATTTAAATGTAAATATAAATCAAGACATGACTGTCTTAATTTACTGAGATCCATGTGAAATTATTCCTGAAAGTCAATAAACAGTTCCTTATCTTTGGAAGAAAGACTCTTGTATCTCATGTGCTACTCATCTCTACTAATTGCATATCTGTTACATTGCTATAATTGCAATATTTTCATCATTAGAATACCATTGTGTTTTACCTCTCTTCAACAGCAATATGCCAAATCAGCAGTCTAGTGAAGAATTATTGGAGTTGAAGTCCACCAACAAGAATATAAGTTATCCATTCCCATTGTGGAATTATTTTCTTTTAGCAGAAGTGGAACAGATCCAAGATTCAAACACAAAGGCTACTGACAACCTAACATAAATGGATCCTTAGAAGAAGACAAAATCTTGCAGACAGTGAACTTATACTAAGGGTTTTCAGAAGTTAACAAGTTTAGGGTAAGAAAATGAAATCAAGTACTACCACATAGATGCACATTGATAAGCAGATGGTAAAAAGATGCAGAGCTCAAGCCAATGCAAATAGAATCATACACCCAGTTCTCAGCCTACTGTAACTAAACAGGAATGCTTTTGTGCCAAAATTAGATTTTCCATAATGCAACTTACTTAACTAGATACTATGTGGAATCCTAAAAGGCAAATTTTAAGTTCCTACTATATCATTATGATACTAAAATAAGATAACAGTTTGCTTTTAGGCAAATTGTTGTAATGTAGTGTAAGTAACTTTTCCAACTACTCCCTGATGTTGTTCCCATTCAATTTAATACAGAACAAGCACCTCCCTTACTTCACTCATCTATGCTTCCCTTACTCAGTTCTTTACAATTATCTTCATTATTGTCTCTGTACTACAAACCCATACAGGCAATTGCTTGGACAGCTTTAAATGGGAATTTAACACAGATCCACAATTTATAGCAGATCCTATTAAAATCAATAGAACTTATATTGATTACTTCTTCCACCAGTCCTTTCACATTAACTTGTCTATTTTTAATACCATTTACTCTCAAATTCATTCCTGTTAATTCAAATCTTATCACATAATTACAATTTCCCATTTGGTTCTAGGTATTTTAGACTTAATGGATTGGTTGGATTGGTGTGATTATGAAATCTGTCCTTATTTAGTGCAATAATGTGAAATAGTTTCTGGTTAGAGATATACCTCTGTTGTACTGGGAGTGTATATCTCCCAGCTCAGCTATTACTTCCATCTTCAAGTTCTTTCAATGACACCTGTACATAATAAGATAATAAGCCTTGCTTACTTCATTTTTCAACTGAAACCTACACTGAAAGTTTTTTTTGTTTGAAATCTAATAAGTCTGAAAAATAGGGACAAATCTTTCAATATTGGTTTTTGTATTCTTTTGTGATTCATAACTCAGAAGGAAAATGCATGCTTCCTATGCAAAAAGGCTTAGCTCAGTCACCAGAAGATAAAATTGTAAAAACCTTTGTCTAAAATCTGGGAAAGGTCTAAATAATATAGTGAGCTAGAACAACCAAAAGTCTTTTTGTACACAGCTGTTTCCAATATTCTGCTGTTGCATACTAGAAAATGAATGTCATAAATACCATCCTTGCTTATACAATCAAACTTGTTTATATAAAACATTATGCATCTAAAAAGCAACATTGCAGAAGCCTCCTAAAACTCATAAGCCCTCTTGTTTCAGTACACAGAATTGAAAAGGGCCTTTGTAATTTCCCTCATTAACAGACCTAGAAAAACAATAATACATTAAGGAAGAATCCACAAACCATGACCTGTTTATATTTTTATTTGGATCACTAAAACTTAGGGATTGTAAATTCAACTGTAAAATAATAAGGGGTGAGAAAAAGCAGGAAGGTCTCTCTCCCACCCACCTCAATTCAGTCAGTTTTTGCAACATTATTGTTAGTATTATGGATTGATCAGTGTCTAGCTTGAAGAATGCTACCTAGTAGCATTAAGAAACCTAATAACAAGAAATCACACTAGATATTAATTTTCATTCAATCAAAATCGGATGGATGGATCCATTTTTCAAATCCAGAAGATGATGTACTACAGAGTTCAATGCAAACAGAATGCAGACAGGACATAACTTAGTATCATAGTGGTGGGGGTAGCTGGTGCAGAGATTAGAATGCAGTATTGCAGGCTAACTCTGCCCACTGCCAGGAGTTCAGTCCTGACTGGACTCTGCCTTCCATTCTTCCTAGGTTAGTAAAATGAGGACCGAAATTATTACAGGATTGTTATGCTGACTCTGCAAACTGCTTAGAGAGTGCTGTAAAACACTTATCAAGTGATATATAAGTCTAAATGCTATTGCTATCACAGGTAGAAGGGGGGAAAGCAGATCTTCCATTAAAAACATTGCTTTAAAAAAAAAAATCAATGGAGTCTAATACATTGTACCAGCTTATTATCTTGATATCAAGCTTTTACTTTATATGGTATAAATAAATCATTCCACTTTCTCCTAGAGGAATCATTAACTACCCTGTTTATGAAAGACTTAATATTGTATGAATAATATGGAAGATTCTGAGATTGGCTACAGGAGCATGTGCAATACTATCACAAGATCAATTTATTTTCACAGACTCTTCCTCTTCCACTTTGTATATAAATAATTCTGAATCTAAGAAAAAAAAATTCACTTACAAGGAAAAAATCCGATATTAATGTTAATCTTTTAGTAAATATACTGTGTAATTTTATTGCCCTTTGTATTTAATTATATCAGTAATAATGATAATACTAATACTCTTGAAATGTAAAAATTGATAAATATAAGCTATTAAAATCAAACATTTTGATAGTGTTCAATATACAGGTGATCTTTGACTTATTACTGGTCATTTAAGGATTGAAGTATTGACTGACACAAAAGGGTGCTTTACAGTCTGTAAAACACTTTTGGCCATCATTCCCCCCTGAGGTGACATGATCATCGCTGAGGCCTCTACAAACTATTTGACAATAGTTTGTCAACACCACACCAGGTTTGTCCACACCAGGTTCTACTAACAGTCCAGTATCTTTCCCCTGAAGGAAAAGTTAGGTTTTGGCCTTCCAGAAACCAACAGTTGAGAGCTTTCCAAATCTCAGGGGGATGCTGGATCTTATAGAGCAGGCCTGTCAAACTGGCAGCCCACAAGCCGGATTCATCACATGCAGGCCATGCCCATCCCGGCTCCGCAAAGGCAAAAAAGTTACGATATGTCACAATACGTCATGTGACAGGATCGAGTTTGACACCCGTGTTATATAGTAATCACCATGACAATTACATAGACACTTCCATGAAATCCCTAGGTCTCAAGTTTGAATCATTAGAAAGTTTGCTTTAACTAATCGGAACAGTACGTAATGTCTATGTCTATATTAAGTATGTCTATGTAATTAAAGGCACATCTTCCATTATTAGAAGAGTTTCTTAGAATTCAAAGAGCTAAGAAATAAAATTAGAGTATATTGGTATATGAATTAACTCCACCTGTCTTCTTAAAAACAATGCAGATCTCTGTATAAATATCTTCCAGGAAAACAAATGCTACTATTTTAATTGTATAATCAATTAATTGTATAATACATATAGTTCTTTATTGGCCTTCACAGTTTCTCTCTACATCCACATACAGTTATGTGTACACCATCCCACCACACATCCAAGTATGAAGCAGCCTATAAGAATGTCTCTATTTTAGCCTTAATTCTCTTCACTGCAGAAAAAATAATTTATTTAATAAAAAATGATAAGCATATAGGATTCTACATTCTCCCCTCTGATTGTCATAGCCATACATGTTTCGCAGATGTAATTTCTCCATGTGAGTAATGCAAAGAAAGGAGCAAGTGCACTGTAAATCCACCATTGTAATTGTCTACACAAATGGCCTTAATAAAGCTAAAACCGTGTTTCTGTTTGCTGACTGTTCAGAAGAACACTTTTAGAAACCTATGGAAGAGTTCTGTCACAGTAGAATAGTGTCTTTGAAAATATGCAATGCATGTTTAAGAGAAACTTTACTAAATATCTAGCTGTTGTTGTTAGATAAGAGTTGTCATTGCTAAAAGTAATTCAGCAGCAGCATTCAAATGAGATGGTGTCACCATGTACATAGTTCAGCAATGGGAAAAATCTTTCTTATGATCAGTGACTGATCCTTCTGAATGCAAAGGCAATGAAAGACAGGCATTTTACTCATTTGCAAGGAACAATCAGCAAAGAGCAAACAGCTGTGGATTTTGGATGATCACAGCCAACTGGGATAAATCAGACCTCGTGTCACAAGACTTCAGCCTTTAAGCTGTGTTCTGATTTATTTTTTAAAAAACCTTGTTATAACATTTCTTAAACAGCTTTTTAAATTGGTAAACACAATTTGACCGCAACCTTTGGCACAAAAAGATATAGAAAGATGGTCTAGATTTCATTTGATTATCAGGAGCAAGATAATTTTAATTAAAATGTATTTCATTTCAAAGTTCATTTGTATTTTGAAACAAGTTTATGAGTTACTATATGAAATTAAGGAGAATCTAACCATTTTTCTTTGCGAAAGTGAATTTTCAAGACTGTAATCCCTTAGTTTTGAACAGTTTTATCAGGAAAGCAATAGCAAAAACAACAGCACCTATATATCCCTCCATAGTGTTTTACAGCCCTCTCTAAACTTAAACTCAGCATATTGCCCCCCAACAATCTGGGCTCTCATTTTACCGACCTCAGAAGGATGGAAGGCTGAGTCAACCTTGAGCCAGTCAGGATCTAAAACCTGCAATGGGCAGAGCTAGCCTGCAAGACAATCTTGTTTTTTTTTTAATGTCTAATTTTCTTTAATAATGAAACGTTTATTTTTAACTTGTTTGTTTTGTTTTACACTACCCCGAATCACATTTATGAGAGTAGTGGCTATATAAATTTACTGTATAAATGAAAATAAAAAAGATGGATAGGCTTACCTGTATTATTTTAGGATTTTGCAAAACTATATGCAAGAAATATAATTTTATAATATATGAATCCAATTATTATATTACGTTATTATTACGCTTTTTAAGAATAGCTAGTGAAAGTGTTTTTTTTTTAAAAAAAATACTCTGGCATGTTATCACAATGAAACAGCTTAGCCCTTTTAGGTAGAATTTCAAACAGGGCTTGAGTTACAATTGATTGCTTTTGGTTAGTTTATTCAAGTTTAAACATTTGTTCCTTGGATTCATTGATACTGATCAATTGTTGCATTTGAAGTTTTCTTGTTGTGTTTTTTAACATTTGTCCTGCATGATTGTAGAGTCTGCTTGTTTTTTGCACTGTGCTTGCCTGGTTCTTACAGGAAGGCCTATGAATGCGGGATGCAACAAGGGGTTTGTTGTTCAGCTAGATTGTAGCAGAGCCTGACGCTGGTTAAGGGCTATGAGAGAATGACTAGCTGAAGGTCAGCCAGCAGCTTCCTGGGTGTTTCCACTCTTAGTCCAGCAGCTTAACATTATACCCCACTGACTCTTGTTTACGTCCGAAGTTCTATATATGAAAGTTTTGGAAATATTAACTAAGGCTCTTAAGCAAATAATCTTTGCAATAAATTGAAGTATGAAATTGATATCAATACCTTATGTGATATTTTGAACAAAAGTTTGAATAGCATGATTTTAAAACTTGTTATAACACTCTGAAGTTGCTTTTTTAAAAATTTTAAAATGCAGTAAGTAGTTGTTTTGTTTGTAAATTGGTTACCTCACAAAATATTCATAAGAACTGGTTTAAAGCACCTTGTTGTATTATGATTTGGCCATTTAGTATCATTCGCTCTGAAATTCATGAGACTGTAAATATAGCTTTAGTGATCACTGCTTCTTAGTTTCGAAGTTAGGCTATGTTCCCAATATTTTAAAAAATATATTTCACAGCTTAAGAAAACTAAATTATATCTGATTTGAACAACAGATTGCTAATATGAACTGCTGGTAAATATTTGCATTTGTATGCTGTTTGACAGAATAGAAATAAGATAACTTTTGACTGTTTAAGACTTGTATTTATTATGCAAATTTCCATAGATTCTCTTCTTTATTTAACTTTTATTTACATTATATGTTACCTATTTGTATTATTAGATATTAACTCAGACCAAGTGATTTACTATTTGAAAGCCCCGTAAGACCATTAAGACCCGAGCTTTTCACTAGGTATTCAGACCAGATGTTAAGGGAGTCCCACATATATGGGATGGAGAGTGATACATATTTTCTAAAAAACAAGTTTTATTTTCACATGTTTATGATGTTGTAACTATAACTATGTATGACTTTATTTTCAAAATTTAAAAGCAGCCAAATCATAATATTTACAATAAAAACCCATAATTTTTAACCATGGGTCAAACTGGGTTTAACTGAAGAAAACTAATTAAAAACATTGGAATTGCACAAGAGAGGCTCAGTGTTCACTGTATATCTCATATTGGATAAATTAATTATTGGGAAATGGTACGAGAGAAAACAGTTGCAACTCTTTGTTGTAGTTCATCTTTGTTGAGGGAAGAGAATGCTAGATCACATATGCCTCCAATTCGCTTTTCCACAGATCTTATATTCCATGGATAAAAGGATCTTTAACTCCCACTTTGGGAGGATAACATGGAAATTGCACGATTAAAAACATATGTAAATTATGCTAAACTCTCGTATGTATAAGCTTTTACAAAAAGGTTTATAACTTTTGCTTAAAGTAGTACAGTTAGTCCTTGAGTTACAAACGTAATGGAGCCTGCCCATTCCATTTTTACCTCAAGGATTCATGGGAGTGAATCTCATACCTTGAATAAGATCACTCCCTGCTTTCTCCCACACATTCGCTAATTTAATGCATGGGTGAATGCACAGTTGTTTAAGTGCACATGAGGTATCTCAGGGTGGGGAAGGCCATGTAGTGGGGTCTAGTGATGGAACAGGCCCCCAAAGCCTCCCCAACCCAATAAGATACCTCATGTTTCCCACTCCATGTCGTGTGGGACTAACTTACCTTGCAAAGATCTGTCTCCTCTCTGCCATTGTTTCTTTCGCTTTGATGGAGAGATGAGTCGATGGAAGCTCCTGGGCACAAAAAGTGTTTGTGGCGCCTGTCTCCTACTCCTCTCCCCCACTCCCCGAACTCCTTTCTGCCACCATTGGGACACTTTTCACCTAGATGGAGACGTGACGGAGACTGGACACTTCATCTGTGTGCAAATGGGGCCTTTGAAAACTGAGGGATTTGCTCCGTTTTGAAACGATCCATGGGCACCTATGAGGACTTTGAAAATGGAGGGATTCTCTTTGTTTTGAAACACCCCATGGATGCCTGAGGCCTTTGAAAATGGAGCGATTTGCTTTGTTTTGAAATTTCCCATAGATGCTTATGAGGCCTTTGAAAACGAAGCAAATCCCTCCATTTTGAAACACTCCATAGGCAACAATGAGTCCTTTGAAAACGGAGGTATTCACTTTGTTTTGAAATGTCTCATAGACTGCTATGAGGCCATTGAAAATGGAGGGATTTGCTTTGTTTTCAAAGGCCTAATAGGTGTCTATGGGGCATTTCAAAAGGGAGTGAATACCTCCATTTTCAAAGGACTAATAGGCACCTATGAGACCTTTGAAAATGGAGAGAATTCCTCTGTTTTCAAAGGCCTCATAGGCATCTATGGGGCATTTCAAAATGGAGTGAATCCCTCCATGAAGCTTCCAGTCTCTGTCAGGTCTCCATCTCGTTGAAAAATGTCCTGGTGGTGGTGGAAAGGAGTTGGGGGGAAGGAGCAGGAGATAGGCACTGCAAACACTTTTTGCACCAAGAATGAAAGTTTCTGCGGTCCGTGATCTTGCGTGAGTTCAGGCATCCAGTCTCTGCAAAAAAGGTTGGATACCTCAACTTGCGCAATATTATGGCACCCAGGAGCTTCCATCAGCTCTCCTCTCCCTCAAAAGCAAAGTAACTGCCATAGAGAGGAGTCAGACCTTGTAAGGTAAGTGATTCTGGCGTGGCAGGGAGAAGCAGTTGTGGGGAGCTGGGGCATGGCGAATAGGGTGAATGTTGCAGACCTGCAGCTGTTTGTAAGAGCGAACAACTGTTGTGGTGCTGCAGCATTCGTAATTTTGGGACTTGCTCATAAACACTAGGGGGCGCTAAATGAAGGCTCGTAACCCGGAGATTAGCTGTAATGAACAAATGACCATTGTACATAAAAGTGATCAATTCTGACACTATCACAGAACATATATTAATTAAGATGATTTAATTCATTTTAATTCTTGATTTGGTCAGTATAACGCAATAGTTTTGAATCATTATTTCACATAAACATTTAACATCTAAATATCAAGATATTTATTTTAAAATCAGTAGAGATTAATATGTCAGAAATATATTACAAAACTTAAGCTAATTGTCCCAACAGGCACCTCTGGGGCTGCTACCCACTACTTGCTTTGTATTTGCTTTTTAGTCTATATCTCTGTATGCATGCAATTTGAAAATAATATAGAACAAATAGCTTACTAAATACAAATCCATGACACAAGATGCTTTGGCTACAAAGATCATATTGGATTATAGTTTTTGACAGTGTGCAAAAATTAGAACCCAGTGTCTGTATAGCACCTTTAATTTACAGCATAAATTAGTCCGTGCATGCTAACAACCAGTCTGCACAAACAACAGAAACCCCACCAGCGAGATACAGGCAGCACACAAAAGCACAGCCCTCTGTGTGGAAAATCCATGGAACTGGTCCTTGGTGCCCAAAGGTTGGAGACCACTGCCATAAGCCACTAAGCCAACAATCCTATAAATCTTCTAAGGCCATAAAACAAGCATTTAAAAAACCCAGCTATCACTTAACTGTCAGAAACAAAAGTCATCCGTGCTTCTATGCCTGATCCCCAAAATGTAGATGCTATAGATCAAGATATTTTTTCTCTTTTTCCTCTACAATAAAGATTCTTTAAGATTTCTTATGTTTACATTGTTTTCCTTATGATCAATTGCAATAGAATGTTCTGTAAAGCTATCATACAGCTAAGAATTGGTTAGGGACATTTTGAAGAAGAATGTTTACAGTAACTAGAGAAAAGAAACAGCCCTACCCCAAAATCATTTTCTCAGCTACAAATTAAATGTGCTTTTCAGCTAAATGTCACTTAAACCATTACAGTCAGAAAATACAACAGTCTGTAAATACCTTGTCCCATCCCAAAATTTCAGTTTGAAAACCAAGCTTTCCTCTTTTAATAACAAACACTGCTTGTATGAGCCAGACAATAACACTAAATGATGACATAAGCTACTTGACCCAAGTATCAGTGAGTTCTAATGTTATTTTTACATTAAAAATATATAACTTCTTTCAGCTCAAGTGCACTAATTGCAAATAGTGGTCTGTCACTTGAATTGTTCCATTTTCAGTAGCTGACATTAAAAAAGGTTAACTTCTTTTCAGTTGTTCACTAGGTAACAGCTTCAGCAAGGCAAACCTTGCATTATTTTTGTAGATTCAAGAAGTCAAACACTGACCCATGGCAAGCTTATAAGGCACTGTTGGCAAACCTTTTTGGCACCGGGTGCCGAAATGGGAGCGCGTGCAAATGCCAGAAACCAGAAAAGCTGATGATTTTCAGTTTCCGGCATGCATGCGCATGCAAAGACCAGCTATCCAGTGCGCATGCGCTGGCTCTGCCTTGCCTTTCGGGGTCCTCATGCCTCCCTGCCTGCCCCCTGGTTCCCGTCGGGGTGACAAGACATCCCTACCAATGACCCGGTTCTGCAGCTCTGGACAGGGAGAGAATGTTGGGCAGGGAATGCCCCCTCTCCCTGCCAGAAAACTGGAGCCTCTTCCTAGCCTCAGAGGCAAGGGGCATTGTCATTTTCAGGGCTTGGCTTGAGGGGGCCAGCAGGTGGGAGAGCTTTGCTCCAACTCTGGCCAGGATGAAGTGCCCCCCCCAGTCCACTACCGAGAACAAGCCAGCACAGCCCCCCCCTCTTATCCCTTGGTGGCACCTTCCCACTTCCTGGCTGGTTCAGCATGCCGCTTATATTATTATTATTATTATTATTATTATTATTATTATTATTATTATTATTATTATTATTATTATTATTATTATTATTATTATTATTATTAAATTAATTAATTAATTAATTAAATTTGTATTCCGCCCTTCTCCCGAAGGACTCAGGGTGGTGAACAGCCAAGATTAAAATACATACAATATAAAAATTAAGATGAATTAAAACAGAATTAAATCAAGTTGGCTTCCCAAAATTTAAAACCCTTTGCCCATAAAATAACCCATTAAAATTTTAAGCCAGCCCGGCTTGCTGAAATAGGAAGGTCTTCAAAGCTCGACGGAAAGTACGGAGGTCTGGGATCAGTCGTATTCCTGGGAGTAGCTCGTTCCAGAGGGTGGATGCCCCCACAGAGAAGACTCTCCCCCTGGGGGTCATCAGTCGACATTGCTTGGCTGACGGCACCCTGAGAAGACCCTCTCTGTGGGAGCGGATTGGCCGGTGGGAGGTTATTGGTGGCAGAAGGTGGTCTCGTAAATACCCGGGCCCTAAGCCATGGAGCGCTTTAAAGATGAGAACCAATACCTTGAAGTGCATCCAGAAGACCACCGGGAGCCAGTGCAGCTCACGGAGAGGTGTTACATGGGAGCGCCATGTCGCCCCCATAATAACCCGCGTGGCTGCATTCTGGACCAGCTGGAGCCTCCGGGTGCTCCTCAAGGGGAGCCCCATGTAGAGAGCATTGCAGTAGTCCAGGCAGGAGGTGACGAGGGCGTGAGTGACTGTGCATAAGGAGTCCTGATCCAGAAAGGGATGCAACTGGCGTATCCCTTGGCGGTGTCTCCAAGCTATGTTTCCTCCGGCCCTCCTGGGGCAGCTCGCCTCCCCGACAGTGGCTCCTACTCCTTTTCCTCCTGGCTGATCCAGCATTCTGGCCCGAAGTGGCCGCATGAGAACCACCATTGCCCCCTCACCCCTCACGGTAGCTCTGCTCCCCTTGCACTTTCAGGTTCTGGTGCCAGCCACTTGGTCTTCATGCGCATGGGAGTGCCAGAAACCAAAAGAGCAGCTGCCACATGCGCATTGGCCAGCTGATCTTTATGCATGCATGTGTGCCAGAAACCGGAACACCAGGTGGCCAACGCGCATGTGTGCACTGGAAAACGGAAGATCATCTTCCCAGGATGTGAATGTGTACTGAGCAGCTGCTCTTTCAGTTTCTGGCACTCCCTCACACATGAAGACCAGCTAGCCAGCGCGCCGGAACCTGGAAGAGCAATGGTGACGGCTCGCATGCCTGGAGAGATGGCCTTGTATGCCACTTCCAGCATGCATGCCATAGGTTTGCCATCACGGTTATAAGGTATGAATTTTTAAAAAGGATATCAGTGTTCTAACATATATCTTTGGCACAAGCTATTGCACGTAATTTCTGCTACATTTTCTTAAATTCTTCTAATTTCTGAGATGAGATGATGTTACCATCTTCAACAAATCTTTTTCCTCAGTAACATTAAAAATAAAACTGCCTGGATGCTTTTTGCTTCTGCCTCAGGCCAATGAACAATGATACAATAATCTGCAGACTCATGATCTAATCCCTACTATATAGAGGGGGAAAACTGTTCCTCAATCTTTATCCCACTCCAAGCATTAACATAGAGTATCTTGAGTTGTTATATTAATACATCAAATCAAATGTCTTATTTCCAATCTTCAACCAGCCTTTTATATTAATATGCTATGCAATTTTGTCATAATGTTTTGGAAATATCTAACCACCTGTGGCTTTCAGAAGCAGGATTTTTTTATAAAAAAAAATTCTAAAATGTCCAGTTTGCTGTAGTCATATAATGGGGTTCAATATATTACTTTTTCAAATATAAATATGTGAAGTAATATTCAAAATTGCCTCAAATTATAGTATCTCAAAAGTATTGTAATAGCTTTCACTAACCTGATATCATCCAGATGTTTGGAGTGGAAATATAGGTTGTCCTTGACATACAACCACAATTGAACCCAAAATTTTTGTGGCCAATTGAAACATTTGTTAAGGAAATTTTGACCGATTTTATAACCTTTCTTGCCACAGTTGTTAAGTGACTGACTGTTAAGCTAGTGACACGGTTATTAAGTGAATCTGGCTTCCCATTGACTTGTCAGAAGGTCGCAAAAGGTGATCACATGACCTTTGCTTACCGTTGATTGATTCTAAAAGACAAAAGCTATCCATTATTTGAACATCTTCACTGTCGGTTCTAAAACTGGTTACTCTACCTGTTGTCATTTTATTTGGTTTTGTTTACATTTAATTTTAGTCCCTTTTTTAAACTATTCTCCTTTCATTACTGAAGCCGCAGGACATTTGCATTTTCAGCTATTTTTTATTTATTTATTTATTATCAAATTTATGTTGCTGCCTGTTCAGCCATGGTGACTCATTAGAATAGTGAATATTAGAATATTAGAATATTGTCACTATCCAGATTATGAATAGTTTTGCTCCAATTTTAAAATCATGCTTATGTGCAGGTTCCCTCGATATACATAGGGGAGAATATATAGCCTTCTCTTGCTCCTTGCCATCTTGAAACCAGTTTGTTTCACAATGTTTCAGCCAGATTGTGGATTCCTGGCCTGCGTACATATAGGTTTTTCATGAAACAGTAAGATGTTCTGGGATTCCCATTTTCCTAAATCCATTTAACAACATGACATAGTAAACATAGTTGAAGGCCTTTCTACAGTATATAGTAATCAACAAAGCAATAATGTCTCTTATTCCTTGATATTGTTTAAACTTAAATATTAAGCTTAAATATTTGTCATCTTCCTTTTCCATACAGGTGTCAAATCTATGTTGGGTAAAACTAAGAACTATTTTGTTAATGTGTGAAATTAAAGAAATAGTACAATAGTTTGCACACCCTTGTCTCCTTTCTTTGATATTGGTAAATCATTGAAATTCTTCCAATCTATTGATCACTGTTTCATTATCCAGATTTGTTGATGTAAATTGGGCACTTTCCAGATAATTTTACTGCGTCTACCATATTTCTATAAATATCCTTTTAATTTTGCAAAGCAATCAAACCGGTCAGTCCTAGAGGAGATCAACCCTGACTACTGTTTAGAAGGCCAGATCCTGAAGATGAAACTCAAATACTTTGGCCACCTAATGAGAAGAAAGGACTCACTGGGTAAGATTGAGGGCAAAAGAAGAAGGGGACGACAGAGAACGAGATGGCTGGATGGAGTCACTGAAGCAGTAGGTGTGAGCTTAAATGGACTCGAGGATGGAAGAAGACAGGAAGGCCTGGAGGAACTTTGTCCATGGGGTCGCGATAAGTCAGACACAACTTAGCAACTAACAACAACAACAAACCTATTAATTTCTATGGTCTTCAGGGCAATATTTGTAACCTTGATAATGACTGGTTGCAAATACTGATCAAGCCCCTGTTAATAACTGTTTTCTGATAATGCTTAATGGGTAAGATGCCTAGTTTTTGCTATGCAAAACTGGACTTCATAGTAAGCCCAATGTGCAGGTTTTTTACAGTATTACAGGCATTGTAATAAAATCTAGCTCCCAGAATATATCTCATAAATAAGAATAATTGCAATGAACCTATTTAGTACCTGCCTGGAAGCCACATTTGTCTTCACTAATGAAAAGACATTGCTTACACTAAATAATGTACAGTTGTTCCAATCTGAAGTTAAACAATAATTATAAAGAAACAGTAAAGTTTACAATTCATAAAATAAAGAAAATATTAGACTATAATGTAAAATATAGGTTTCTATGAATATCACAGGTTGGTAACATTTCTGCCTGAAATAGAAATAAACAATGTACAGTGAAGTCTCTATATACTCTGTGCTTTGTACTTTAAAAGTTTTTCAAAGACAAGAGACTGAACAAGATCAAGCTGCTTCAGTGAGCTAAGGAAACAATCCTGTTATACTAAATTGGTGATTTATTATCTTTGTGATACAGGACTCTGGAGGAAGTAGGGAAATTTTTGAATTAAACATCTGTTTCTTAAAGGAGGAAGAGTATATGTTATTGATCCTAAGGATGACTCTTCAAAGTGAGCAATATCTTCCAGATCATCATAGGAATAGCTGAAAAAGATAAGTTATATAGTCATCCGCCCACACAATACTTAAGCCACAAGTATCTATTGCAACATTCATGTTCCAGAGAGCATAATACTGTGCTTCCCCGAAAATAGACCCTGTCTTGCTGGAGAATTAACAGAAGCCTGTTTTCATTTTAATCACATATGTGCAGAAAACATTTTAAAATATTAAATAATCAGGTAAGTTTAACTAGATTTAGTTAGTCATATAAAAATTTTTTATGTTCAATATATGGAGATACATTGTTATATATAGTTTTTAGATTTGTTTTATATACATTAGTTTTTTTTAATTATATGTATTCTATTTTTTTAGCTTTTAAAATTATTAACGGTTTGTATTCTACCTTTTCTATGCTAGTCTATGACCATAATAAAAATTTGATTTGATTTGAAGGCAACTTTATGCAACTTTATGATTTCTGTGTCCAAGAACTGCTGCTTCAGTGCATAGTCCTCAATTTATGACCACGATTGAGCCTAAAATTCATGTTGCTAAACAAGTTAAGTGAGTTTTGCCCCATTTTATGACCAATCTTGCCACAGTTGTTAAGTGAATCACTGCAATTGTTAAATCATAGCTGTTACGTGAATCTGGTTTCCCCATTGACATTGCTTGTCAGAAGGTCGCAAAAGCAATCACATAATCCTGGAACACTGCAACTGTCATAAATATGAATTAGTTGCCAATTGTCTATATTTTGATCATGTGACCATGGGCATACTGTAATGGTCATAAGTGTGAAAAATGGTCATAAGTCACTTTTTTCAGTGATGTCTTAAATTTGAACAGTCACTGCCTGTTTTGAGATGTTACTTCAACTTTTCCTTTTAACAATAGCCATTAAAATACTGCAGGTCTCCTGTCTAAGAAAGCCCAGCTTCCCTCCTACTCCCCAAGAAAATCAGCCTTGGGTATCACCTGCTGCAACTGCTTTTTTAGAACAATATGATAATTACATCAGCAAGTAGATCTACCGTAGTTTTGGTAGTATCTTTTTTATCTATGATATCTTTTTATGAGTTAAGAATATAACATTAGGTCTGTTAAAAGCTGAGCTGAGCTCTTTAAGTAGAAAACATCTCTATAATAATATGACACACGTAACATATTTTGGCACAAAAATAAATTTTTCTTTTGTTTTGTTTTTATAATATTGGTAGTAGGAAAAACAAAGTTTACAGAGTTTAAAAGTTCATGAACCCTTTGGAATTGTCAACATTTCTGCATAAATATAACTTAAAATATGAAATTCTGTTCTCCATATATCCTAAAATCAGATAAAAAAATAAATTTAAACAAATGAGTCAGAAACATTATACTGTTCATTTATTTAATGAGGAAAATTTGGGTGCTGTAAAAATATGTAAATTTTAGGATTATCATTTCATTTGAAGACGTAATTAAAGGTAAGTCTGAATGTCAGAGGTCCTGTCTTCAGTATCCAAGTTTTATCTCCACAACACAAGTGGAAGTGAAAGTATACTATGGCTCAAACAAAAACAAAGTTCTAAGGACCCTTAGAAAATAGTTATGGAAGCTCAGCAGGCTACAAACGGTTTGAAAACTGTTTCCAAAGAGTTTGGACTCTACCAGTCCACTGTAAGACAGATCATGTACAAATGGAGGTAATTCAATACCATTGTTCTCCTTCCAAGAGTGGGGGTGGGGGATGAAGGCACACCTGTTACTAAAATCAAAGTTTCACATACTTTTTTTGATATAGAAATATATAGCTTTGGATCATTTTAGTTAAATCAATGAACAAGTATAATATTTTTTATTCATTTGTTTAATTGGGTTCTCAAGAGTTCACTTAACTTTTAAGCACCATTGTTAATGTCGGGCATGCACATTCTGAAAAACATGTAAAATATTTGTTCTGATTGTGTATTAACAGAGATGATTGCAGTGCCCAAGCACACGTGCACCATAAACTGTTTTACAAATTTATTTTCCACCTACTTCTATGCATAGAATGAATGCTTTTAAACAATTTGTCACTGGAGATGAAGTTAATTGATCTTTATGATTTATTCCCTGTCCTTAGTTTGTGCTTCAGAGTGTTTATAAAGAATAAATTGTTCACACAGAAAACTATTTTATGAGAAGACTTGGGGGAAGAAATGTTAATTGCTTGCTCTACTTTGGACAGCAGCAAAGGCTATAATGAAAAGCATAAGTTTTTGTTTTCCTCTTCTTTACAGTATTTGCATCTTGAATTAGACATTTCAGCTGTATTTTTACAGCAGTTTAATCCCCCTAGCCATTACATTCAAAATGGTGGGCTGCTTTTTATATATGACCATTTATGCTGTATTCCTTTCTCCTTTGCAACTGTACTATCTTAAGAAGAATTTTGGTTCCCTGCCATCTTCGGGAGGATATTTTAGTAGTCAATTTTTTAGTAGAACAATTTACCAAGTAAATTGACAATCCTTATTGATCAATGTTTATTCGAAACTCATACTGATACATTGGAAATTAGTTTCACATAAGCACATTGCATATATTTATATTGGTAACATATGATCTCTTCTTATTTGAATATAATCTGAGCTCATCAAAGATAATGTAAGAACTTTGATTCCTTATTATAAGAATTACTTTTGAAACCATTTAGGAAAAGAAGCCATTTAGCTAAAGAAAATAAATTTCTATAAAATAAATCTAGCTTCACAGGGTAATAACTTTGCATGTTTTTCCCACTGGTGATTAAGTAGTCACTCCAGATTCATCAATTTCTTTCTTGAATATTTCACAGATATAGTGTTGTCCAGCTTTTCCAATTAGGTTGATTCTTCCTGCACCTTCTTTTTGATGTGTATATATTTCCATTGTCCTTTGAAATTTGTAGGCTGGCTTTGATTGCACTGCTAATTCCATTAATTTTATTGTTAAACTACTTTTTCAACATTATAGAAAAAAGAATTCCAGGATTATTTGTAAGGTCAATGAAAATATGGTCAACAGAAGTACACCCACTGTGCTGTTACCTCTGAAATGGAATTCTTGGGGTAATAATGATTATTGAAAGGAAGAGACTGAATGTGATAATGAATCCAAGATATATTTTGTGGTTCATTTTAGAAGACGAGACTATGTTCTTGCAATCTTCCTGGATCTGGTGCTCTCCGCACATATTACGTTACTCTATTATCAAATCTCTATTATACTCTTGCATGCCAATCATGATTGAAAGAAAATGAGAGCTGCAGCCAAGCACATCTATCTAAAGGCATAGAGTTGAAACCAAGTGGAAGAATCCAACTCAGATGTTGTTTTTATTATATCTGTATTAAATTGTAGTTTTAACTGGAATTTTGTAATTTAAATTCAGCAATTTAGAGCAATGTTCTCTTACCCTTTGGCTAAGAGACTAGAAATCACAGGTGCTGATGTCAGGCATATGTGGACTGCATAGTAAATAACTTGGTTTTAGTCCTGTTTAATTCAATACATTCTATGCTTAAATATTTGTTAACATTTTACAGTCATTTGTACATGTTGAGACATGTATGAAACTCCTTTTACAATAATTCATGCATGTTGAGACAACAGCATAAAAGGTAGGTAAAATATTAATTCCTCATTTAAATGCTTGTATTTAAAAATTACATTTAAAAGCTGAACCAATCGTGATGGAATTAACATCTAGCGTTGATAAATTCAAGCATGAGTTTAAAAAACATATCAAACTTACTTGGGTCAGTGAGGGCTTGGCACAGTTCAGGCAAATGCAATTTGTGTCATTTCAGTCAAGCAATAAAACATAACTGCAGAAGTATGCTTCATTTCCATTTTTGCTCCTCTAGCTTATGCAGTTATATCTTTATGGAGTAATTTAAAGAATTTTACATACAAAGAATGCATGCACAATAGTTGTTTATTCTGTAAAATGTGTTGCCATTATAGGAAATTTACAATTTATTGCTACAGTATAAACTGAGGTAGTTTATTTGCAGATGTTAAATATAAAATAAACAATTTTAGATTTTATAAAAATGGTATTTCTGTGTTACAGTATTTTAAGAATTCTTGCACTACCGGTATTAATTACCAGTGGTATGAACAACTTCTTTGCAACTGTATTTTTTTGGTTAAATTAACATGCTTAATAAAGCAAAAAAGAAATAAGAGGTAACAAATGGTTTAACACTACAGGCCACAGTCCTATCCATTACCAGCTTCTTCAATATCTGAACAAATCTTATGACTAAAAATTTGAATACCATCGATAATAGAATTTCTCTATCCAAACTCTTAGCCATTTTAGCTAAATATTATTGCTCAGATTAAATTCAATATTAGTACAAAGATTATGCCTTTTGGGGTTTACTTCAAACAAGATAAGATGCTGACTTAGATGGAAAAACAAACTCTATATCTTTTTATAGATTAATTAATCATCACAGCAGTTGAACAAAGTAAGTATCTCAGCAAACATTTAACTCAGCAGTCTTAAACTAATTGTTGCTTATGGCAAAGAAGTTGCTAAATTGAAAAGTTTAGACTCCTGAATTCTCAAGTGTTGAATATATATTCATCTGGACAACCACATCAAAATTAAAACTGTATCAAAGGAATGAGTGAATCTATAGTGGAATTGCCTGTTATTTTAAGATTTTAAATTAATATTTATTTTAATGTTCTGTGCCTGACAGTAATTTTCCTTATTATGGTACACGTTTTAATACATGTGAATCAGGATTATAATCCTTCTGAGAAATGTCTTTCCAGAGTTTGGCTTGGGTCTAGGTGGTGGACCATGCAGAAATTTCACACCATCGTTCATAACATAATATTGTGAATTCAATAAAAATGAATAAAAGTATCAAGCAAAAGCAGCAAGAATTCTAAAGTAACTGATAAATTGATTTTTTTCTATTCAGGTTGGATAACACCCCATATATTGCACGAATACCTTGTTAAATTTTAAACACCAGGAAATCTGAATTATTACCAATCTTTTGCTAAAGCATTTTATTTATATAAAATATATATAAATAAAATAAATAATAAAATAAATAAAATAAATAAAATAAATAAAATAATAATAATAATAATAATAATAATAATAATAATAATAATAATAATAATAATAATAATAATAATAATAATAATAATAATAATAATAATATTTTAATGGCCACCCATCTTCAGCACCCCTAGGCAGCTCACAATTTTTAATCCTCATATTCTATTTGCATGCAGTTGTTAGGCTTGGTACCATTTGCCCTTACTGGTCAATCTCTCTATCCATTTTTTTCTTATAATGAAGATGCTAAATATGATTATTTCTTGACATAGAGTAAGGTTTTATCAAAACTTTAATGAAACCAATATATATCTCTGCCCAGACTAATCATGAAATGCCAGGAAGGTTCTTTTCTAGAGGCTGTGAGGATCTGCATGGGGAAGAACACGCTCTTAAAGTTCCACCTGGCAAAACCAAAGGGCATGTGTTTTGAGATCCCCTAAATCAAAGACTTGTTGGCTCTGAGTGACATTATTCTTCCTCAGACAAAACTGATAAGCAATTTGGGGATTCTTTTAGACTCAAAGTAAGTAGCAGCCATAATTAGAAGAGTTTTTTTCAGACATTATTGTCTCGGGGGGAATTATGTTTTGTTTCTGGGTTGGGAAACCCTATTCAAAATGACTCATGTCTCAATTGTATTAATGTGATGCTCTCTGTATGGTGCTGCTCTTAAAAGAGCATTCAGCAGCTATAACTGTCCAGAATGCAGGAGTTTGTGGTATCTAGTGATAGACTCATGTAGCCAAGGTAACAAAAACTCCATTGGCTTTCTGTAGATTTCTGGGTTCAATTCTGGTTATTATTTATAAAGCCTTACATCACACGTCAGATTATTAGTGAGACTGTATTTCTCCAATTGTCCCTGCATACCCAGAGCTGGCAGGGTGGCTCTTCTATTAGAGAGTGCCATCTTATGGGCCATATGACTTGGCCCTGAGCTTATTAACCTTTTATAAGGCATTGGAGAACTGGGTGTTTTCTCAGGGCTTTGGGCTAGGCAGTTAAATGTGCCCTTTTGGTTGGTTGGTTGGTTGCTTTGGTCTTTGTATTAAAAATAGGAGTATTTTAATCCTTACACATATGTTGTTTGTTCTGTGTGTTTATTTTGCATTGTGTTTTTGTTTGTTTTTAAACCTTCTGTTCACTGCCTAGTATCGCTGTGAGATAGGTGGCTACCTAAGTTGTATGTATAAATGAGTACATAAATAAATCAGTCAATCTCTTTTGTGGCTAACAAATCTAAATGTATTGCAATCTCTTCTAAGGAAAAAGTAAGATTGTTCAATATATACTTTTATATAATGATAGGTATTGTTGATAACGAAAAGGGAAATCTAGTACTATAATTTACAAGTGGATGCTTTTCCAGATCCATCTAAAACAAATACCAATCAACATTTCTTAAAAACCAATGAATCTTACAAATAGAACTGTCAAAGTTATCACTATGAAATTCACTGGTACCCTTGGAGATACATATAAATCTTCCTCTGAACATAAAACCGGTGGAAGGCTAGCTAGAAATATCTAAAGTTTTGAATAACAAGACTGAATAAAAAGGAAATGCTCAAGAAAAGTAACCAGCAGCAGAAATAAGTGTAACAAAACAAAGATAAAATGAATTTTGTTACAAATATATGGCTTAATATTTTTATTTATTAACACAATACATAGTACCTGCATATTCCCTTTCTTTGTTCTGTCCATTTCTTCATTTCTACCTATACAGGTAGTTTTGGACTTATGACTGCTTGCTGGAGTGTCTGTAAAATCCGGGGGTACTTACAACCCGGATTAAAAGTTCTGATGGTCAGACTCCTTCCCATGGTCACATGACTGCATTTAGAGCCATTTGTAGAGTCCCAAAGTCATGTGACCATTTTTTATGATAGCTTTGCTGAAAGCTACTGAGAAGTTCACTTAACAATCATGGTGTTCACTTCATAAAAATGGCATAAAATCAGGTCGGTTAAATGCTTGATCTACTTTACAACTGTCACAAGTTACGACTGTAATGGGCAAAGTTCATTACAATTGTGAGGTAGTTGGAGTACAACTACCTGTACCCCAATTATATTTACTTAAATGAAAATAATAATAAAAATGAAACATTCCAACATACCATCCAAAGAGGGCTGCAACAGTGTCCATTCCTTAAAACTTAAAAAATATTTTTAAGCGTACTGGAGCAGAACAAGTGTAAAGAAGTATTCATTACCTCTTGTAACCTTTTTAATTTCTGATGCAAATTTCCTCTTATGACTCTATATTTTGTTAATGCATTGGTCACAAAACAAGCCTCAACAAGATTTGTATATTTTGTACGTCACTTCATTTCACTCCTACTCTCATTAAATGCTGCAATCACTCTAAGTGGATATCCTAAAATCAACATTCTTCTCCTTTTCCAGGATTCAGTTAATTTAACTGCAAAAGAACATCTTGTGTTAATCATTGCCTGTACTTGTAGTTCTTCTATACTTTTAGTTTTCTTAGTTACTACCTTCTTCAGCTATTTGAACTATCTATCCAGGTATATATCCTGCCTAAAATTGCAAAAATATATTTCAAAAGAAATATTCTTAGAATCCAATGACAGCTACCACAATCTTTTTAAAAAGGGAATGGTGAAAAAATAAAGAGAAAAAGAAAAAGTAATGAGATTTATAATTTCTGAAAGTGGATATGAGATCACATTACAAAATCTTATTGCAGGCATTATATGGCCACACTAAGATGATGAGGCAACTGCAGATGCTTGATAAAAACTGAAAACATAGAGCTGCACTGATTGCTTCTATTTTATAGCTAGTTTTTGGAAGTTATATGGGGGAAGATCAAAGACCCTGCATGAAATATGATAACTGGAACCTGATTATAATAGTACCAGATGAATTTTCTTTCTGTAAAAGAGTAGGAGCAGGGGGAAAAATTTAGGAGAAGAAAAATTTTATAATTTATTTTTTATAATTTTCCTGAACTCAAATCTCTCTGACCAACTGGATATGACTATATAGATATGAACATATAAACAAGAAAAAGAAACTATAAGGTGGACCTTAATTTTGAGAGCAAATTTGTATGGAATGTTACCAGGCAAAGTTTAAAAGGTGTGTTCAAGACTTCCTTCTAAGGAGGAAGAAAATATTTACTCTAATGTGTGAATTTCAACATCATCCTGCTCTTCAGAAGCCTAATACAGTCTCTGTGTTAGTAATGATATAATAATAATAATAATAATAATAATAATAATAATAATAATAATAATAATAATAATAATAATAATAATAATAATAATAATAATAATAATTTTATTTCTATACCGCCCTTCTCCCGAAGGACTCAGGGCGGTGTACAGCCTATTTAAAAACACAGAAACAAAACAACAATTAAAATTTAAAATCATTAAATTATTAGGCTCCAATTAAAATCCCAGAAATTTAAAATACCCCAATTTAAAACGTTATGTTAATAGCCCAGCCTGGCAGAACAACAGGGTCTTCAGAGCGCAGCGAACACCCAGAGGTCGGAGATCTTACGTATTTCCGGGGGCAGTTCATTCCACAGGGCTGGGGCTCCCACAGAGAAGGCCCTCCCCCTGGGTGTCGCCAGCTGACATAACTTGGCCGATGGCACCCTGAGGAGACCCTCTCTGTGGGAGCGGACTGGTCGGTGGGAGGCTATTGGTGGCAGAAGTCGGTCTCGAAGGTACCCGGGTCCTATGCCATGGAGCGCTTTAAAGGTGGTAACCAACACCTTGAATCGCACCCGGAAGACCACTGGGAGCCAGTGCAGCTCGTGGAGGGGTGTCACGTGGGCGCAACGAGTTGCACCCATAACCACCCGCGCGGCCGCATTCTGGACCAGTTGGAGCCTCCGAGTGCTCTTCAAGGGGAGCCCCATGTAGAGAGCATTACAATAGTCCAACCGGGAGGTGACAAGGGCGTGAGTGACCGTGCGCAAGGCGTCCCGATCCAGAATGTTGAAGTCTTTTCTTATAATGTTTAGAAATAGAGTAGTTTCATCTTAAACAAGAAAAATTTTCAGGCACATCTTCAGCCATTATTCAGGCTGTACAAGGACACTACATTTATATATTAACTAATAACTTAATAGCTGTCTTTTGATAACTCTAAAAATGAACTGTAACACATGAAAGTCCTCCATCATTATTTCCAGAAATATCCAGAAATACTCCAGAAATAACCATAACAACATAAAAGAGAACAGCCATAAATTTAATTTACATGCCAAGGGGGCTTCAAAATTAGGAAATAAAAAGTCAGCATTTTCAAAACTACAAATCAGTTTTTTAATGATTGTTTATGAAAAATATATCAGAAACAATGTCAAAATTTTACTTAAATAGTAATATATAGAGGTAGTCCTCAATTTACAACAATTCATTATTGACTGTTCAAAGTTACAACAGCACTGAAAAAAATGATTTATGACCATTTTTCACACTTATGACCATTGTAGCATCCCCATGGTCACATGATCAAAATTTGGATACTTGGTAACTAGTTCATATTTATGATGGCTGCAGTGTCCCAGGCTATTAAAACTTAGCTTGTCAACTACTTCTCAACTACTTAATATTGCTCAGTAAAGGGCAATATCCATAAATAATATTGTAATATAATATGAACAAGTTGTCCATCTGTTTAAATATATTTGAGTAGAATCAAAATAGCTATTTTTTTTACCAATAGAAGCATCAGTCTGGAAACAAAGTTTATTTTTACAATATTAATTCTTCCCCACAAAATTAGGTTTATTTTCATTCATCTCTTCAAATATTTTTAGAGCATTTTATAGAGGTAATAATTTCTAGCTATTTCAATAGATTCTGGACAAAAAATAAAATCTAAATTTTTACTTACAGATTCAGGAGTTTTGATATATTTTACTCATTTCAATGTCCATATTATTTACTATAAATCTGTATTACTACAAATGTAGGTAAACATTTTGATAATAATCTAAATAAGCTCCAAATTTCTTACAAAGGATGTAAGCTTTTATTGAGCAACATAGAGTTCTTAAACAGAAAAAAATTAGAACTTATATAAATTTATAAATATAAACGCTCTCAAAGTTGTATCTACAATCTTATGAGTGAAACTATCCCCCTTGCTTGCTTTATTTCTTGAAATTTAAAATTTCAGAATATTTTATGATTTTAGATTTATACATTTCAGTATTTCGAACCATTTCCAGGAAAATATCTTATTTCTGGGATTGTTTGTATTTGGTAAGACACATCTAGACACAAAGCTACTTTGTGGAATTCTACTACTGGCAACTAATTCTATGAGTTATAATTACTGAGCAATCACCCTTAAAGTGGTTTAGACCACACAGCATAAACTATCACTAGGAGCTGAAAAATGATTACAAGAATAGCTCCCTGTTCAGGCTTTATAGCAGACACGTGGACAAAAATCTATATTTAGCATCTCATATGCAATGGTACAACAACCATACAGAATCATGTGGGGGAAAAATCTTCAGTACCTTCAAGCAATTTTGATTTGTCTTTTGAAAAATGAAACGAAAATTTCATTCATTTTTTTTCCTACAACATTGTGGCATATCCCTGTTATTACTTTGTTATTAATTTTTCTAAAACAAGATCCTAATAATTACTTCTATTCAGATACTCAATGCAACAAAAAGTATTCCTACTGAGCAAGGATAGCAAGATTAGTGAAACATACGGGCTGAGATAAAGATAAAAGATGTAGGATAATAGGGATCCACTCAATGGAACACAATATTCTACTTTGAGATCCTTAGAGATCTCAAAAAAGCATATGGTGACAGCTTTCCCACTTTCTCTACATCTGATATCTCCGAAGATTTAACTCTAAACGTATTTTATGCTTAATACAGGCCTGTCAAACTGGCGGCCTGCGGCCAGATACATCACGTGCAGGCCACGCCCACCCCAGCTCCACAAAGGCAAAAAACATCACAATATGTCACGATCCAGCTTGTGATGTGTTTGACACCCGTGCTGTAATATATACATTCATTTTGTCTATTAACAGTAAGACACTTCCAATAGATTTAAATAGTAAATTTAAATTCTGTCAACAAGACATTTTAACAGTAATACTTTAAATAGATACATTTGATACTGGCACATAATCACTGGGTAGCTCAGAATTGAAATATTAATTGGTGATTTTGAATTTCAGACCAAATCTTGGATCTTTGCAAGGCATTTGAAGGGCACTTTTACAAAGCCTCATGGACATGATCAAAGCCCCTCTTCTCCAAGCATTAAAACAAAAATTTTGGCACTGGTGCTTCAAAAGTTTACTTAGATCAGTTCTGTACATCTAAACTGTTTCACTTCACCAGCAGTGCAAGTAAATATGTTGTTTATTTACACACGCACACATAAAGGCTTAAACACTATGAACTGACTGAACTAGTACAGCAATCCCCAAATAGGTGTGATGCTGAAAATTTGGGTCTTGCCTACCAGCATTTCTGTTGCTACCTTCAGTACTGGTCTGTAGCTTCTGAGTGATCTTCAAAGGTAGAATCATCAAGAGCATATTCCATTAGTTTTAAAGTGTGGTGATAGGTACTTATGCGTCACTGAGCAGGCCTTTGGTATTATTTATATATTCCTGGTTTGTCTGTGTTCTCTACTATAAAATGGCTCCAAGTGGCATTCATCAGAAATAGAAGTTAAAATCATCAAAACACGACAAAATATTTCTTTCTTTCATTGCTTGATACCAGCCGGAGTCTAAGTGGCCTGCAGCCATGATTTCATTTGCTTCCAGATATCTATATACCCTTTGGAGAGAAGTTATTCCAGAAGAATGGAGTTGCTACAAAAAATGTCCACTGTCTAACCCCTCCTGCTCTATCCACTGAAAAGAGGAAATCCCCCCCGAGCAAATAGTCTCTGTCTGGATACAATGGACAGAACCTAATGGGGAAAGGAAATAATTAAACTACTCAAGTTCCAAATAGCATTCAGAACCTTGAATTCTACTGCATTCTAACTGAAGTTTCCAAATAGTCTTAAAGCTATTATTTTCAGCTTCCACATATGCTACAGCACTTCTTCTTTAGCCTGGGATTCTTCTTGTTCAGTCATTCAATTGCTCCCAAATCTAGATACACAGATGTCATTTCATCAGGATTATCTGTTAGCAACTATTTGTCTGAGCTTTTGCAAGCTCTTGCTTAGAAGCTGTCATTAGTGATGGCAGAACATAACTGACATCGGTGATAGCACATAAATATTTTGTGTTCTACAAGGGTTTTTTTCTTCTTTGCTATGGGTTTACTATGAATCTCCAGCGCCTAAAGTTATCTAAAAACGAATGATGAGGATTTGGTTTAAGAAAAAGTGAAGCACTGCCCTTCTGATACTGCCCTTTGTATCGCCCCCAGAGTCATTCATCTGCATATTCCCTCTAGTTCCACAAAGGAAACAAAGCTAGGCATAAATCCAGGCTAGAGATGGCATAGGGGACCACTTTCTCAGGCTCTAACAGATCAAAAGACTAATGATATGAGCTATTATTACGGTACTAGCATGTCCCTTGAAATACATTCAATTCTGAGTGAATATGAGCAAGTTATTCTGCAAATAATCTCTCAAACCTATCCCAGATGCCTGGAGGTCTTTTGTTTCTTTTCAAGTAGTTCTGCTACAGCAATGTAGAATTATACATAAGTTTTTAAAACAAAGCCAAAGTGCCTAAAACCTAACTAGTTAAGCTTTGATTCTGCAATGTCATAGAATAAAGCTTTTCAACTGCTCTGTACCTTCAGTAATATAATACATTTACAGACCACAGTGGAAACATTTTTCACAAGGAGTTAAAACAAAGTAGGCAGTTTCAGAAATATCTGCACTATAGCATGCATTTATAAGGCCAGCATCAAATCCAAACAATTATTTTAAAAGGTATAACTGAATCCAGTCTAATTTTATTCAGTTTTTCTTCTGCAGTTTTTTTTAAAAAACAGATCATAGTGAAGCATATTTTAAGGGGGTTTCCCTACCTATTTACATAATTGTTTGCTTTTCCAGTTGAATATTAACATCTTCAAAACAGATGAATTGATTTATGATGCTTTTCCAATCCTGTTGTTCAGATGTATTGGACAACAACTTTCAGAATTTCCTGACAGCATTTCCTGGTAACATTACCATCTAATACATCTTGGAGACACCAGGATGAGAAATGCTGACAAAACTCATTTTACAAGAACTAAATAAAACACTTGTGCCAACATTTTTGAGAAAAATACTATTGTTCTGTTGTTTATTATGAAGTTTCCCTTGAGCAGAAATGGTTACACAGACCCAGCCATATTGTTTTCTTCACAATGAATAGTCAAGGATTTTCTTTTTTGGATATTTTTTTACATTATTTGATCATTAATACCAATCATACTTTTAAAACTGACTTTCAGAAAATGATCTTCTATATGATACCACAGAAATTGTCTAAGTTGTATAAAGGTACGGTTGAAAACGTGAAAAACATGAAAGAACATTTTATCTTGAATGTTAAACTTGTGAAAAAGTGAAAAGATACAATAGAGAAATAGAAATGGCAATGCAGAGAATTTTTAAAAAGTTCAGATGAAAGAACTTTGTTATTAGAATTTATGGACACTTATGGACACCTATAAAAGGCTCATGGACAATTTGAGTTTATATATGGTAACTACAGAGAGACTATTATACGCAAAAAGATGGGAAGTCTACAGATAATCAATAATGATAGCTGTGTGCAGAAATTCTTTGGCTTGCTTAAGGGAACTACAATTTCTTTTACAAAAGATTAGAAAACCTTTATAGACTTTTTGCTGAATATTGATAAAATGAATTGTTGGTTTCAGTATTTTATTCATTAAAAAGGTTTTGTAGAAGGAAACTCTAACCCTAACCCTAACCCTAACTCAAACACACACATACTCCTCCCCAACCATTGCCACACCTCATTCACATCCTCATGCACCTTTCCAATCCAGCACACCCTGCCCGATTCTCCCTTGCAGTCCTTTCCCAATTGTACCATGCCTCTTGTGAACCCCTCAGCGCTAAGCACGCACCCCAACCTGCACCTCTTGTGCACCCTTCTCAACCCATAATGTGCTTCTTATGCATTCTTCTCAACCCATACTCATGCATCCCCTTGTGTATCCTTCCCACACCTCTTGTGCATCACCATGCACCCTACCTCACACCCTGGCAAATGATCTCTAAGCCTGCACTACAACCCTGCACACCCCTTTTCTCCCTCCCCCGCTTACCTGCCAGCCGCCCTGGGACTTGGGATCTCCTGCCAATTTCCCCATTGACTTTGGTTGTAAGAAGCTGGCACAAAGATGCCTTGCTTAATGACAATAGGATCTAGTTAATGATGGCAAAGAGACTACATTGCTAAGTAATGTGGTTGCACTTTATGGCTGCATCATTTAGCAACAAAAATCTGATTCCAACTGTCATAAATCAAGGACTAGTTACAGTATTTGAGAGAAAGAGAAAGATTCTAGTATGCTTTAGAAATTTAGCCCTGAGATATTATCAAATGTTTTAACGGCTTTGGTAACATTTCTTTCTTTCGTACTTTTATATAAAGGTTTAAAATAATACACAATAATGAGAAAAATATTTCTAATGGTTTATTTTTGACAATAGTAAGTACATATTATCACTCCAAGAAAACTGTTTTTTAACCAGTTATTTAAAACACTCCATCTTCTACAATTATGCTTCTTAATATCCATCTCCTTCTCAAATCAATCTTCAGAAGCTGCGAGGAACTGGAAATCGCAGAGAGCGCAAGTGAGCTAATACAGTAACACTGTATTTCTATCCTGAAGAGTCTGAAATGAAATTATAGTTAAATTTATTTCAAACTAGCATAAATTCATAAAATGAATTGGTAGGGAACTACAAAGTATTGGAAATTTTTTAAAACCAGAACCATAAAAAGGAGCAAGGAGGACTTTTAAGAGTTAAGTTCAGGAACAATATCTGCTCAAACTCACTGACCAGCATCAAAAGATGCTATGACATAACAATTTCCATGCATCACGGCCTGAGTCACCTCAAAGATTTATTGCCAATCGCTGTACCTGGCCTCTCCCTGCCTTTGTATAGTAATACACATAAATATGAACTCAAGAAACGTTTTTTCAATGAATAAAATATTCATGAAAATTATCTTCTATACTTTGTGTCAACAGCACTGGTTCCCTGCCCCACCCTACCACCATTATCTTCCTATAGATCCCAGTGATTAAACTGAAGCTCTGCCACTAAAGCTACCATTTTACCCCATTATATTACCAGGTGCTCAGTCTCCATAGGTATTTCTAAATTCCAAAAGGGGCTTCCAGAGCGACAAATCCCCAACATTTAGTTTTAGAGCAAACTGTAATTTGTGGATTTATAGAAGTTAGCACATCATAGTAATTCACCTTGCTGCTTTACAAAGTAAGCTTTTGCCCAAATTTAGAATGGACTATCTAATTTTGAATCTTCATTTCCTATGTCCCCAGTTTAAAGTCACATTATTTTGGGGATGTGATAGGCTATGTTCAATGAAATTACAATATAATCCTGAACAATACGACCATTCAAGACAAATCAAGAGGTATTATTCCTAAGTACATTGTTCTTATTTCTGTTTTAGAAATAGTTTTAACAATAGTTTTGGAATATTGTTAACTCTTACCAATAATTAGTTCAATTTATTAATAAATACTAATAGCAATTCAGTAAAAAAAAGAAAAAAACATTTGTTGAAATTATAATAGTCATGCACATCTACTAAACAAGAAATTCTGGATCTAAAACAAAGTCATTCCAATTGAAAAAGTTAGAGACAGCATTTAACATTTATCTTTGACCTCCTTGACTGTCAAGCTCTGCCTTACACACAAAAACATGAATTAGCTAAAGCCAAAAAAAAAAAAAAAAGCACATGTTCAACAAAATCAGGTGGACCTTGACTATCCCTAAAGACCATTTACCTAAATAAATATATAGAAGGCAGATTGGTTTTAGCTACAGATCAGCAATAACTATGTGAAAAATCCATTCCACATGATCAGAGGTGTTTCCTAGATCAGCGGTTCTCAAACGTTTTGGAATCATGAATCCTTTAATTCTTAAAAATGATTGAGAACCCTAAACAGTTTTGGTTTATATCAAACAGTTGTGGGTTGTATTTATTAATATTTACTTTATTAGAATTTAAAATTTAGAAAATTTAAAATTAAAAGATCCCCAGAAAGGGCCTGGGTGCCCCAAACCATACTCTGAAAACTGCTAACAGAAATTAGATAGTAGACAATCCCCAACTGGCCAATACTTCTTATCAGTACTACAAAGGATAACATAAGGACATGTATTTCTGAGACAGTTTTTCATATGAACACAATGAATCACTGTCCAGATGATGTCTCATAAAAACTCCTATAAGTGCAAACATAGACCTATTTACGTATCTCTTTAGCCATTCAGCTTACACACAGGCATATATAATTTTTCAGTTCTCAAAATTGCCACCTCTTAGAATTTATTAAACCCTCTAATTAAGTCTTGAAACAAAATATATAAGTCAAATTTTAGTATCTACCATGCAAATTATCACCCAGTTGGTATTCTTCCTGAATTTTGTACAATGATAAAATACCCCTTTTCCCCAAGACCTCTTCAAGATCTTTCTTGCTCCCCATTGTATATTTATTATTCCCTGTGAATTATTCTAGATTTAGCCCAAGGGAGGTGAAGAAACTTTGGACAGGTGACTAACTTTCTTTCTCCTGGTTAACCAATAAATACAAGCCAGATTGCTACATTCGTATGATTTCCACTGTCTCCAGCTTTACACACCCGCTCATTTCCTATTCAAAGAAGGTGAAGCAATTTTAAATATGAAGCATAAAATGAAGGCACATAACTCTGGAAGACATGTTTTATATTCTATTATAGTACATAAAGAGAGCCAGGTTGGTGTAATAAAGGCATATTAAGGCTAAAAGAGGTTTTCCAAAATGAAACAATGAGTAGCAAGATTCACTATGGGTCTTTTTAAGGAAAAGGGTGATGGCTGTTTAGACATCTATCTTTAGACATCCATCTCTTTCTTTGTGTGGCTAGATGTAGACAAAAAATAAATTCTGAACACTGTGAAAGTTAAGAATAAACTAAGGACATTTCAGACAATGGACAATTATCTGTCTGAAACGGTATAGGGCAGTGTTGGCGAATCTTTTCGGCACTGAATGCTGAAACGGAAGCGCATGCACGCGTAGGAGTGCCAGAAACCGGAAGAACAGTTCCTTATTTGTAGTTCAGCATTGACATAAAGGGTCCTTGGTGCTCTGTGAGTTTGCTTGCACTGATGATTACCTAGTTTGGGTAATGAAACCATCTGCAAGAAAACAAGCAAGCTCAGAGAGCACTAAGGATCCCTCACTGACCTAAATACCTGCCTAACTGATAGGAAGGTTACTGTCCAGATAAGAAATGTTATGTCTGCTGAGCAAAGAACTCTAAATGAATGATATACTAAGGCCTATAGGATCATCTGAAATCCCAGGAGAGAAAGTTTTGAACAGAAAGTGATTTCAGGACAATTTCTTCACATAGCATGTCCTCTGCTCAAATGGGTGATCATCCAACTCTAAGACAACTAATGCCATCACTGAAACTTCTCATTTCAATGTATTGAATCACATGTCCTGTCAAGGACAACTTGCACAAAGTCAGTATCTAAGGAACTGAGTCACACAGTCTGTGCAACCACCACCACCACCACTTCCTGCTCCTTTGGTAAATGGCAAACTGGATTACAACATATAATCAGATTGTCGAAACTCTAGAGGAGATTAAGAGAGCCTAGAGGGAAACTGAATCATTTTACAACTTCTGAGTATGAAGATACAACCAGCTCTAACCTGAATAAACACTGAAAGCCTCAGTGAAGAGTCTCAACTGGAGATTAGAGTTTATCAGGGTATAGAAGCAGCTATATCAATTCCATGGTCTTTCAGAACAGCTGGGGGGGGGCAGCAGGATGACTTCACTTTTCTCCAATACCTTTTGTCCAGCATAAAGGTCAAAAGGGGAGAAAGCAGACAAATATAGAGAAGACCCTTGGGTTATATCATTCCAGAGTATCTGAAGCCAAAGTTCTCTCTATGGGAAACTGGGGAATGAAAGGAACTGATTCAGTCAATCTAAAGGAGTGCTAATATGTTTTACCCAGATGGACAGAAAAATGAGGCTACACCCATTCTAGCATCCTTGACGAAAATACAATTTGGTTCTGTATTAGCATGTCACATGCATTCAGGCCATATTGTTATGTATTAATATTGACATGTGGTATCAATATAGTAGACAACTGAATTTCTGAATGAAATATCCTTATCTTATCAACTGAATTCTAAGAATGAGATTTGAAGTCCATCAATCCACCAGCCGTGCAAACCTTGTAATGGAATCCAGGCAAATAGTTGTTATGAATCAATTAGGGCTCATAAAATTGAGTCAATGAGTTGCCTTGGCATGCAACATTGACCTGATTAACTGTTTAACTTATGCTTCCTGGAACTTGGGAATAGGACAAAGTCTAAAATAATTTTCAGATGCTGAGGATTTTGAGACAATCGTTTCTTCTCTCAGATGATACAGCAACCAGCAGGGCAGTTTATTGGAAGTGGCAGCCCAGATGTATGAATCTTAGAAACTGCCAGTAATACTAGCAACTGGCATAGCAAGTACCCTATTTGGAGATTTAGTGAAGTCCCTATGTTGGCTGTAACCTAGATTGTTGGATTACATTGCAAATCCAGATGTATTTTCAATCACTATTCATTTTGGTTCCTTGAAGACAATTGAGTAGCACTGTAAGAACCTTCTGCTAATGGAACTGGCAGTGCTAAGCACTATCATTGCTTGACACATTCAATAGTGTTTCTTTCTGCTGTGATTTGGGGAAACTTGTAACTGATTGTGAGTTAGGTCTTAAAACACATGAACCAGTGGTGGGTTGCTACCAGTTCGCCCCGGTTTAGGAGAACCTGTAGCTGCAGCGGCAGGAAGCTCTGCCCACCTACCCGGACGTCATCAAATATACTCTGCGCATGCGCGAGTGAGTGAACCAGTAGCGAAGGTAAGTGAAACCCACCACTGACATGAACTCCTAAGCATTCAGACCTCAGTGTTGTGGAGAGAACAGTGGTAGACAAAGAGACAAAATCTGTCTCTTACTGGTGGATCTTACAAGCAACTGTTGCTTTCCACATGACATCATAAGCTCAGGTGTGAAATTCAGCAGGTTCTGACAGGTTCTGGAGAACCGGTAGCGGAAATTTTGAGTAGTTCAAAGAACCAGCAAATGCCACCTCTGGCTGGCCCCAGAGTGGGGTGGGAATGCAGATTTTGCAATATCCTTCCCCCAGGAGTGGGAAGGGAATGGGGATTTTGCAGTATCCTTTCCTTGCCATGCCCACCAAGCCATACCATGCCCACCAAGCCACGCCCACAGAACTGGTAGTAAAAAAAATTGGATTTCACCACTGCATAAGCTGCTTCTGCATATGTTATTATTTCTGCTGGAAGTTCAACCATCACCTAAGGCCCCAGATCCCTTGCAGCTATGATTCTGTTTTGAGATAAAAGGGGCAAGGGAAGAGAATCTACATTCTATTATTTCTGCAATATAATCACACAATTAAACATGGATCTGGACCTATTCTCTTGACTGCAAGAGTACTGTCATTATGAATCCTCTTCAGAAGAAAGTAATTGAGTCTACCTTCAGAAAGCAGGGCATATCATCATCTGAAATGCATATCCCTGTAACCTATAGTTTACAAAAGCATTTATAAATAGAGCCTTTAAAATATCAGACAACTGAAAGACTTTTCTTAGAGTATATGTCTTGGGGAGAGGAAAATCACTTCTATGCCCACAGATAATAACTTTGCATCATTATGTGAATGGCTGGGCTGGAATTAAACTCCCTTGAACTGAAGGATTTACAGAATTTCAGGCACAGGAGAATGAAATTGTTTTGGGATAACAGTCTCACAGCACCTGTGATGGACATTTTCTTTCCATGCTTCTTCTCCCTCATCTCCATCTAAACATCTGGAAGAAAAAGAGCCATCAAATCTACTAGTACAAGGAGAAGCCACATTCCATTTTTGGCTGGGCTTGAGGGTAGGATATTTCCTTTCTTTTGAGAATCCTGGAGTCTGAAGGTAACAGTGGAAATCAAGAAAGGAATATCAATGTTTTTATCATAGAAGTTCCTGAGAGCACTTCTTTTTCCTCAGTTTTTGCAGGATATTGTGTTTTAAGCTTCCCAAAACTGTTTGAAATGAGATGGGTGGCAAATATAAATATAAATAAAAGTCTATTCAGACAAGAAAATGCAGTGTTCTATCACACAGTTTATCTCACTTCATTATGGGTTAATCAGAAGAAAGACGTGAAGGATGGCCCCATCGCTCCTAAAAAAGCAATGTAGGCAAATTCTGGCAACTCCTGACTGGCTGTGGAAGATGATCCTTGGGGTAAGTAGAACAAAATCCCCATGATAGTAGGCCAGTGCATGATGGCACATCATTTTTCTCATTTCAAAATGAGAAAAATACCATAGGAAGAAACATAGAAGTTAGAAATGTACCGATACACAAGAACGAGTTCCATTTGGAATTAGATGTCCAGTACTTAACACAGGAGTGAAATCCAGCAGGTTCTGACAGGTTCTGGAGAACCGGGAGTGGAAATTTTGAGTAGTTCGGAGAACCAGCAAATAACACCTCTGGCTGGCCCCAGAGTGGGGTGGGAATGGAGAGTTTGCAATATCCTTCCCCTGCCATGCCCACCAAGCCACGCCCACCAAGCCACTTTTTTACCAGTAGTAAAAAAAAATTGGATTTCACCACTGGCTTAACATATAATCTTTCCTCAGTTATTTTAGGTTGTTTGTTAAGAAAAAACCTGAATGTACTCTGAGCCGGTATCAAGTACTAAAATAGTTAGTCATTCTCTATTTTCAATTATCATTAAAGTATACTGTTGAAAAGTATACTTGTTCAAAGTATACTGTTAAAAAGAATCTGAAAACAAAACAATAGGCTTCATATCCAGTATAGTTTTATAACGATGCATTTCGTGAAATAAGCTTTTACAATCATGGGATAAGCAAAAGTAGCTTTATCTGTCCCTTCCACTTCTGTGTTCAAGCAAAGACTGTAGAAAATTGCCTGGAGCACAATATAAAGATACTAGAAGATTCCTGATTCACAAAAGCTTTCATGATTTTTTGTTTAAAAAAACATATCCACCATATTAATATATTTAATATTTGTTCCCTGAACACACAGTATTTGCCACCTTTCTTTCTCCTCTTTCACATCAGTCCATTTGTGTGTTAGACTCAGCAGGGCTTGAATAAATCAGTAACAAACTTTCAGACAATATCTATTAGCAGTTCAAACCATCAAATTAATTTATCAACATTTCTTATTGAACAATTTATCAACTGTAACACTGAAGAAAAGTATATAAGGAATAAACATTCCTTATATACTGACCTAGATCATCCATTACCTTTTAAAATATTTAATATATGCATTCATATTTCATACATCTATGTACATGTTGATTGATGTGCAATTCATTTCATAAAACCATATTTAGCTTAGTACATGAGAAATCCCATTATTCAACAGAGTACATAAAAGTAGAGAAATGGGAAATAAATATTCTATTTTTATATTCATATATTTTAATATATCAATATATGAATGTGCCCATCTAAGTAAATATTTCTGTCTTCTATTCAATCATGTCTTATTATCAGAGATTGCCTGGAGAAGTCCCTATCGTTTTCTTGAGATATATCAGAAGTTGTTTCTAGGACTATTTCAGTAGTCCTTTCTAGGGCTGATGAAAAGGGACTGGCCAAAGGTAATACATCTGGCAGTCACCTGGTTTCTAGCCTACTGCCAACCACACAAAACTGGCTCTCCTAATAAAATGTTGGGAACCCTCAAATGCTAAGTCACTTCAGGAAAAGTTTATCTTCTCTGATATATTTTTTGAGCTTCTAAGCCAGACTATACATTATCTATCCCCAAAATATGGGGATATCAAAATGAATATTAATAAATATGTTCACGCAAGTGATGCTTACATTTTTATGCATATATTTTATTGTATGACTGTCATTTTAGAATTTCTTCTATGCATATACAGTTTTTTTAAAAGTGAGGGAAATTGTTTGCCAAGTTTGGTGTATGAAAATTAAATGTAATTATATATACACCAGAAGTGGAGGTGTAACTCTGATTCTTCTTTCTAAAAAGATCCTGGCCATTTTTACCTATATCTTAGGGTACTGTATTTGTTCTATCATTTCCATAACTTAGATGTCCTTTTACAGCAAACTCCCAGGTTACCTAAAAGAAATAAGCAGAACTGGGGTCAAATGCCCATCTAGCTTTCCAAGGTAACTGTAATCTTATCACTCTCCCCTTCGAATCCAAACCCACTTCAAAATATGTTTGAACAGTTTTTTTAAGTAAGTAGGACAAGATGCATCTTGAGCTCCGTGAAGCAGCAGAAATAAAAATGTAACCGAAAATTAAAGTCAAAATTTAAGATTGCTATCTTATAGAACATGAAACCTATGGCTCAAAGGAAAGGAGACAATAGGTATATATAACCAAGCAATGATGCACAAGTATCATGAATCAAGTATGGGACTAAATCAGAAAGTGTTATTAGCTTACAGAATTAACCCACGCAGCTGCTTTCGGTAATTGCTAAGCACACTACAATTACAAGTCTCCACAGGAGAGTGTGCTACATTTTTTGCAAAAAAGAGGCATCTCATGGTGAGATTTTCAGGGCCTCGTGACCCAGAGGGCAGAAGGTTTTCAGCCGTGTTTTTCTGGGGGACTTTAATGAGATTATGAGCGAGAAGGTCACTACTGGTTTTACTTTGGTCAACCACCAGCTGCTTCCATCTTTGTCTAGTCTATACCTGACACCCACATAACTCTGTTTAACTTTTCTATAAAAGAATTCACAAGATGTTCATCTTTTGCTTAAAGGCCATTGATTAAAAAACATTATTTATGTTACTTAACAGTTTTTCCTATATTACTCCATTCAATTTAATTCTAGGGGGCTTACAATTCATTATATATTTGATGTTATCAATTCAAAATAAAATAGCATAATAAATCTTTGCATCATTAGATTTTAAAATTCTAGTTATTTTATCTAGTTATCTAGTTAGTTAATATTTCAAGAATATTTTTTTTTAATTTGCAAAAGCCTGCAAATTAATCCAAGCGAGAAATAGATTCCATTCATTCATTTGTAATAATGTAAATAGACTAAAAGACATTTTCAGTTTATGTACATATGCCAACGTGGTATCTTACTCTTATGTACTATACTTATTCCATTCAAAGATTGTAAGATTATCCACTTTGTCTTTCTCTCACACACACACAAACACAAACCCTCTACTTGCATTCAAAATAATCTGATATATTTTGTAATGTTGCAAGTATATGGCTGTCGAACTGTGAAATATTTTCAGTTTAAATATAAACAGCACTGGCTCCAACATAGGTTTTGATCATTCAAATTCTTCAGTCAGTGTCTCCAGTGAAAATCACATTTGCATATATTTACTCTGTAGATAGAATCTATTAAAGATACAATTCCCACAACCACAATAATAATATTATTCAAAACATTTCCCTAATAAAACTAGATGTCTGTAACGGTTAGTTCAATTCGGACAATCTCATGGGATTCCCGTTGATCTAATGTAGAATAAAATTATCCTAACCAATAAGGCACTCATGTGAAATTCAAACAGAAGCCCACAGACAATTTCATGTGTGAAAAAGACCATTTCAATCCTCTACAGAAGCTTCAAATTCACCTTGTACACATTTGTCAGGATTAAAATAAATTTATTTTTAAAGGCTGATTGACAAGGATATGAAATTGACAACATAAAAAAATCTCATTATAATTTCTGACAAACAATACATGAATAGAAAAATGAACTCCCCTTCACCATTTAAAATGTTTACCAAGTACTACATGACTTCCATATAAATCAACAGAATAAGTCATCATATTTTAACATGCAACTCAAGAGAAAAGCTTTTCATACCAAATCAATATCATGGATAAACATACTCTAAAAGTCATTCAAAGAAAAGTTTTATTTTATTTATGGTGTTTTATTTGTTAGGCTTTTTATGGTATGTTTAGACTTGATTTTTATGTAAAAATAAAGGGTTTTTAAAAACATAAAATAGTTATCAATTGAATACATGCAAGATACAAATTGAATTTTTAAAACTATCTATTTCATAGTGAGGATTAATTAAAGCTTCAGATGTAAACTATATCATCCTATTCCTTTTTTGGAATAAAGTCAGCCAAAAGATGAAAAAATAATAAGCCAAAGAAATTACAGACATAGTAGAAAAAAAGGAAGAAAAATAAATATAATTGAGTTTAGTCTGTACCAACCAATCTTGTTAACTGTACCTTTCCATACCTTTCTCTTTTGCAAGCCATCCAAGTTTCTATCGTGTCCATAGACCACTTTATATTTTCCATTTTAATTTTTTAGCCAAGTGTCACACACCTTTTAAGTTATATTAAACTGTACAACAAACATACATATAAATTAATTAAATAATCAAAACACCAGGAACAGAAGTTGTCAAACAGGCTGTTTTTGCCCTCCGGAGGGCCAGGAAGGCTGTTTTCATCCTCCCCAAACTCCTAGAAAGGCTCTGGAGGCTGGGGAGAGCAAAAAACTAGAAGTTGGTAAATGGGCCGTTTTTGGCCTCCAGAAGGCCAGGAAGGCTGTTTTCACCCTCCCCAAACTCTTAGAAAGGCTCTGGAGGCTGGGGAGAGCAAAAACCGGAAGTTGGGCTGGTTTTAGCCTCTGGAGGGCCAGGAAGGCTGTTTTCACCCTCCCCAAACTCCTAGAAAGGCTCTGGAGGCTGGGGAGAGCAAAAAACCAGAAATTGGTAAATGGGCTGTTTTTGGCCTCTGGAGGGCTTCCGGGGAGGTGGAAAAGGCCGTTTTTGCCCTTCTCATACTCCAAGAAAGGCTCTGGAGATGGGGTAAGAGAAAAACGGACCTACCGTGCCATCGCGTGCCATGAGCGGGGGGGGGGTTCGTGTGCACATGTAAGAGGGCAGGGCACATAGAATTATGTGTATGGGCACATGCACGCATGACCCCCCACACACTCCGGGCACGCAATGGCAAAAAGGTTAGCCATCACTGAGCTAGGGTGTTATTATTTTTTCTTCTCTATAGTAAGAAACACCTTTTAGAATTATTGAAGGTGGTTCAGTTTTTAGACATACAATCTTTTATGTTCAGTATGATATCAAAAATGTGCCAGACCACCTCAGTTTTACATTTTAAAATATTTTCAATTAAATAATGGAAAGCTCAAGAGTTGCTCTGGAGTTGGGCAGCACTAACATTAAATAAATCAAAGCAAAATGTCAGAATCAACTTTTTAAAGCATAAAAATATATATTATTTATATAAAATAAAATATAAAGATCAGCTGCCGCCGCTATCTCTAAAAATGTACCCATCTATTCTTTCCTCTAAAAAGAGAGAACACCAGACCATTGGGTGAGTGACTAAGCCTCATGAATATCAATTTGTGAAGTTCCATAATATGTCCTCAAATTCCTTTGGAAAAGTAGGAGCACGCTTCTCATTAAATTCAGAATATATAAATATTAAGAACATAATCAATTCATTTGGACATATTTAACTTCTAATAGAATCAACAGCTCCAAGAATTATCTTACTTCATGCAGATTAATATATTATCATCAAAAGTGTTTGAAGATCACCACATAAACCAGATAAAGGCAATGTGGTGTTTGCAAGCAGCATAGCATATGACTGCACCAATGGTGTCCATCACCCCTCAACTAAATTTAAAAAAGAAAATTAAAAAAATGACTCAAAACATGTGAACAGTGCCTAGCTGTCTTCAAACAAGTCCAACTTCAATCTTTGGAATACCAGTAAATGTTGATATGTGAACTCTTTAGAGCAACAGTTAAGCCATATTCTTAATGGTTCTGGATAGCATTATGGTATTCTAAATAATTCTCGACAGCTATATGAGATTGGCACAATTAACAAAGACAGCAAGCCAATCAAGTCAATGTTTCTTGCTTTCTATGCCTTTTATAGCTTCTGTAATTCAATGTTTTTGGTTCAGAATTCAAGTTTTAGAAAGATGTACCAAGTTGCAAACTACACATAGGCTTGGCAATGTTCTTAGGGAAATTAAGTGACTTCTGTATCAAGCAAATCCGTACCAGAGCGGTAGACATACTTTTGAAAAGAAAATATAGAGTATCCATATCAGGCAAAGAACTATAATAATTTCATCACAGCCCATCAGGTCTAATCAATTTCTCAAATTCCATTTATCTTCCTTTTCTTGAAAGAAAAAGAATATATTTCAGCACAATCTCAATTTGAGATTATGATTTAGGAGCCAAAGCAATAGCCTTATCCTATTTCTTTTCTTTTCTATATGCCTATGCTGGGCTGTTGTTATTTTGTATTGAGAATCTGCAAAAGGCTTAAAATACTTTATAGCGGTATCTCGAAGAATATACAGACATACATCCATGCATTCCTAAAGATAGAAGATAACTTCAATTAGCTCAATGTTTAAAGATTTTACTGCTACAATTTCAGTTAGTGCAAGGTAGAACACTGATTAATTTGGTAGAGACCCATGAAAGGAAGTATTAACACAAATGTGCTGGGCTACTAAGTAATAGGCTACTAATTATTTTAAACACCTTTTGTTTAAAATTGTTTCCCTATATTAATGTTTTCAGAAACTTGTTTCAACTTTCTAAAATATGTTCATCTTTCTATATAGCCTCCAAAAAGCATGTTTAATATGTCTTTTCCTAGTAGTTATATAATTAAAATAAGCTTTTAATTAATCAGAAATACTCAATGCATTCATAAATAGTCTACAATATATTGGAAGCAGTGATGAAATCCTCCGAGGTCTTCTACCAGTTTGCTGTGCACGCCAAACACGTGCTTTGCACGCAGGCACACCGCAGGTACTACAGCGCAGCTGAAAAAGGAGGCTTAAGAAGGTAAGTAGAACAACGGGGGAGGAACAGCTGTGCCGCAGGATTTAGATTTCCTGCTTTCTAGAGAATATAAATCGTATGGCACAGCTGATCATCAGAAATACTGGTTCGTCTAAACCGGTAGCATTTTTTTACTACCGGTTTGGGCGAACTGATAGCTTTTATTACTATCGGTTTGGGCAAACCAGTCTGAACTGGTAGCATTTCACCCCTGATTGGAAGGCTTTTTCTTTTATACAAGAATGTACTACACATTGTCTGGTAATAGTTAGATTAAACAAATGCAAATGTACATATAATCTGTGTGGGTGTATTTTCAATTTCAAAGTCAATTGAAAATTTGCTTAACAATCATATCAGTTGCTTAACAATCACAGTGATTTGCTTACTGACTGCAGGAAAAATGGTCATAAAATCAGATTAATTTAGTGGATGAAATTTCCAAGCCCAATTGTAGTCGTAAATTGAGGACTTTCTGTACAAATTTTTATATCCATATACAGATAGTTGTCCACTTACAACAGTTCATTTAGTGACCATTCAAAGCTACAACAGGATTGAAAAAAGGTGATTTATTACTGTTTTTCACACTTATGATCCTTGTAGCATCCCCATGGACATGTGATCAAAATTCAGATGCTTGGGAATTGACTCATATTTATGATGATTGCAGTGTCCTGTGGGGGTCACATGATCACCTTCTGTGACTTTCTGACAAGGAAACTAATGGGGAAGCCAGATTCACTTAACAACTGTGTTACTAACTTAACAACTTCAGGTAACAACTGAGGCAAGAAAAGTTGTAAAATGGGGCAAAACTCACTTAACAAATGTTTCACTTAACAACAGAAATGTTGGGCTCAATTGTGGTTGTAAGTCGAGGATTACCTGCATGTATCGTTTAATATGGGGGGAGGGGGAGAAATTAAGGGGGAAAAAATTATCAGCCAAACTTGGAGTTCTAAATTCAAAGCTTTATTTCTGAACCAGTTTGGCTCCTGCCAATTTTCCATCAATCTGGCTGACTGGTGATAATGGGAACTGTAGTCTGCAATGCACTGGACTGGAACAAGGAGTTTATATTTTTAGTATTAGAAATCTCACTAACTGAAGGGGGAAAAAATAGGTTCATTAAATACAAGATTCCTTAGCAATAGTAATAACACTTAGACATATATACTATCCCACAGTCTTTTACAGCACTCTCTAAACTCTACGTTTTTAATTATGTTCTCGACCAGATTATTTAATTTGTTTTAATTAATTTTAACTTTTATTTACTGTTGGTTTTATCGTGGTTGTGCACCGCCCTGAGTCCTTCAGAAGAAGGGCGGTATAAAAATTCAATAAATAAATAAATAAAATAAATAAAATAAATAAAATAAATAAAATAAATAAAATAAATAAAATAAATAAAATAAATAAAATAAATAAAATAAATAAAATAAATAAAATAAATAAATAAGCGGTTTACAAAGTCAGCATATTGCCCCAACAATTTGAATTCTCATTTTACCAACCTCGGAAGGATAGAAGGCCGAGTCAATCTTGAACTGGTCAGGATAGAACTCCAGTCTGTGGGCAGAGTTAGTCTGCCATACTGCATTCCAACCACTGTGCCACCACAGGTCCTTGCACTCATTTCAAGCAAATACTAAAAGTCAATATCCAGAACAATTTTTAAATGAACTCTATGACATATTACTTGAAATTGAAAGGCATTAGTTCCATAGAGCTCTATTACTGTCCTTGCAGAAAGGAGCATATAAATGTGAATGATACATACATACATAAATGAACAGAACAGCAAGACTAGTAACTTGTAACTGCTGCCACCAGGATAGTGAACATTCATGAATGGAGTGTGAAGTCAAAATACTTGGGGGAAGGACCACATACATTGCAAAGCACAAGAAATCATGCAACATAATAGCTTGGCTGTCAAAATATATCTTCAGTTCAGTGTCTCTCACATCCCTACTTACTTTCCCACACATTCCACAAGTGACTTGCAACAGATGGTAAAATATGCAATATACAGTTTGAAACTGTATACTGTATTTTCTTACAAATAAAATACACACAATTGTACTATAAGTAAAGAAAAAGTAATTTAGTACTTTTCCATATAACTCCAAATCCATTAAGATCACAGTATATAATATATAAGAGGCAAAGGGAAAAGAGAGAACTGAAAAGAGAACACTGAAGGCCAGGGCTGAAGTCTACAGTAAATTTATCAATAAACAGCAAGCCTATGACCCACATGCATGTAACAAGAAGCTCATGGTCTTCAACACGCTACATCTATATGGGGCCATGGTGGCGCAGCGATTAGAGTGCAGTACTGCTGGCTACTTCTGCTGACTGCTGATTGCAGTTCGGCAATTCAAGTCCCACTGGCTCAAGATTGATTCAAACTTCCATCCTTCCGAAGTTGATAAAATGAGGACCCAGATTGTTGGGGGCAATATGCTGACTCTGTAAGCCGATTAGAGAGGGCTGTAAAAGTACTGTAAAGCAGTATATAAGCCTAAATGCTATTGCTAAGGGCTATATACTACTAAAACTCTCCTGTCTCTTTGTAACCTTCCATTTGGTAAAACAGTGCATCTAGGGCAACAGTTTCTGAATCAGTCTACCTCAAATGGGCTAATTTAATAAATGTGTCCAAAATCTGGGAGCCATTACCGGGATTGTGGCCCTTTCAGCACTGCTACACCACCACCATCAGCCATAGTAATGTGATTGTCATTTCTGACTACATTTCCCAGCGACCTGTAGATGGTGTGGCGCAAGGGAAGATAGGAGGGGCATATCCCCACCTCTTTCCTCCCTCCCTCTGACTGCTATGTCCAATCAGCTGGCGGCAAGGCCCAACAGGAAGCAATGATTGGCTGCTTGGGACCCAAGGCTGAATCTGACAGCAGTGGGCAGCAAGAGAAGGACAAGGAAGACTGCAGCAAAGGTAGGGCTAGCTGAGGGATTTCAACATTTGAAAAGGAGATCTTGGGGACACACCAGTTGAGGAGCAGAGGTACATTTTCCTCATGCAATTCCCAACAATACAGCAGGTTGTTCCATGGGTCAACAGAGGAAAAGCCTCCACCAGGTTTCTGCTAAGGGAGCATAATCTGTATTGTATGGCAAATAAGGATGAACCAACAGGTCACACAGTATAGTTAATTTTTTAAGTGAATCAAAATCTCAGTAAAGTAATATAAATCCCCCACAATTTGACTGATTTTCCACACGACATACTTAGCAAAGTTCTCTTCAAAGCCAAACTAGTGTTTAGAAGCCACATCTAACTTGGGCTGTTTTGACACTTCTTACAATTTCAGGAGGTTTGCTGCTACCGGGAGAATTGGCAGAGTGTAGTAATAACATAATTTTCTTAAGAATAGCCTATGTAGATAAGATTGTAAAAAGCAGAAGTTAAATGCAGTGAAACTATTATATGCACAAAGATGGAAGACTAAAAGCACCAATAATGAAGTAATGGCTGCCAGAGTTATCTTACAGGGGAGATGGATGGCGTAAACATTTAATAAATTAATAAAAATACGTAAGATGGCTCAGTTGGAGAAATGGACAAATTTACTTGTTGGATCAAGGAGGGAACTACAACTCCTTTTATAAAAGGCTGAAAACCTCTTACAAATTTTTTACTGAAAGTAGATTAAAATGAACTGCTGATTTTTGGATTTATTGATTAAAAACATTGTTTATGGAAGGGCAAAGTAGATAATTACTGTGTAACTGCTGCAAAGATTTGAAATAGTTTCTTTCAAAATGGTAGCTGTATTAAAATTCAGAAATATTTGCAACCATAAATTGAACTTGAAAGATATTTATACAAAATCTGTACACAGTCATAAAAAGCAAATCTAAACACATCCATAAGTAATCGTTCATAAAAATTGTAATTTCAAAGTTTTTTCAACCAAATCATAAGATTTAATTCTACAATTCTATATTATACTTAGCATACGTACCTACTTACACTTCAATAATTTGAGAAAATTTTCTTTTTGCAATAATGCTAAATAAACATTTAACCAACTATTAGATCCATGGAAGCATTCTTCCCAGACCTGTTTTTTTCTAGATTTCAAAGTATTTAAATGTTTTATTATTATTATTTTTCTTAAGTACAAGGAGGAAAAAATTTCTCAGATAAATATTTAAATGGTCTACTTTTTACTATTAAATCTTATTCAATACAGAGAAAAAATTCCTGCTTCAAATTAATGAGCAGAGATTTCAATGTTCCTTCAGTCTTAACAACACTAAGGAACTACATAGTGAAAAGGTGAAAAAAAAACAGCATTATGGCTGTTAGAGAATCACACAGAACTGCAAATCAGTATTTTGTATTCCTGAAGTCATATTATGGGAAATGCATTGCATCACCATTATATCTTCTCAAGAGATTTGCTAAGATTACAATAATAATGTGTCCACCCTTTAAAATCAAAACTGTTATTTCCATATTGGTGAATTTCTACATAGATTTCAGACAGAAATATTCCTCAATTATTAAGTTAGCATATGAATAAAACATTCACTTTACCCATATTAATTTTTTTTGTAAGGATGCAAGAGATAAACTGTAGAAACAAAATGCCACATACCCAGACTGGATTAACTTTATGCAACAATAAAAATTCTTTAGAATTCCAGTTTTTCACAAAGGAGATATGTGTGAAAATGCATTAAGTGTATTCATTCCTATTTAGAGTAAGCCGTCAAAAAGACTGATTAAATTCTAGAAGATTTCTTCCTGAGAGTGGTAGGACATATAGGTTCATCATTTTAACAAAAAGTCGTAAGAACCAAGTCTGGCTTGTTATGAACAGCAGCAGCCACAGACTCTGACATATAATAATTAATCAATCCACAAACAGAATTGTTCTAGGCTGTTTAACCATCTCAGCTGCAAGAGGAGCCAAGGATATTCCGAAGGCACCTCAATTGAAGTTTCACAATAAGCTGGTAATTATGGTGAATCAATGCTTTAAAATTCTATTAGTCAGTTAAAATCCCTTTAATCTGTTAACAACTCTAAAAACAAAGTGGGATAAAGAAAATAAAAGTGTGCATATTTACCATAAGCTGACATATATTGATCTCAGCCTATGGTTCATTTCACAAACATTAAATGAAGTTGGCCTTGAAAACCAAATAGAAGAACTTCAAAAGTTTTTATCTAGCTCCTTGAGCAGTTTATCCTGGAAGACTCCCATGACTAGCACTATAAAATTCCAAATTTAAAAAGGGAAAATATTTACACATGATTCTTATATTCAAGCAGTAATATATAAAAATTAAAAGAAAATACTAAATACTGTTATAAAAAATTCATTGTAAGAAATGAAATATTGTATTAGGAAATCAAGAAACTATCAATCATTTCATTAATAGCAAATATTTCAATAAAAAGTGTTACTGGGTTTGAGGATCAAACTGTCAGTCAGAGCCCAGATGTTGTGTTAATGCTACTTCAACTGTTTTAACATTGGCTGTTAAGTTTTATTTTCATTGCTGCTTGTTTTTTAACTGTGTTAGTTATCCAGAGATAGTATGGCGAAATAGGCAGCTATATACATTTAATAAAAGTAATTTATTTTAATTAATTTGTATTGAAGAAGTTTTTACAAAGAAAAAAAATATAATTTAAAGAGAAAAAGAAAAGTGATCAGTAAACAGAAGAAAATAAAAGATAGAAAAAGAAAAAAAATAAGGTGGCTTACTATCTTCTTTTGAGCAAATATAATGCATTTAGATTTTATCTTCTCTAAGGTTATAGATGGCTCCATTCTTTGCATATTCTATCCTTTCTAATTAGCATCAACCCCATACAAGACTTCCAGTTACTTACAAATGTAGTTATGGTCTTTTCTTTACTCAAACAAAAGTTTTGCAGGATTGAAAGGTTTTAGTTAACTTCTTCCAGTTTTCATATATAACTGCCCAATTTTTCTCTGCAATGTGTGATTCTGCTAGAAGAAACAAGGTTTCATGCCTGCCTTTATGACATCCAACAACCAAAACGTCTCAGATATATAGATTTTGCAAGGACTGATTAAACGACTCAAAAATATTGCTAACAAATAAGTTGTGAGTATCTCCCAAGCAGCAGAATATCAGAAACTATTTAGCATTGAACTACATTTAACTCAGAATTGGCAGAATGTAGTTATGGACTCATTATTAGATGTTATAGTTAAACATCAGGCAACAGATTAGCTCTAACACTCCTAGAGAACACCAGTAGTTCTAGATGTAGAACACCTTATGCCAGTGTTGGCGAACCTTTTTGGCATTGAGTGCCAAAATGGGAGTGCACGCACGCAGCCAGAAACCGGAGGAGCAGCCGCAAGGTGCACATGTGCACGCTGAGAAGATGATCTTCCGGTTTCTGGCACGCACATGTGCACCGGCCACCTGGTCTTCTGGTTTCTGGCACGCATGCGTGCACAAAGACCAATGTGTAGGTGCACATGCTCGCGCTGGAAACAGAAAGATCATCTTCCTGGTGTGTGCATGTGCATAGGGCGCTGCTCTTCTGGTTTCCGGCACTCCCGTGTGCGTGATATTTTTTTTATTAATTAATTTATTTAATTTTTTATACCGCCCTTCTCCCGAAGGACTCAGGGCGGTGCACAGCTAAAAATAAAAACGAACACGTATAAAATTTAAAACAGTTTAAAAGGAATTAAATAATTTGGCCCATTTCAATTAAGACAAAGACAACCCATATAACTTAAAATTGATCTTGGTATTCAGGCCAGCCCAGCTTGTTGAAACAACAGCATCTTGAGGGCACGACGAAAGGTGCGTAGGTCAGGGATCATCCGTAAATCCCAGGGCAATTCGTTCCAGAGGGCAGGTTCCCCCACAGAGAAGGATCTGCCCCTGGGAGTCGCCAGTCGACATAGTTTGACCGACGGCACCCCGAGGAGTCCCTCTCTGTGGGAACGTACTGGCTGGTGGGAGGCTATCGGTAGCAGAAGGCGATCTCGTAAGTACCCAGGTCCTAAACCATGGAGCGCTCTGAAGATAGTAACCAACACCTTGAATCGCACCAGGAAGACCACCGGGAGCTGGCGGTGGAGAGGTGTTACATGGGAGCACCATGTCGCTCCCATAATCACCCGCGCAGCTGCATTCTGGACCAGTTGGAGCCTCCGGGTGCTCTTCAAGGGGAGCCCCATGTAGAGATCAGCTGGCTGGCACACCGGAACCCAGAAGACCAACAGGTGATGGATCATGTGCCAGGAGAGATGGCTCTGTGTGCCACTTCCGGCACATGTGCCATAGGTTCACCATCATTGCCATATAATCTACAGGCTTACCTTACTTAAGATATATTCAGCCCTACTGAAAATTTTTGGATTTCTTGTTCTGACATGCGTAATTTAAATCTTCTTAGCATTGTTTAAATTCCATGAACCTCTTAAAACAATGAAAGGTGTGCCCTTGTAAATACCTTTGATTAAGGCAAAGTCACCCCTGGGTCAGGCTTGACATCAATGATTTTATGGGCCCATCCAGGTAAGTGTCTTGGTAACAATATGAAAAGGGGTTTTCAGTGCCTTTTTCCCAAATGCTTGTTCAACTTCCCACTCTAAACTAGAGATGTGGGTTTTTCTGGTGGTATCAGGTCCAAGTTCTATTCAGGCTGATCTCTGTTTTAGCTCCCTAGAGATCAACCGAGACTGGCTAGATGCAACAAGCTCCTTTATAGGCATTGTAATACTGCATAAAACTTTTGGAACCACTGCACTGAGTATTAACTATAATAATGCTTAAATGGAGGCCCTTAAGTTGCTTTTTTTGTTGTTGTTCATAGATCTATATTTGGAAAGTAAGTTTTGAATCTTGGTATAAGGAATTATTCGTAGAATAAAGCTCAATGTTTGAGAAGTTAACATCATACTTAAAAAGAATTTCCAAAGAAAATTAACCAGGAATTAACTAATAAAACACCCTGTTCAGCTAAAGAGCTATACTAGATATTCCTCTAGCATTCCTTGTCTATAAATTCAGAATTGTAAATAGTGCAATTCTCCTTTATTCAACACAAATATAGCATTAATTTAAAGCAGAATTCCTAATTTGGTACTATATATTATAATAACATCTGTGAAATAGACACCTATACCTGAGATCTCCACATATCTTTCTTAGCACGTGATCAAACAGTGATGAACATTTTTCCCAGCACAGCTGACACTAACTGCTTAATTACCCATACTGTTAGAAAGCTAAACTGCTTTCAGAAGAGAGAATATAATCGAATAAATTTTATTTTCTACCTGAGTTATAGAGTTGAATCAATTCCTGAATCTGCGTTTCCAAACTGAAAAACTCATTTTTAAAAATTGTACTTTTGTTCCATTAAAGATAGATGCAGAGCTTTTTAAAAAAACGTAGACACATTGGGGCGGGGGGGGGGCTACAAAAATATAATATTGGTATTATTCTTTGGGTAATAGCTATTTATTCAAATGGCAAGACAGTTTTTTTCCCCTAAGTCAGAATTAATATAAGATATAAAACAAAGAAAGAAAGTAAAAGAAATTTATTCTGGAATGACATTTAGACACAGACTAAAATATGTAGTTGGTTTTAATGTGTTAAAATTCAGCACTGTGGTTTAATAACCTACACATAGTTTAATAGTTAAACTTTAATGTATGAATCCATCTAATGAATGCTTATTCATATATGCAACTTTAAACAAGGTGTTTCAACATAATCTCATATCACTATATAACGAAGTATTAAGTGTTCAAGTATTAAGTGTTCAAATATTATTTCTACTTGAAATTATTTTACATCTTTTCCATAGTTGTTGGACAATATTCATTTATTACTGAACAAGTAGCTAAAGATTTCAAAAAAATAAGAACTGGATTGTTTATTATTTCCCCCGCTGCCTTTCTCTGAAAAGTTAGAACACATAGGTCTGTAACTATTCTTAAAACAAAAGCAATCCCTAATATTTCTGTGTTCTAACACAAACATCATGTATACTTTCTACAATAGTTTCATCTAAGTTTACAGTCGATTTTGAATACTGCAAGCAGATTTGTACAGCCCATTTAGACAATACAGTCAATTTACATTATTTTCAGATTCCAAATTTCTGAATTTGTCTACTTGCTAAAATTTATTTGTAACTGCAAAATCAACAATCACAGAACTGTCATTCACGCACAGTAAGAACAGTGAAAAATTTGAGTTATCCAACAAACTCAATACCAAATTAGTTGGTATTCACTAATTCAGTGTTCATGGTGATTTTACAGAATGTTAATTCCCACAAATAACAAGAATCCTCTGTACCTCAATTTCTGGCACAATCAGAAAAGATCATACTCTGTCATTATCCCATAATGACCCTGCTTTCCAATGAGCATTTACTTGATCCCATGTGTTCCTCCAGGAAGAGATAGAGTTCCTTCAAGAAATTGTCCACAAGTAAAGAAAGAATGCCCATACTTAATATACAGCCCCTTAAGCCTACTTCTGCACACCTTTGTATTTTAAATTTTTTACCTGTTGAAGAGAATCTTTTTTAGACTCTCTTCATCCAAACCTAATATTTTCTCTTCTTTCTTCTTTTCAACCCCTTTGTTTTTTCTCTAAATAGTTATTGCTTTTAATTCATTCATGCTCTACAATCCATCCTCCTTAATATACCGGTCACTCATATTTATATTTAAATCATTCACCACCCATATCTCCTTATCCCTCTTATTTTAATACATTCATTTATTAAGAATTCCATACTAAACTACACTGAATGTATTTTTATCTTTCTCCTAACTTCTAATAAAGAACCACACATCCATCTGGATTTCTTTCAATAAATATTCATTTTTAACTGACCACATACTACCTATTATCTTTGTAATAGCATAAGTTAACATTTCTCCATATACGATGGTACAGAAAGTCATCTATGGGCCCTTGACTTTATTTCTGCTTTGACCAGAAATTCTTTATAAGCATACTATTAAAGCACTCTTGTGCTTTATCACTCTGCCATATGGGGAAGTACAAAAGTATTTTAAAAAATCCTACAAGGCATACTTTATTAAATAATACACTTCCATACAACACATATTATTTGGGTATATATATAATAAATGTACTTTGGCTGAAGGCTATTATTTTTATTTTTACATACTGTATTTTTCGGAATATAAGATGCTCCGGAGTATAAGACGCACATTAGTTTTTGGGGAGGAAAAGAAGAAAAAAAATTTCTGCCTCTGCCTACCAGCTTTCATAGGTGTTCATCTGTCTAGCATTCTTGCAGCAAACAGCCTGGTCAGCATGTTATTGCAGTCTGATTCAGCACGAGCAGCTGATTGGCGGTTGGATTGGCCTCCCAGAATACCACCAATCAGCTGTTCTAGGCTGCAGGGATAGCCACAGCCCATCATCATCTTCACGTGTCACGCTTTTGGCCTCTGGACATCGCATTTTCAGCCTCCACACACCACATTTTTGGCCTCCGCATCATATTTTCAGCTGGTTCCAGGCAGCGGGGATTGCTGCTGCTGCCGCTGCCACTGATTCCCACTGCCTGGAACCAGCTGAATATGCAATGCACAGAGGCCGAAAACACAACATGTGGAGGCGGTGATCGGCAACAATGTGCTGTGGCGATCCCCACAGCCTGGAACAGATCTAACATGGAATGTGTGGAGGCAAAAAACAGCCAAAGGATAGGGGCCAGCAGGTGGGCGGAGCTTCAGCAACATTCGGTGTATAAGACGCACCAGAATTTTCACCCACTTATAGGGAGGGAAAGTGTATCTTATACTCCAAAAAGAACAGTAACTGTTGTCCAGTTTTTCTCTTAGCTACTTAAGGCAAGGATTTGAAAGAAATTCTTTTAGAAAAGAAAAAAAGAAGTTGAAAAAAGTTCCTTAATACTATGGCAAGGATAACCATAGCATCAACATAACACAAGAGTGTCAAACTAGCGGCCCACATGCCAAATGCGTCATACGCAGACCACGCCCACCCTGGCTCCGCAAAGACAAAAAAATGTCATATGTCACAATACGTCACGTGACACGATAGAGTTTGACACCCATGACATAACATGTCTATCTGCTAACACTGGATGATAAAATTCATGTGTTTACTCTAGGTTCTCACTCTTTATGTATAACTTGTAAGTATTCATTCAATTTTGCCTGTCAGATGCAACTCTTGATACATTAATTTTAGGTCCAATTAGTGACTAGCATTAGAAAATGTAATCTGAAGCGAAGATTGACTTCAAATTCTTAGAGTTTTCATGTAAAAACACATGTATATTCACATCCCCAACAACACCCCTCCTTAATATCACACAATATTTTTTTTATTTATTCCACAAATTTTTATTTTTTTTTAATTTGATTTATATGCCGCCCTTCTCCGGAGACTCAGGGCGGCTTACAATGCGTTAAGCAATAGCCTTCATACTTTTGTATATTTTGTATATTTTAAACAACTAGGGCAAATGTTTTTCAAAGTTAGCATGACATATGGCAAAGCATGGCTGGGAAATTCTGAGAGTTGAAAGCCAAACATTTTCAAATTGCCAACTTAGAAAAACACTGAGCTAGGGAAACATCATAGATCCTTGTTTAATCCTGCTGAATGCCAAATGCCATACTCTACCTCAATCATATACCACTCTTATCCATGAGGCAACCACCATCCTTTCCTAATGCATGCAATAATTCAAGGTTGTTTACTTTTACATATTTTCTAAAGCAACTTAAATTCATACTCATGGGTTTCTTAATTACCAGCTAAAGAGCAAAAATCAGATCTATACTTTCTTTATCTTGCATAAAGCAGCAGTGACTTCCTAATGATTCATATTTTAACATTTCTCCACCATTGCCATCTACACTTTTCATATTATTTTTCATTATTATTCTTTGTATTTAGCATTTTTTTTCTTCTAAAAATTTTCATTCCTTATTTCAATTGCACTCTTTACAGTATCACTATCATTTACATAGACATTTCTAAAATGCACCTTCCAACATTACCTCACTTCACTTTCTACTAATTAATTTCATACCATTTATTTTTAATTACATTAAAAATGTACTGAAGATTCCCTGCTTAGACCTTTTGACTACTTTTCAAAATAAATTTTCCTTTCCATAAAAACTGTTCCACACTTATTCTGTTTCTTGTAATTATTTTCATTCAATCCCAAGTATTTTCCATATCATCTTTCTTAATATTTACTTTTTACATTCTGTTTGGAGATTAATCTATTGTCCTACCCGGTTTCCCCCAAAATAAGACACTCCCTGATAATAAGCCCAATCGGACTTTTGAGCGCATGGCAATAAGGCCAAGCGCTTATTTCAGGGTTCAAAAAAATATAAGACAGAGTCTTATTTTCAGGGAAACATGGTAATACTTTTTAATAGAGGCCTATAGTTTTCCTTCCTGCAATTATTCTATTACTTCAGTGCATTCACTTCTTTTCTATTTGTCCATTCCTGTTTTTTCCAAGACTTTCTCTTAATAACACCAAATAATTGTCTCTTCCATATTTAAAACTTTTCATCATCATTCTGTCCACCAATTTTCTCATTCATTTTAAGCAGTCATATCAATCATGCTTTTTGATTAATTATTTTTCCAGGTGTATGCATAAGTAATATTCAAGCTAAATGTAAGTATTTGCAAAAAAAACATTTTTTGTTACAATCAGATCTTTCCCCATTACCATATTCATTCACATTGGTTCTCTAAAAGATATGTTCATTTCTCTGTACTCACTCATGCCATTCTGTCCCAAACATTTTCCCTATGATATATTAAATCAGAATGTTGCACAAATTTTCTCTAAAACTCATCTTTAATCATTTTATTACCACTGCCCATGTATAATATGCAAATACAGCCACCTTTGGATTTCTAATTTCATGGGCAACCTATATCATATCAACTTTAAATAATACCAACTGATACATTCTCATATACAGTTTAACAGTTAATCATAATTAGGTCCCCACATTAACTTCCCTGCATGTATTCATCAATTCTACACCATAAAACCAGGCCTCCATCATTCATAGCTAATGCATCCTTTCTCTTTCTCTTAATTTCATAGTTACCTAGTTTGTTTTCATTCATGTGTTAATTTATGCTCTTTATCATTTACTCCTCTTAACTTTCAAGTCACAACCATGCATATGCATCATCAGATATTATTACCAATGTAATTTCCAAACACCCATCATGGTTTTTGTCAACAGAAATTTTCACATACTTTTTTTGAATACAGAAAAGATGAAGGCTAAAATACCAACCATAGTTGCATCTGTGGCATACATACTATTTGTTGCCAAATAGTAAGGACAATATTGTGGGACAGGATGCTAAAAACAGAACCAAAAATCAGTTTTATCCCTTGTATGATCATGCAACTCAGGCTAGATCCATAAGAAAATTGCCCACATTTCATCAACTAGGAGATACATGCATTTTACACATATTTCAGATTTAAGCTAGAAATATTAGCTTAATGCATCTACGTCATTCTGCTTATCTGAGGAAGTAAACAACATCTCACAAAAGCATATGAGCCTTTTAATAAAATGTATTAGGTGGAAAGGATGCTAAGCAGACTTTTCCTATGATAGTCTAACAAAGCTCTCCTCCTACAAGGATCCTGCACTCATTTATGCAACATATAACTATGTTTGCTGATATTATAAGTGCTTAAAAATGTGGGAAAATAGGTAGGAAATACTCCAAATGTAAGCTTTTGTACATAATCCTTTGAAAAAATCACTTAAACTGGACAACTACCCAACCATGCTAGAGACATTTTTAATTTCATGTTGTATTACTGCCATTTTTGGTACCACATACTAAGAACTACAGTGGCAAATACATGAAAATGATACCAGATTTGGGAAAGCTTCTTAAAGGAGAAAATGATTTACTAACCCGCCATGGTCATGTTTAAATAAACATTGTACATTGAAACACTGAACACTAGAAACATTGTTTATCTACTTAAAAAGAAACACCTGTTACAATATTGAGGGGTACCTATTAGCCAACTCTATTTTTAAAAAAATAAACAATATTAAATATAGACATGGCGATATCAGTAACTTCAAAATTGTGTATATGTAATTTCTAATAATTCTAAGTGTGGCTAGACATGTTAGTATACTGTAACAAAAAAAAAGGAGTTATGTGGTGACTTAAAGACTAACAATTTTATTAGAAAAGAAGCTTTTGTGGATTACAATCACTTCATCACATGTATGAAATATTATTTAGAACAGAAAGCATACCACAGTTGGGGAAAAATGAACAAAAGAGAAATGTAGTCAGAATGTTTAACACAGAGCAGCAGCATTGGAATAACCAGCAGAATTCTTATCCCAGAGTAAAGGATAAAGACTTCACTGAAGTAGAATGTACAGGAAAAAATATTTTGTCAAGTATAAAATCTCAAGTTGTTCAAAGTATTTTCACACACAACTGGTTTCTCCATTACATCCCTTTCCAGAAACACAGGGAACATGCATAATTTATATGTGCTCTTGAAATGCTGAAATATGAATAAAGTAAAAGAAGTCTTCACAACAGATTGTCTCACAAGAGTTCTAGAGAGTAGCAGCGTGAGTCCATTCCCAATTATAAGGGCACATTTCCTGTGGAATTCAATCCTACTATTGCCCGTTATTTCCTAATCATTAGCTTTTGCTGGGGTCTTTGAAAAGACATGGGAAATATTTACAGCAGCTGTTTGCAAAGGACACTTGTTTTTCCAGTGCCTCACTTTTATTTCAGTGCTTTACAGGAGGAAAGTCATTGGTTATATCCTTTCTTCAGCTGTCTTTTACACATTATCATTGTCAAACTGGTTTTTCCGAACAACACGTATTTAGAAACTCAATTCCAGATAATAAAAGGCTAATAAGCCAAAATAAAGATTTCCCATAGTAGGTAGGTAGGTAGGTAGGTAGGCAGGCAGGCAGGCAGGCAGACATACAAGATACTTTGTGAAAAAATATAATTTATCACATGTTTGTAACAAAGCAAACAGCGTTGAATATCGCTATTTTTATAAAATACCATCAGTCACCGACTAAATTCATATGGGTTTTTCATACACTTTCTCTCATGAAGGTACCGTAAGTGAAATCCTCTCTCTTAGATTAACAACCAGAAGTAAAACCCACAAAGTTCATCACTTCACAGATATTAAAACTGCTTATTAATGGATCTTAGTTAAAAATATAAATAAATCACAAGAATTATAAAGCAATAAGCTTTAATACCATCAATAATCTAAATCTTTTAAAAGTACAGGATTTTGTTTAAGATGTATGATAAAGCATTGGTGAACTCTTTTTTACAATTTTTTTTCTACAAGTTTCTATTTTATTGCAACACATAAGAACCTAAAATAATATGCAGACAATCCTTCTACTAAATCCAAATCATCATTAATTCGAATTCCCTAAACATGCCCCTTAGAACAATTAATTTATTTTGAGGCTTCACATTTGTTTTGTTCTATTGCCTCTCAAACAAAAATCAGGGCACCCAATTCATTAGAAAACACATCCATAGTGTTGCTACTCCTTATTCTGCAATAAGAACCTGAATGCTGCTGAGCAAGTCTGTACATGCCATTCAGCTGAAAACCAGTTGACCTCAGATTGATAAAGAGGATTTACTCTCCCTATTCTAACACTATCCTGCTTTCTAGAAAAAATGTTTTCATTTGTACACCACAGCAGCTAATCATTCATATCAATTAAACTTCAAAACAAAACTTCCACAAAGGGCTCAAAACTGTGGTTTTTACCTAAACTGAACTTATATGGAAAAGAATTAACAGTAAAAGTAAAGAAACTATGAGTCTCTTTCTTCTTTCTACTTTAGCTCAAGCACTCAAGAAAGTCTTCTTTCTACTTTAGCTCAAGTCTTCTTTCTACTTTAGCTCAAGAAAAAAAAAAACAAGACAATCCATTATTTACACTTCAGAGTAGCCATCCTTCTTCATTTCGTTAAACACTAAAGGCTATATTCAATGTTATATGAATGGTTTTCTAATAGCACAACTGGAATTCTTGCAAACTCCCAAATCTCTTTTTGAGAGTCACTCCATTAGAACTAGCAAATTTTTGGGAGAGGGGATAAATTTTTCTCCTTGTTCTTAGCAGCCTTCACTTGGGGAAGACTTGCTAAGGCTTGGTAGCTGGGGAAGCCTGGAGCTGTAATTCCATCTGGAAGAACATAGGATTCTTGTCTTTATACCCTGGTGTTTTGTAGAGAATGTATGGAATAAATAAGTGGTTCCCATCCATGGCAACTTTAAGCATGAGGACTTCAACTGCTAGAATTATTAAAATGGCCATGCTGGCTAGGAAATTCTGGAAATTGGGGACCATACCTCTTAAAGTTGCTCAAGTTGGGAAACACATTTACTCCATAAAACTCATTTGTAAAGTCACACTGACACACTGTATTAAGCTATAAAATTATTTGGTTGTCTTTTACCAATATACTGTTTGAAGCAAACATTGGTGTATACTGCATAAGCCCAGCCAACTATGGGGTCACAAAGCATGTCAAGCCAAAGGCAAATAATAAATCAGGATTTAGCAAGCTATAGTTTAGCACAAAATGTCAGCTTAATTTCTGTTTGGTCTGAATATTTCATACAACTTGCTAAGGTTTATTATGCAGCTTTGTTGCCAAACTCTTTAGAAAAATACCCTTAAAAAGAAAGGAAATTAAATCTTAACTATAACCGCACAGTATAAACTTATCTTACTTGCTCCATATCATAGACTAGTGCAATCTACAAGGAAGAAATGAAGACTGAAAAGTTTCATCAAGTAACTGCTCTGTAATGCCCATCTTCAGCATCACTATAGCTAATAAAAGGCACACAAATTTGGATACAGGTACAAACTAAGAAAAAAATCAATCAATTGCTGCTCCTTCAAAAAAGGCATTAAATTTTTCACTGCAAATTTGTGCGTATGAGAGAGGATCAAACCATTTTGATCCCATTGGTAATACTACCAAATTGAAATAGCCTATCAGAAGAATTACACTTAGTTTACATAACTGTCTTCTTTCAAGGTACAGACATTTATGCAGTTTGTTCATATTAGGTCTAGCAGTGTTTGGATATTTCCATTTCATGAAAAACTTTGGAACTCAAACCAAAGTATTTCAATCAACCTTCTGCCAACTCCAAAAGTGTACTAATTAGCTTGCAATATTTTAAGATTAAATTATGTCTATTGCATGATTTGAATTAATTGACAGTGAGGTAGGCATTCATACAACTGAACTCCATTCTGGGGAATGGGAGGCAGAAAAAGACACACCCAAGATGATGTAACCTTTACAAGCAATAACAATGCAGAAAAATGAGACTCAAAACCAGGTATCAAAAGGTCACCTATAAATCAAGTTTCAAACTCAGACTCACAGTGATTCATTCAATCCCTACATAGGCCTAGTTCTTTCTATCTAAAGCAAGGCCAGAACAATTCAGCTCACTGCAATGTTTTTACAGTTGCAAACAGTATACAAATCCATACAGCAATAACAATCAGATATGAAGATGATCTACAAGTACATGTCAGAAACTACTTGTACACAATCATGCATCTTTTCTGCTGTATACCCAGAGATGAAAATCGATGACTGATGAACAACAGTTGTTAAGATCTACAACACAGCACAAGAAATACATTTTGTTACTTCCTCAAATTAATGTTAGTCTTTTATATAAACAAACCTGGGTGATGTTTCACTCCCATAACAATGTACATTGGAAAACTTAGTCATATAGGTGACTAAACATTACACAGCCGATGATATTGCAGTATTTGTTTCCTCTAAAGGGGGTATATCTTGAAGACTTTCCCAGCAACTTATCTTACCCATGTCTGTGTATATTTGTGTGTGTGTTGTGCCCTCCCCCCAAATTTCATCTACTTGTCAAACAGGTTGTTCCAGAAATTTTGATTTTTCTGCTTTCCAGCCTGAGAATAACCTTTCCTACTCTTTTCCCCCACTTTCACCCCACCCTTTTCATCCACACCCTCTTATAGAGGTAACACTGAAGACAATATTATGTCAGCTTCCACACACCTTGACAAATTCATAACAAAGAAAGCCAGCTGTTCTTTTTCGAAAGCAAGGCTATATGATCATTTTTGATAATGACAGGAACACCCCCGTTTCTCCATGCCATTATCAGCCCAGTGCACAGACAGGGAAATAAATACCACATGATAAAATAAAAGATAAAAAGAGTTTTGGTTTGTAACATAGGGGCAGCAAGAGTTGGTGTCTTATGAACTTATGAACACAAACGTGTCCCTTGAAAACAAGGAGAGGTGCTGATAATCCCTGTCACAAAGCCACAGGAAATTTATTTCTATTAACTTTTGTTCACAAAGCAGGGATGGCCCAACATCATGGCTACTGTGAAGAAGGAAAATGCACATATATTTTTTTTAAGGGGAAAAAAAAATCCTTAACACAAACCTTATAAACTTGCCCGTATGTGCCATTTCCAACCACTTCCACCAGCTCAAAAATCCCAGCAGGATCCTACACAATGAAGGTGAGGAAAATGAAAGGATGGTTGGGAGAAAGGGGGAGGGGGAAAGAGAAGACATGATTGTTATCTTTAGGCAATTCTTGCTGGATCCCCCAAAAGCACACACTGGAGTGGATCGTTTAGCAGTGCAGTTGTTTCACCCTGTTTTTCTAGGCACATGCCAATACATGCAAACAAAGGAAAGGAACCCAAGGCTGGACTCATCCTCCCTTCGCTTCTGCCCAGGGCACAAAATAGGAAGCCAACGAGCTAACTAGTAAAGGGCCCTTTTTTTAGGGTGTAACAACCTATGACAGAGGTTTCTTCTCCCACCCACCCACCGAAATGTACAATCCCAAGTCTTTCTCTCAGCCTCCCTCCCTTCCTTCCCCCTCCGCCCCAACCCAGCTCCGAACAACAAAAGCCACGCCAGGGAAGACGTCGCCCGCTTTGTGTGGATAGCGGGAGGGAGACAAGACGGCCAAGGATTGTCTGCAAGCAGCCCTTTTCTCCCTTGCTTTCCCTCCCATCCTCACCGCCTCCCCCTCGCCCCAAGTCACACTCACCCGCAAAGAGGAAAGGTCTATATCTCCCAGACTTTTTGCAGGAGAGTCATTCGCCATTTTTCCTTTTTGTTATTTTTCCTAACTATATAAATAAAGAGCCAAGCACTTAGCACGCCACGGTGAAAATATAAAGCGTCACCCCCTTGATGTCTCTCTGTCTCTTTCTTTCTGTGTCTGCCTCTCCGAAATATCTTTTCTTTTCTTCTCTCTCTCTCTCTCTCCGCCCTTCCGTTTCTTGCTTTCTTCAGTCCGGGGTAAAACTCTTCTTCAATGGAGAGATGGAGATGAAGGAGGGCGGTGGAGGCTTCTGCTGCTGCCGCCGCTGCCGCTGCCGCTTTGCTTTGCTTCACGGTGAAAGAGGAGACCGAGCAATGTAGGGCTACCGTGACTTCTTCGCCGCTTTAAAAATAGTTCCTTTTCGATCTCAGTTCGTGCGAAGGTCGCTCTGAAGCGGATTCACACCATCGGGAAGAAAGAGCGGGGCGCTCCCAAGAGGCGTCTCTTCCCAGGCAGCTACATCCAACATCAGAACCCAAGAGCCGGCGGTGGGAGAAGGGCAGGCGGCGGCGGCGGCGGCTTTCTTGAGCGCGCGCGCGCGCGCGCAGAGATACTCGCACCCACCCGCCCACCGGAGCACGCGAACAATAAAACGCCACCCGGACACAGTCGCTCCCTGCCTCCGTCTCCCCCCCCCCCCACTCCCCGCCTCGGTTCTCTGTCTGCTCCTCCTCCTGCTGCTGCTGCGCCCTGAGCGCAGAGACACTGGTTTTTCCACGGGAGCTTCCTCCAGCGCTGGGAAAGGGAAACAAAGCGAGCGCTGGGAGGAAAGAGGTGCGAAAGGATACAAAATAAACTCTCAAGTCAGAGGAAGCCAACAGCTCGCTCTTTCTTTCTCCGACAGGAAAACCCAGCGGAAACACACGCGCACCAAAGCACTTCTGGGTAAATGGAAGTAGAGGGGGGGGGGGTGTGGAGAAGAAGAAGAAGAAGGGGAGGGGGTGTCGTCTCTTGCTTTCAGGCAGAGGCTGCCTAGGGAAATCTCTCTTGGAGCGAATCTATCGATAGGCAATCAGGGTGTGGCACAGAACAATGGATAGAAGTTGTCTCGGAGAGCTTTCCACCTAGGCCTCGCTCTTCAGAAAATAAGGTATCTCTAGGTAACTTCCTGAACAATGCAGGCTCTGGGCAAGTGCTCCATTTATGTGAGGGAAAGATGTACGAGGTGGGAACAATGATCATAAGGCTCGCAAGTCAGTGTCGTTCTTTCAAGTTGATGTGAAAATCCTCCACAACCTATTTGAAACAGGAATTTTATGTCATCCCATCACTTAGGACTCAGCCAGAAGTTGTTTTTTTTTTATTATTTGTTTTACATTGTGCCTTTTAATCAGGAATTAAAACTCCCCTTCTATTTTTCACCACAATAACAATCCTGTGAATTGAGATAACAGTGCTAGGCTTACCTTACACCCTGCATAAGATTGGACTTGAACTTGAGTCTCCCTGGTGCCAGTCCAGCACATGTAACTCCTAAAACACATAGGCACTCATTAAGAAAATCAGTAATTGCTCTGATTAATTAAAAAGACTTTGAAGGCTCTGTGGTAGTTAAGAGTTGCTTGATCCTATTCACCTCAAACCTACTTGCCAGAGGCCATTGATCATAGGCCTGGTACCACCAGTAATTTTTGATTATACAATAGGAGGACTACTGTATTCACTCTGTCTTTGTGGTATGATCTCTTTATTCAGCAGCAATTATCTGACATCACCAGGAAGGGGTAGGAAAGTCACTTCCAGAAAACCCCAGATCTAATTAATGTAAACTCTATTTCCCAATAACAAAAACTGAGGTGACTCCTGCAGCCTTATAGTATAGGTTGTGGGAATATTCTCCAACACTTCCTTGGGACACAAAGTTGGCAAAAGCATCTAAAGAGACTAGGGGCCTAACTTAAGAAAGGTAACGTCCTGCTTTTCAATGAAACCTAGGATTTCCTTATATTTTTTGTTATCCTTCTACAGTAATAAATTCCCTGAATTTAAAACCATCTGAGTCATACTATGACAAATATCAGAGAGTGCCTTGGACCACTTTGGACTATTTATTTATTCATCCATTCATTTATCAAATTTAGAAATTGCCTATCTTACCACTTTGGGTTGTGTACAAATAAATATTAAAAGTATAAAAACTGAATATAGAAAAATAAATATGAGTCATTGTTCTTCTGATCTGGTATTAGTTCAATTATAATTGTTCTCTAGAACTTCAGGCAGATGTTTCCATTTTGTCTTTTTTAATTGAGATTCAAGGAAAAGAAACTATTAGATTAGTTATTTAGATGCCATCAAAGGGGGGGGGTTGGCTTCTTGTGAATGTAGGGAAATAGTTTGCTATTTTCATTTGACTTTAATAATAACTCACAGCTTACATTCCAATAACATCTTTGATCCTATCATAGCCATCCATTTATCCATTGTTATTCTCTTCTATTTTTCTCAGTCTCCCATATAATAATTCTTTTTAGTCCACCACCCATTTGTTTCACATGCCCAAAGTATGTGAGTTTCTGTTAAGCTGATCATTGCCCCAAGGGAACACTAAGTCTGTATTTGTTCCAGGCCTGAATTTATTACTTCTTGCATCATCTGTGGTATTCTTCATAACTGTCTCCAAATTCCTTGTTCAGAAGTATCTGTCTTCTTTTTCTTGCTGTTTCATAGGTGCACTTTCACAGTTATACAAGTAGTCCTCGACACAACAGTTCATTTAGTGACTGTTCGAAGTTACAACAGCACTAAAAAAAATGATTTATGACCATTTTTCACACTTATGACCATTGCAGCATTCCCATGGTCATGTGATTTACATTTGGATGCTTGACAACCAACTCACATTTATGACGGTTGCAGAGTCCCATAGTCATGTAATCTCCTTTTGCGACCTTCTGACAAGCAAAGTCAATGGGAAAACCAGATTCATTTAACAACCCGGTTACTAATTTAAGAACTACAGTGATTCACTTAGCAAATGTGGCAAGAAAAGTCGTAGAATGGGGCAAAACTCACGTAACAAATTTCTCACTTAACATAAATTTTGGGCTCAATTGTGATACTAAGTTGAGTACCACATTACATGGATCATTTCTTTAACTATTGTTATGTTTGTTGTCATTGAAATAGCCATAGGTTTCATGATCTGGGCTACCTTCTTTCATAGAATTAATCTCCTTACTTCTGTAGGACAATCAATACATTTTTATTCATGAGGCCAAGAAAAAAATGAGTATTAAAGGATATTGTCTGTAAATCTAGGGTTCATATTTCATCTATATTTTCACCTATTTTCCAGTGCTGCCAATTCTTATAATAATCTAGATTCCCTGATGTGTGAGTTCATTGTTTCAGAGATATTTCCTTACCTAAATAAACAGAATAACTAAGGGCAAAAAAGCAGTGGGAGCAGGAGTGACTTCCAGCTTCCTGCCAATTTGACTGCAACTGACTCCCTTCCAACAGCCAAAGGTGGGACCTGGCTCTGGAGGGCTAAGGCAGGATTGGTCTACCTGATCTCCAGTGGTCAAAAGGAGCTGGTTCCTGGAGTCATGGTCCCAAATTTTCAAGACATTCTGTAAGTTAGCTCATTTGAGATACTTTAGTTGCCTTATTGCCCTGTAATGCACAGGTTCACCCCATTCAATGTTAAAGACACAAGAGTTTTAGTAATATATATAGAGAATTTCCTATAGCTAATTACATATGAGGACTATATGCATTCTTGTCATATTCCTTTTCCAATTCTGAGTCATACTGGGTTTTTTCCCCCCAAACTTAGTTTTAAACATAATACACATTTTGGCAAGATCACAATTGTAAAGATTGTTCTTGTAACACTCCATTACGTTATACAGTAGTTGACTCTTGTTGGCTCTATAGATGAAAGCTTTCCAAGCTGTTCTATCCCATTATACAGTTTTTGCAGTTGCATTATTTGGCATCCAGTATTCTGCCTATCCATTTCATGCATTGTTACACACTTTTTCTCCTTTCCTCCATCATGCCCATGCCATTGTCATCTTGTACATATATGCATCAGTCTTTATGATGTGTCCAAAGTATAATAGTTTTTATATGATGACCCTTTGGCCAGTGAGCTTCAATTCCTCTAGTATTGAATGGCGGACTCTCTTGGCTATGTGAGGGATGCAAAGCAGACTTCTCCACACTGTGACTCAAAGGAGTCAATATTTTTCCTCTTGTTCTTGTACAGAGTTTATCTCTCACATTAATGGACCATATTGGAGAATACAATTGGCCAATCAAAATTTTGTCTTGATTAAAATTCCTCATTAGCCTTTTCAATATTTTTTGTCCATTGTTATTCTTTTCTGAATTTCTTTTGTATCATTTTTATCAATTCTAGGCCCTAGAAAATTGTAACTCTTAACTACTTCAATCATCTTGTTTACATTAAATTCTTCTAGTTTTCCAGTTGAAATAATCTTACTTTTCTGACTTTCTACTCTGCAGGTTCTTTTTGTATTTTTATTGAATGTCAAACAAAACATACAAACAGAGATAACTAAAATACAAGACGGGACTATAAAAAGTAAAATACAAATCAATGAGCAAGGGATTTAGAAATGATTATAATTTTCCAGTGTAATACAATTAACTGTAAATAACTGAATATATTTTATTGTTTTAAAAGACTAAAATCACTATTAATTCTAAACTAAGAATATCAAGAACTACAGTCACCACAATATAAATCATTAAAACAAATTAGTAAATTATATTAGTTATATTAGATATCCTGTGAAATTAGAATATAGACTCTGTGCATATAAGAACAGTAAGCCAAATTTTGATGCAATACAAGTCCATGTGTTAAGTTGTAATCAAGAAATTCTTCACAATTTTAATTAAATGAATTGAAATATTTGTTTCAGTTGTGAAGTTGAAGCATAGTCACACAATTTAGTCAGCCATTGTTCTTTGAGTGACCTTGCCAGTAAAAAAGCACATAATATTCTTGCAGCAGTTAACATATATAAAGCTAATACAAGATGTTTTAGTAAAGTTTAATAAGAACGTTTCAAATACTTTGGCCACCTAATGAGAAGGAAGGACTCACAGGAAAAGAACCTAATGCTGTGAAAGATTGAGGGCAAAAGAAGGGGATGACAGAGAATAATTCAGTGTTCTTCCATTAAAATTTTTATTAGTGCATCTATATTTCTGCATTCAAACTCTATATCCATTTAATCACACAATTTTGATGTATTCAGATTCAGAATTCTACTGCACCAGTAGTTTATAAATAAGGCCCAGTAAATATTTCTAATAATAATAATGTCAATGATATTTGTGATACATTTTTAAATGTTCAGTTGACTGAGTTTCATGTTTAATGAATAAAATTTTATAATAATAATGATGATGATACTTTCATATTCAGTCAGATCCCTTAATATCCTACTTGTGTGTTTTCCTTTCAAAATAATCATACTTAGCCTTGATTCAGTTTCTGCAACCAAGTTAGTGTTGTGCACATATTTCAATGTATTGATATTTCTTCCACAAATTTGATCTATTCTTTAGAATAGAATAGAATAGAATAGAATAGAATAGAATAGAATAGAATAGAATAGAATAGAATAGAATAGAATAGAATTCTTCATTGGCCAAGTGTGATTGGACACACAAGGAATTTGTCTTGGTGCATACGCTCTCAGTGTATATAAAAGAAAAGATTTAGTTTAGTTTAGTTCAAAACCTGCCATTCACAGGACATATTAGATTAGTATATACACTAAATATATACTAGTATATATTTATATTAGTATATACACTAAATATATTCGCTTTGTTGCGAAGGTTGTTGAGAGTGTGGTGGCGTGACAACTACCCCGATAACCTGGATGAAGTTGTCTATCTGGATCCGTTCCAGTCGGGCTTCAGGTCACGATACAGCACGGAAACGGCATTGGTCGCGTTGGTGGATGATCTCTGGAAGGCTCGGGACAGAAGTTGCTCCTCTATCCTGGTCCTATTAGATCTCTCAGCGGCTTTTGATACCATCGACCATGGTATCTTACTGCACCGGCTGGAGGGGTTAGGAATAGGGGGCACCATGCTTCGGTGGTTCTCCTCCTTCCTCTCTGACCGTTCGCAGTTTGTGTTGGCAGGGGAGCAGAGGTTGACCTCGAGGCACCTTATTTGTGGGGTGCCTCAAGGGTCAGTCCTCTCACCCCTTCTGTTCAACATTTATGTAAAACCGCTAGGCGAGATCATCCGTGGTTTTGGGGTGAGTGTTCATCAGTATGCTGATGACACACAGTTATACATCTCCACCCCAGACCACCCCAATGATGCCCTTGCTATGATGTCCTGTTGCCTGGAGGCCGTGCGGATCTGGATGGGGAGAAACAAGCTCAGACTCAACCCCTCCAAGACCGAGTGGCTGTGGCTTCCAGCGTCCCGGTATAGTCAGCTGGTACCATCACTGACAATAGGGGATGAGATCTTGCTCCCCACAGAGAGGGCCCACAACTTGGGTGTCCTCCTGGATTCACGGCTATCTTTAGAAGATCATTTGACGGCCGTGGCCAGGGGTGCCTTTTATCAGGTTCGCCTGATCCACCAGTTGTGTCCCTTTCTGGATCGGGATGCCTTGCGCACGGTCACTCATGCCCTAGTTACCTCCCGTATGGACTACTGTAATGCTCTCTACATGGGGCTCCCCTTGAAAAGCACCCGGAGGCTCCAACTGGTCCAGAATGTAGCTGCGCGGGTGATTATGGGCGCAGCTCGTTACGCCCATGTAATACCTCTCCTACGCGAGCTGCACTGGCTCCCGGTGGTCTTCCGGGTTCGATTCAAGGTGTTAGTTATCACCTTTAAAGTGCTCCATGGCTTAGGACCTGGGTACCTACAAGACCGTCTTTTGCCACCAATAGCCTCCCACCGACCAGTTCGTTCTCACAGGGAGGGACTACTCAGGGTACCGTCAGTCAAATTATGCCGACTGGTGACTACCAGGGGGAGGGCCTTCTCTGTGAGGGCTCCAACCCTTTGGAATGAACTGCCCCCGGAGATACGAAATATCCCTGATCTCCGTGCTTTCCGCTGTGCCCTCAAGACCCTGATGTTCCAACAGGCAGGGCTAAACATATGAACATGTGAATGATTTTTTAAAATGTTATCTAATTCTGGGTTTTATTTAATTGACCAAACTAAGTAATAATTTTAATTAGCAGTTTTATGATGTTTGTGTATCTATATTTTTCTTGACTGTACACCGCCTTGAGTCCTACAGGAGAAAGGCGGTATAGAAATATAATTAATTAATTAATTAATTAATTAATAAATAAATAAATAAATAAATAAATAAATAAATAAAAAGAGTGATATAATACAACCCTCTTTAACTCATTCAATCTTCCCAAATTATGTTCTTGCTATCTAAAACTTTGGTATAGTTGATAAAACAGAATTAGAACTCTTTTAGAAACTATCTTACTCATATTAGCTGGCTGATCTTATATTCTATTGTTTTTCTGAAGCTTGCTTGTATAGATGCAATTGTTTTTATATGGTCGTCTGCAAAATTTTCAAATCAGATGGTATTAAAGCTACTGTTCTTTATTTGGAACATACTTTGAATGTCCCTTTTTAGGGATTAAGATACAGAGAGACTTTTTCCAGTCTTTAGGCCAGGCTGCTTTTTCTATCTGTATTGGCAGAGGACTGACATGCATTTTCCATGCCAGACTTTGTAATGAGCTCTGTGTGAAAGTTTGTCTACCTGTACTTCTGTGGCTTTTTTATTTACCAGGTGTTAATAGCCCATTCCTCCTCAAGCACCACTGGTTCTTCTTTATAGTCTTCTCTCAAAATATACATCAGTATGTTTCAGTTTCTCAGCTAGGCTGAGAAGAAAGCAGTGGCAAACCATTTTTGTAACACTGCCAAAGAAACCTGCATAGGTGCAGTCAGCTTGAGGGTATAATTACCTGTTTAGGCCAGGTGTCTTTACCTGTTCCTTATCTTATTCATATGTGTTGCCATAATGCTGTTAGCGCTCTAACTGCCTTTTCTTCTATAGCTTTAAATTGTATAGTCATCTGCACCTGACACCTAGTCCACTTACCTGCTCCATCTCAATTGTTAGTAGAATAGTTTCCTTAATATATAGATAGTCCTCACTTACTGACTACAATTTTATAATTGCATTTGTAAAGGGTTTCAGTATAGTATTCCTATCTTTCTGTAACTTCATTTACTTTTATCAGACCTTCCAATATTATCCTTGAATATGTCTACTTTAATCACACATTTTTCTGTAATTTCCCTAATCCTAAATAGATACATTGATTTCCTTTGTAGGGTGAGTGTGTTTCTCTTTTGTCTTTATGGCATTGCGTTGGAAGCTTTCCTCTGTATGGAACTGGTGTGTATCAAAGAAGCATTTACAAGGTGAAATAATTCTTGGCAAAGAACACAAAAAGAGAGAGTGGATTTAGTCTGTTTAATTCCTGAATAAAAAGTTGCTGCTGTTTGAAATCAGTGGATTTCCAGAATTTTTTAAAATTTTATGTTCATTAAGGCTGACTTTTAGAATTAGCATCCTTTTAATATGAAGTATTCTTCATGTTATTATTTTTACCTTGATTATTCAGTTCATCAATGAAATTCATTCAATGCAATCTGCTTTAAACAGAATCCTTATCCAATTACAAAAGGGCTGATTGTTAGTAATTTAAAGATAATAGTGGAATAACATCAGCTGGAAATCACATAGAGATATCTTTATCCTTTTTTTCAAATTTAAATTTTTTTGTTTTAACTCATTTAACTGAGAGGAAATAGCTTTCAGAATCTGAAACAAATGTTGAGCTTGTCTTTCAGTCAGAATTCACAATCAGATCCTGCTGATAATAGCTGTAGTTGAAATGATTCAAAAAGATAGTATTCTATTTAATATAAAAAGATAACTGTAATGGTCCTTGCAATGATCATTCTGTGTAGGTAGTTTAAATGATCTAATTTTTAAAAGAAGAACTTTCTCAGGAATAATAGTGCTTTTGAAATGCTACACATCTAACTTCAAGATGTATAGACGTCAGTTCACAAAATTCTTATCAAAATCTAGGTCAGGTGGGAATTCTAGAAATAGAAGTCTGCAGGGCACTTAGGTTGAGAAAGTTTGCTGTGGAGCATAATTGTCCTGTGTCACACATGACAATATCTGGGAGATACCACATCAGCTTGCCAAGACAGCACACTCTGGGCCCTATCCTGACAGACATAGGAGAGATTAGCTTCTAGAAATGAGGGTCTTCCCACTCTGTTAGGAATAGCAAGTCCAGTCCCTCCCTATTAACATACAGGAGTGCTGTTAATGCAGTACTATTCTGCATTTTTGTCATTGCTACAAACCACCCTGTGGTTATTATAGCCCAGTAACATGTAGGAATAGTGCTAATGAGTGTGAATTTTTTAATCATTGATTATTTTGATTTTATTCCAAGAGACCCAGTTTGGTATAGTACTCAAGGCACCATGCCAGAAACCAGGGCATCCTGAATTCTACTCCCATCTTATGAACAAAACTGGCTGAACTTGGGCCAGTCACTCTCAGTCCTAGAAGTACTGTAAATAAGGGCAAAGGACTTCTAAAAATGTTGCCAAGTTAACTTCAGGGACTTGTCCATGCAATCATCAGGAGTGAAAACTGACTTGAAAGAGATAAAGAGAAAAGTAGAAATATGTATTTTTGTTCCAGAATATTATTTTATTGCCCTGAAGACTGCTTAGCATCTAGGACTAAGGCAGCATACCAACCAGGGGTGAAATCCAGCAGGTTCTGACAGGTTCTGGAAAACCGGTAGCGGAAATTTTGAGCAGTTCGGAGAACCGGCAAAGACCACCTCTGGCTGGCCCCAGAATGGGGTGGGAATGGAGATTTTGCAATATCCTTCTCCCAGGAGTGGGGAAGAATGGGGATTTTGCAGTATTTTCCCCCTGGAGTTGGGTGGGAATGGAGATTTTGCAGTATCCTTCCCCTGCCACACCCACCAAGCCACACCATGCCCACCAAGCCACGCCCACAGAACCGGTAGTAAAAAAATTTGGATTTCACCCCTGATACCAACTCAAATAAATATCCCTAAAGTTAACAATGAACATTTCAGGATGCATAAAGATGCTGTCCATTACAAAAGTAGAAGCGAGAAAGATTTTCTTTTATTTTCTTTCATTTCCACTGAAATACTCTGCATATAGTCAGTCTGAATTATAGTGTTCAAAGGACACAACAGAAGAAGATCAGGTATATGACCTGAATACTTTTAAGTTGGCATAAATCCAATATAAACATTTCTCCACTTGATATATTTCTGAAAACAGTGGTGGAGTCTACAGCTGAGTTCATGTACTGGTAAATTCTTAATCATCTGAATAAATGCTCGAGAGAGGGAAAAACTGCTGAAAATTACCCCCCTTGTAAAGTCTATAGGCATTAGCTGAAATGATAGGCCTTCTGTGTAATAGTCGTCACTTTATGAAATATCCCTCCCTGCCCCAAAAATATATGCAGCGGCCATTTTAGTACAGATCCATAAACAGGTTAAAAATGAAAGAAGAGAATATTTGTAGGTCAGTGTTGAACTGTAGGGTCCTTAGTGCTGTCTGAGCTTGGCGGTTTTTTTTCTTGTAGATATTTCATTCCTAAACTAAGTAACATCATCAGTGCAATTAAGACCACCAAGCATCCCAAAGGTTAAAATTCCTTTACTTCAATATGCTTTTGATCTCAGCTGACTTACCTGGCCACCTCTCTTGCATTTTATTCGGAGTTTCTCTTGTTGGTTTGTTTTTGGCATTATTTGAATTTTGGTTTTCATTTTCTTGATGTTGTGTGTTGCTAAGAGTCCTCTGGGATTGATCCAGGCTCTAAATACTGTTAAATAAATAAATATGTCCATTTTCAGTCTCAAATATGTCATCATGATTTACCAGTTCTCACCACCACCACCATGTTCAGGATATGAACAGTTATATTATTAGCATCTTTGAATACTAGTTAAAGTCTGCTGAGTTTACTCCTGTCCATCTAAAACTGTAGTATGGCCAAATGTCATATAAACTCAAAACCTACAACTGAAATTAAAAGGAATTAGAAAAGATGTGTCCACAGTCAGTAGGCATGCTGCTAATAGCCCTACGTTCCTACAGCAGGAAAGATTCTGCAAAACAGTTTTCAGATCTTACCCTGATGGCCCTTCAGCCAGGACCTAAAATCTGGTCTTTGTTCTACAAGTCAGCAGAAATGTTGCAAGATGCATAAATATTTTTCAAAATATTTCGCCCCATTTAAAACAAAAACCCATTGGAAGAGAAGAAAATTACAAAACTTGGGAATGGAAAAAAGCAGAAAAAGAGACAGAGAGTGAAGAAGAAGAAAAACAATAATAATAGTGATTTCTGATACAAGTATTTTTCGACTTGCCAATTGGAACCAGAATTTCCATTACTAAGCAGTGCAGTCATAAAGCATGACTGCATCGCTTAGCAGTGGCAATCATTGCAACCCCAGTTGCCTTTGTTAATTGAATCCTACACTCATTAGACAAGGCAACTTCCTAACCAAAGTCAGTGGGGGAGCCAGCAGAAAAATGCAAGCCCCAGGTCAGCGAGCAGTAAGAGGCTGGAGAGGAAGGGAGGGACGGGGATGGGTGCAAGAGAGTGAATGAAACCAAACAGATGCATGACAGGCATGGTTTGGGGAGGGTACAAAGGAAGCTAAGCTCCTTGATCACGATCACATGACTATGGGGAAGCTGGGATAGCCAGAACTCCAAGGACCGATGATAACCACCATATATAAAGCACTTCATAATTTCAAAAGGTCACTAAACAAATGGTTATAGGTGGATGACTACCTGTCTATACTTTTTATCTACCAGTTCATAGAGTAATCAAACAGACACAACCTGTTTCAAAGAGAACTTCTATTAAAAATTAATATTTATTTAGCTAGGAGAGAGGTTCAATTCATATAAACATTCACTCAACTGAATAATTAAAAAAAAACTTCTTGAATTCCTATAAGTCAACAGAGTGATAAAATTGTAGGAATCCTGCTTATTCAGACATGATAAATGGGATCATGACAACTTGTGTGTTTTTAACTTTTCAAGTTTATTTAGCCCTTCAAGTATTTCACTGGCACAAACATCAGTGAATTTGAGTGTCAATGTTTAAGGGTGACACAAAGTACAGGCTTGTGTGATCCAAGCCAAAAGCAACCTCAGACATGCATTGTAGGTTGTCAAAACAAGACCTTGGTTTATATAGCTCCAAACAAAATGAAAAGAGCAACAGATGCTTATTCAACTTTAGAGTCAGACTTTGTAGAAGTCTTTAAAAGTAACCTTTTTCACTAATATGTTGCTCCTATCTGAATGCTCTAAGCAGCTTTCATGCACTTATTTTAAAAAAATAAATTAAACAATATAACAATTTAAAGTTACAGAAACACTACTCAATCCTGAACAATCAAGGCATCAAACCCATGACAACTTTGCATATATAATAATAAATACAATAATAAGCTATACATTTCCTCTACAATTACAATTCCTTTCTAACACTCTTAACATACAGACACACACACGGAGCACAAATAGTTATGTAGAAGCATTTCAGCACGTGTAGCAGCTTTGGTTAACTTTGCCCTTCCCATTTGTTATAAATCAAGGTTAGTCCAACAGAATTTGTGTGTACTACTTACCTGATTTTTCCAAGCTAATATATAATCCCAAAATGATATGTGAATCTGATTATAAGAAGGCCATGCAGAATTTGCTAGATGGTATGTTTGTAGATGCACAAATCTAATCATATTGGTATTCAGTTGCATAATGAGAGGGAAATGCTAATATTATAGCATTTGTTTGATAGAAATAGTTAAAGTAGCAGTGCCCCATTTCATGTGCTATAAATCTGATTCAAGCCAGGATTTCTTTGGTTGACCTTTAATAGTAAAGCTTTTAAGGTCATCTAGACACCGATTGGTTAATTACAAGAATGTAATTAACATGCATATTTTAGTTTGTTATGGAAATAAAATGCAAGGAAACCCTCAAAACTGTTGGGATTCTGTCTGCAGCCAGAAATCACCTAACCAAAGTTGTTGTTTGCATTTCTATTGAAGTTCCATTGGCAGAATGGCAGGTAAATAAAGAACTGAAGCTTACTTAAAAGCTGTTTGTGCATTTCTTTAGCTGCCACTTACGTTATCAAAAATCTGCCCATAAATTCATTTCATTTATTTAATTAAGGTAAAGGCTGCTTTACCTCTACGTTGGTAGTAAACATTTCTTCTGTTGTAACAACATGACAGAATAAAGAAAGTTGTCTTACTGCAATGGCTGCAGGATTTCTATCTGAATATTAAGTAGAACAAGAAAGAGAGAAAACCTCACTCCAAAATAACCAGCACCTTTTCTACAATTATACTGAAGCGAATTGAAGCACATAAATAAATAATAAATTAAAAATCATCAGGTTTGGAAACTCACCCTGGCTACCTATATAAGGAAACAAAGAAAGGGCAAAAGGGAGAAGAGCTCTGGTGGCACAGTGGTTAAAATACAGTGTTGCAGGCAAACTCTGCCCACAACCCGGAGTTCAATCCTGACAGGCTCAAGGTTGACTCAGCCTTCCATCCTTCCGAGCTCAGTAAAATGAGGACCCAGATTGCTGGGAGCAATATGCTGACTCTGTAAACTGCTCAGAGAATGCTATGGGGCAGTATATAAGTCTAAGTGCTATTATTGCCAAGTGCTAAACAGCTTATTTGAATTGTTTGTATCTTCCTGAAGGCTCATTGAATTCCTGAGAATTCCTAAATTGTAGTCTACAAAACATCCCCATAATTAGAGTAAATTGTACCCATAAAGGAATCTCCTAGAGAATATTCATAGGATCAGAGAATAGATTAGCACCTATGCCAAGAAGCCTCTTAAGGCATCTAGCAATTGTGCTACAGATTTCACATTGAATTCACCTGACAGCCAATCAGACTTTAGCTTTGACAATAATTTGCTTTGCTGCAGTTAACATTTGCTTAGGTCTAATGAAAGAAAGATCACCTTTCTAAGCAGTACAGGTAGTCATCATTTACCAACAGTAATTGAGACTAGGAACTCAGTCACTAAGCTACAAGGTCATGAAGTCATGATCATCAAGTGACCATGCCAACTTAACTATGGCAGTTTGGGCAGTTCCAGTTGCCATTGTTATGTGAATCCTGCATGATTGCAATATCCCATGGTCATGTGACCACCATTTACAAGCTCCTGACAGTTTTCCAATTGGCTTTGCTCGTCAGAAGCTGACAACTGAATGAGTGTTGAATGAGTGGATGTTACAAGAGAGTTATTTTACCTACAAGCAAGAACACAACATTTTCAATTGCAACAAGAACCATAGAATCCAGCAGGAGGAATGTTAACATAACTGGATATCTACTGGGCCAATTCAGCTTCTTGATCTTTTAAGAAAATAATCCGATGCAACACTTAGAATAATTCTGGATATCTTGGTTATTTAAGTTTCCAACAATATGGATTCAATAGCTGTTTGTAGGAAACAGTGGATAATTGCAGGTCTAGGACAACTCGCCACAGGACAGACAACTCACTGAAGGCCAATTCAACACTACATATTAATCATTTCATTCAGTTACTTTTATTATTGGTGATCATGTTTTCATCTAAATTATTGTAACTTTTATATTTATGGATTTACTTCTTTTATTATTATTATTATTATTGGCCAGGGTTCCATTGAAATTAATTTCACTTTTGTATTTGTTGGATTGTCCCATGGCAAGTTGTCATGCTGCAAGTTGTCTGCGGCAAGTTGTCTGCGGCAAGTTGTCCTGTGGCGAGTTGTCTGTGGTGAGTTGTCCTGTTCCACTCCTCCATTGCTCTATTCCCATGCTATTCCCATGCTATTCAGCTGGCTTGTCATTCTTGTCTCCTTGCCATCAGTACAGATTCCATGGCCACTCAGCCTTCTCAATTTTTATTCACTTGGTTTTTATATGTTGCTTTTTCACTGATTGTGAGAAAGGTTTCCCTACTTGGGGAATGTTTCCTAAAAGGCTTTTTTCAGAGACTCTTCTAAAAATCTCAGGGTTTCAAAAAGCATGATGATATTTTCTTTCTGTGCTTTACCAACAGAAGGCTTCCTTATCACCTCTAGATTTTGAAAAGTGAAGGAAAGATACATATAAATACTGCCAGCATTTCAGCAGAGGTCTCTGTTTAAAATGTTTGAAGAAAGGAGGAGGGAAATCCTGTCATTCATGATAAGAGTAAGGGAAAGGCTACTTTTAATATTTTCCAATTCCTTTCTTTTCATATTGTTGCCAAAATAACTTAAGATTAAAACAAATATGCACTTCACTCACTTGGTCACTGATGAAAAAAATTAATCAGCAATTAACTTTTGATTCAAATATTTGAATCATAGTTCAGTGGTTTCCTTTTTTATAGGCAACACAGATATGTAGACAATTCTTTATTTACCTAAAATGAAGACTGTGAAGGGGAGAATTCAGGGGTGAAATACAACAGGTTCTGGAGAACCAGTAGCGGAAATTTTGAGTAGTTCGGAGAACCGGCAATACCACCTCTGGCTGGCCCCAGAGTGGGATGGGAATGGAGATTTTGCAGTATCCTTCCCCTGCCATGCTCATCAAGCCACACCACACCCACCAAGCCATGCCCACAGAACCAATAGTAAAAAAAAAAATGGATTTCACCACTGAGAGAATTGCATAGGGGTACAACATAGGGCTACTGTACCTATGTTGAAAAAAATATATAATCATACTCTAGATGGCAGCAAAATAGTAGGGTACTCTAACTCTTTGCTGCAATCTAGTGGTCATGCAGATTTTTGCAGTCTGTTTATGATAGCCCGCTAATTGCTGTATAAATGCCAGAAAACTCATACACACATCTTATTTTGTGATGGTAATCCTGTAAATGGACACAATATAATTGCACAAATTGAATTCTTGAATGAATATGGGAAAACTTTTTTTAATATTCCAGATATTATTTTTTGATCTCAGAGTTTGTCTCTCATAATTTGCTTTTATATTTATTATAACAAATATTTCCCTTTTACTATTACCATCCCCATGATGACCAAGTAGTTAAAAGAAGTATTGTTGAAATAAGTTTTGAAGGTAGCTATCTTGTATATACCTACTGATTTTATATTGGCATCTTTCCTTCTTCCAGGGAAAAAGCTAAAGCTATTTTACATTGAGTTTAGTTATAACAGAATTATTTGCTCTCCTTATTTCGGAGAGTAAGTTTAACTGGAAGTGGATGGTTTGGAGAATGAAAATTTTCAAATTAAGTTGTCTCTGTCATATCTGGAAGCTTCTCTGTTTTCCTTTTTAAATCCAATTAGTTGTACTGGTGGTTACTATAATGGTCCTAAATCAGTCCCACGAGAACTATTGCATCAGTTAAGAACAGAAAGCAATTACCACCACAAGTGTTTTTTTAAGAACGCTTGGCATTAATGGTAGCTTTTCTCTTAGAAGGGAAATCAAAAAGTTGACGTAAGTTTCTATGCTAAGGTGAGTGTTCTGAAATTCACTTGCATCTCTAAGAGAATTCCAGTGAAAGTGTGTCCTCATTTATCAAAGAGCCAGGCATGGGATTTTATTTCAAAGCATGGATGTTCAAAGGGGGAAGGCAAATGGGGGGGGAGTGCATTGTAATGTCATAACCCAACCGGTTTTTGTACCTGTGTCATGACATCACACACATGTGTAACAAAAGAACTTGTGTGCTGATGCCATTCTGAGAAATCTCTGTATTTAGTAGCTGCCTCTACTTCAAAATAGAAATGTCTAGGTCTATAAACTATATGATAGCTTTATTTTTATTAAGCAGGAATTATGCCTACAATTAATGACAAATCACAATATTACACAACATTTATTTTGTAAATGTAACCAATAATACTAGGCAGCTCACCAAACATTAAAACATTAAAATACAATATATAATTAAAATATATGTATTTGTTTAATGAGGATAGGTAACTTATTTTCTATATTCCTGTGGATATGTTTAATTAAAAGACGTGTTTGGGATATTTTTTTCTGGTATCTATTTACAGCCACAGATCTGTTCTATTCTACAGTTACAGAATGAGCACAACAATGATATCAGCTATATTAGTAGCTTTCAAATTAAACCATTCTTGATTACAGTCAAAGGTGAGCTTAATGTCTTAACCATATTAGTTTTGTTCCTGTTTATTCTTTCATATGTATGCTTCTGAATACTGCAGCTCTCAGTGGTTTACAATAATAACGAGGAAATACAACTAAAACCATAAACAAAGCAACGGCAATAAAAATAATCCTAAAAACCCAGGTCTACCAAATTTGCAGTGGCCAGCACGTTTTTTCAAATGCCCTGTGGAAAACGCTGTTTCAACCAACTTGTGAAGAGATGCCACAGACTGGCATCTCTTCACAAGTTGGTGACAGACTGTCCACTAGAAAGAGACTGTTCCATCAAGAGCAGGCTACCTCAAAATGGTCATTAAGCTTCAATGGAACCTCTCTCTTACCTTCTGGAAATGATCCTCATCCTCAGTGGCATGGCTATACTGAACAGGTCAATTCTCCCTGAAGGTGATAGTCTTTCAAATTCATTGGAAACAAGCTGTGTAGGATTTCAAAGACCGTGGCCTGCTAGTATGAATCCCTCTCTCTGTTTTTTCCTCAGCTAGCTCCTTTTTTTAATTGACAGCTTTGGTTTCATTGGCTTAAAAAGGAATTCTTTATTCTTTCCCACCATGCAAGATTATACAGTCACTTAGCTACTCTTAACAATCTAAGGATTATTAAAATAATTAGTTTTATACTTCTTAAAATCATAACTTTTGCACTTTGGGCAAGAGGTCTAAAGCAACATCATTTTTGCATGGAATAAAGGGAGAAAACTAAGACCTCCCCACCTAGACAGATTAGGGTGTGTCAAATAATTTAGCCAGACTGATGGCAGTTCATCATTGTTATTTGTGGCTGTGGAAAATTTAAAACTCATTGGCGCTACCAATGAGTTTTAAATTACCCTTCTTCCCATCTCGCAACAATGAGTAACTAACTGGAAAACAAAAGGCCCAAATAGGACTTTGGAGATTCTGCTTTATAGGAAGAATTTGAAACTAATATTATTCTAAAGATATCTATTTTCACTTTCATCATGAAACCTGACTAAGGTTGTACACGCTAGCCCAGAGCCTTTCTCAGTTTCCTTCTTTTCTGGGTGGGGTCCAGTTAGTCTCACAGTCTTAGACTAGAAAGTAATTACTCTGAAGTTCCCTGAAGGCTTCTATCCTCAGTTAACAAGGTAGGGCCTCAAAACTCAAAGCTTATTGCAAGGTGTTTGCCATTTAGTAATCATAAATATTTGCCTATGCATTACAATGCCCTTTCCTAAGTGTTCACTCTGGGGCTTCCCTGTTATTATTATTTCTAGATGGGTCAGGTAGGTTCTCATATAAAGGAGGATTATTTTCTCAGAGGTGGCAACTGCTTTAATGTACTGCAAAGGTGGATATTACAGAATGAAAATGAGCAGCTCTTACATTTTCTCTGTTGAGTGTGACCATTGCTCCTGAGTTTCTAACCTTGGGTTTGGCCTTACACACCTTTCTGAACAAATCAATATTATTAATTAACTAAACTAAAAAACATATTATCCGCTTGAAGTTTTAATTATTAGAACCTGTCCAGACTTCTGATTCTCTTACATGGATATTATTTGATATGTTCTTTTATTCTTCCACTTGAGCATTACCTCAGATTTATTGAATGTAGAAGATAACTGAAAGACAACTTTTTTGGAGGGATTCGCCGTTACTTTTTCAAACAAGCAAAATACTTGATCTCTGATATCATGGATGTAGCTAGTAAATCAGAAAACTGACTGACAGCTAAATCCACCTTCTGAATGACTCTGTGGTACAAAGATAAAGATGCTAACTAGTGTTGTTACGCCATCGTATAAAAGGGGAGGATTTTTATATATGCCTCTCAGGATAGGGCCAGTGCTTTAGACAGCAGTGTCATCTTTATTTATCACAGTCATGGATCATTATTTTTTGCACACAAACCCAAAGATCCTTAATGTATCAGATAACTTGCTGATAAAAAATGAGCTAGCAATTAATATGTTTCATATTAACATCCAGCATCCATTCAGGAAAAAGAAAATATTTGTTTATTTTTTGAAACAAAAAAATTATATACTTCCCTCTTCAAATACTTTAGGTGATAATCAAAGTAATTGTGGTCATACTGATTAACTGTCCCATATTATTCATCTCTAAATACTGCAAATGCAATGCTTACAGCAACCTGCTTTATCCCATTATCCTATAATATATTGGGACTATACCCCTACTATCTTGAATCTTTGGTAGCTGGAAAATCCTGGAATTTTAGTCTCACTACTCCTTGTAGACACCAGGTTGCCACAATTTATACAGCAGACATAGGTGTTTGTTCCTCAACTCAGTGACTCCAAAATGATGAAATATGTGTTGTGATGTATTTATGTTGCAATGATACATATAAAGTTCTTTGGCACTTTTCTTTCCCTACACACAGACACAAACATAAGACACAAACATGAGTACCCATGACTTAGGGTACCCACGTACCTTAAGCAGTCAACTGGCCATTTTTTGCAACTTTTATTTGGGCCCAACTAATATAATTGATTTTAATTTTGTTAGTGAGAGTTTAAGAAGCAATACATTTCACTTTGAAATAGCCTGAAAACTCCAAATTGGAATCCTGGCCCCATATGTTTTGGACCTGTCAAAGCTAATAATTCTGGAACTAACCCCAATTCTCTCCCCTTGCTGTCAAGTGCAAATTCCCCTAATTCTCAATATTTGCAAAAACAATAATTACTCAGAAATGCAAATGTACATTTATTTGCCACTTAAGCCACATCTTTACTTCCATTTAGCTCATTGCTTAATGTGCTATTTCTCTACTGCTGCTTTCTCCACTGCAGTAGATGGTAGATTGATACCTGGATCACTATAATTGATATCTGTTTCAACAGCAATAAAACAAATGTGGAGCATTTGAGCAGTGTGGTAGGAAGTCTGAGTTTAGCCAGCCATAAAATAGCATTTACGTTCAACCTGAGCAAGTGCATAATCTACCACAGATCTTCCATGGCAGATAAAGATTATTCAACATGCTATAATCCTCAACGAAACCTCATTTCAGTTTCTTTGACATCTTCCCATGTCTGCGGAGTATGAACAGAAAAAGAGCCCATGGGGCACAAGAGATAGCTCAGGAAGTTCATTAAAGGGCATTTGGAGCACTCTAATAAGCATGGATTTCCCTGCATGTCCATAAGTTTTATGCCTAAATGTTTTGGACTGAGATGTTAACCATGAAAAAAATAAAAGGTGGTAAGATTTGTAATATAATAGTGGGAAGATGCCATTCAGCAAGTGACACCATGTAGCCAATATTGACTGATCTTGGAAGCTAAGAAAGATTGACCTGGTTAGTACTTAATTGGAAAACTTGGGAATTCTAAGGCTGTTGACTAGACTGGGGAACTAAAACAAAAAATAAAAACTAAAAAAAGATAATAGCAAACCATGTCCGCAACTATGTCAACGAAACTGCACAAAAACAATCACCAGGAATATCTTTGCCAATTTACTGTTTATAGGGAGTCATAATCTGTGCATGAAGCTCCAGGCATCAGAGCTTTCACCAAAAGAAAAAGTGTCTTAGTCTTTCCTGTGTGACTATATACAAGAAAAAACTTGCATGCAATGCTCCACCCAGTTGTTCAGTCAGAAGAAAAGCTGTTTGAACTTGGTGGGTGCTTAACTTTTTAAATGTTGTTAACAAATCATTTATTATTATTAAACAATTTACAGCTTCTGATTGTACATTGTCCTATATCCTCCTACTCAGTAGGGTGACTCTATCATGGAGTTTCTATTAGTTACGTTTTCCAGCTGCTTTTATTTGGCAGTTTAAAGTAACCGTCACTCAGAAATAGGGTCAACCAGCAGGGTACCACTTTGCCATTGCTCAGCTCACAGGATGGAGGCCATTATTATATTAGTTTCCAATATCTATTATTATTAGATTAACATAAGCACAATTGAGTAATATGTAAGTCTTTTGAAGCCCCGTTCATATTGGTGGAAGAATTAAATGCAGGCTGTAATTTCAGTCACTGAAGCGTTCTTAACTTTGCCTAAATTTTCCTACACATGTAACTTTTTGGTAGAGATAAGGAAAGGGAAAGTGGGGGGAAAAAATGAAGATTTAAACTGAATTTCTGCCCTTTAAACAAAATGTACAAAATGAGGTACTTGAAGGTGGATCCAGTTGAAGATCTATCTAGGCCTGTGTCTCATTGCCTCAACTCTGACAAGAACTAAACTGTAAGGGCAAGTCTTCACACAAATTGTTGTGTATGTATTGATGACAGTAATGTTGGTGGTAATGGGGGATGATGTCAGAGTTTTCAAAAGCACCTCAGACAAGACATCCATGTCAGTGTCAATAGAGTTCAATATGAATTGTGCTCTTAAATCTATTAAAAACTTTCAGAAATTCCAGTGAAGGAAGTGGGTAGGACATGAGTTATTTCTTTTATTTCATTTAGCAAATGCCTGAAAATTTAATTTTGTGTGTAGGAGGTAAATCACACATCTCTTAATATTGTTGAAATTTTTTGGAGAAGACTGAGAAGATCTGATCAAATGATCTGGTTGTCGGGAGCAACCCCACAGAGATTATTTAAAAGGCTCAAGTGATCCTTCATATCTCACTACAACAGATATGCTAAGAAAAATCCTCAATGAAAGGAAACATCTTTCCATAAGATGTGTCCATAAAAATGATCTAAAACCTCCAAGAAATGGTGACCTTGCAACATTTCATCATTCGTTTCAGTTTTCAGAAGGTAATGGGGATTTTACAGCAGTAGTATATAGTAAAATGCTGTTTATACCAGTTATCATAGTGATACCCAACAATGTTAAATGCCACTCAAGCAGCTGTAGAAGATAGCAAGTTCACTATGTCTGGAATAAAGATAATGTAGTGGCATCCATACCAATTACTGGGGGCTCCTTTCTACTCAGCAAGTGAATTGAGAGAAGACATTCATGAACTTTGGTTAGATTTTAATCGCGAGAGAGGGGGGAGGGAGAGAGTTGGGGGAGGTTGCACATCTTACTAAAACCCTGATTTTGGTATCCATGATTTAGTAAACAAACCATAAGAACTAGATTTCAAACAAGCAAACCCATCATGATACAGGAACCTAGTCAAATATGTGTTTTAGAAGAGACGGATCTCATACCAAAAGTTATCTTTCCCTGATAATTTCTTACAGGCATTATGTATAGAATGGAATTTCAAATAAAAAAGCACTTCATAACAAAAAAAAAAAAAAAAAATGGATACAGTAACAACTTATCTAGGTACCACTGTCCCTAATATGTGTAGAAGTGTGGAGTGTAAAATGTAAAATCAACTACTTTACAAATTTACAATGGCACTAAATGAGTGGTAGTTATGATCAATTTTGGCTATCACATCACCCCACAATCATATGATTGTGATCCACCCGTTCAGTAATCGGCTTCCATTTCTGCCAGCTTCCAAGGAAAGTGACTGGGGAAGTCATCAGGAAATCAGAAATTACAGTCATGTGAGTTCCATGTTTAATTATCGGTGTTGATTTACTTAACAGCAGTAACCGGGACTGCCTTTACAAGCAGCATGGTCATAGGACATCACATTTTATGGTAGTTTTACTTAGCGATAGAAATTCTAAGTGCCAATTACCATGGTTATGCGAAAACTACCAATATATACTTTCATTAGCACATAAGGTTTTTTATTGTCTGGCCAAGTGGTGAAGATAATCTTATCATATTTATAAAATCTTTTTTTAAAATATTACTCTCACCACTTTTGAAGATTTCTACACAGCCAGACTTCCTTTGAAACTCCTTTTCTTAAGATCCAGTGGAGATACTTCATATCAAACTGATCTGCAGCCACCTTCACCACAGTTGTATTTGAAATAAAAATCAGAGGCTTTTTAAGGCTGCAGTAATTCATATAGCTGTATTTAAGATTACACTTTGCTGTGGATCTTTGCTAATGGAATTGTTGGAGGTTGCAGGAAACTAATACAAACAATGATTTAAGATGGCAGAAACATAATAGAAGAGAGACTTATTATTTGTTTGTTTGTTTGTTTGTTTGTTTGTTTGTTTGATTGATTGATTTTTATAGCCGCCCATCTCAGTATTTGACTCTGGGCAGCTTACAATTACATAAAGTGAGTAGGCAAAGTCTAATACCCATTCAACCTCCTTCTGAAAGGAGAGGCCAAGAACATATGCTCCCTGGGTGCACACCGGCCAATAAAGGCTGAAGGAACCTTCTGAAAATTAGAATTTCCTAGACTCAAGAAACAGCAGAGAGCCTGACAGAAGGTTAGGGTACGAATCTTTCACTGCCCCCTTGTGGTCAGTAAATCATGATGTAGTGCAGAGTACATACAATTGGATTCCCAGCTGCAGCAGGAAACATCATAGCAGGAATTTTCATGGCTCTGTTTTGGGTCCCTATTCCCTAAATTCCTGACTTAAAATTGATTTCCTGACATTTGATATGGTTATACATAGTCGTGATACCATGAATCATAAATTACCTTCTTTTATGAACATATCTCCAACAGATCTTCTATTCGGTGCCTAAGTACAATAGCCATGGTGATTGTTCCTGGTTAGTCATAAGAGACCATATTTGCAGGAAACTAACCAGTAAAGATTTAAAAATAAACTTTTCCAAGAATCTAAATGCATGGTAAAAATTGGAGATTGAACTCCAACATATAAAAGCATCCTTTTATTATCTAAACTCCCTTTCACTTTTTGACTCAAATGCATATTTTATAGAAAGCAAATAGTCGAGGCACTGTGACAGATGATTGGGCCATGCTGGCTGGGGAATTTGGGGAATTGAAGTCCACACATCTTAAGATCTCCATGATTGAGGAACACTGAATTAAGGTATCTATGTATGTGAGCAAAATAAAAGATTCAGGTCCAAGGAAATAAGTTCACAGGTGCAAAGATGCTAAAGAGTAAAGATTTCAAAGTAATGTGCATTATTGAAAAATGTAGGCTGCACTTATGATAACAGTAGTTGAAAACCTACACCTGACTATTTTGATACTGTGAGATTACAATCATTTTGCAGCCAAAAGTTACAAAGACTGACCTAGAACAGAAATTAAATTTTATTGAATTCAAAGTTCATTTGCTAAAGTTAAATTGCTAACAGGATTTCTCCTTGTTTAATATTGGTCACTTCAGTTTTATTAAGAGGTGTAATTCAAATAGTAACTTTTGAATACCCATGGAGGCCAGATTCAAAAGTTTTGGGAGAGGATTCAAGTTTATATTGCTGGTTTGAGATTTTTTTTTTGTCTGGAATTAGGCACAAATATTAATAAGAAAATTAAGTGATGGGTAGCAATGGGGTTGGGGTTTTGTTTGAAATTCTAGGCAGAATTTTCTAAGAAAAACTTTAGAAAGTATAAATCAAGAATAACCTAACACAGATTGCTTAAAGGTTTGCTTCTTGAAATGATATACCAGTCATATTAGGTATGTGTCCTAATGATTCAGTAAAAACTGACACAAAAAGTAAGAACATTTTTAAAAGAATAACAACATTCTGTGTCATTAGGTTGCACTTCCTGCAACAATAAATGTCTGATGATTCAGAGGCTGATTATCCTTCTGCTTTTTCCATTAAATAAACTGCTGATATCAGAGCTTCCTGCCATTTTGATCTGCATCTTACTAGTTCAAAACAAATTATGAAGCACTGTCATGTTATCCATCCATTATGATAAGTTGGGACCACATTACTTCCTCGTCTTTGTGCTCTTTAGTGTGATACATTGAAGCTCTCATTGCACTCTTCAGGAGGCCATGTTAGGTCAGTTGATGGGAATTGTCATCCAACTGTATGGCAAAGCCTTTCTGACATCCATGTTGCTTAAGATATGTACCAAAAAGTATTTCATCATACATTCACAATACATTTTATTAAACACAGGTAGGAATATAAATATAAAAGAAAACAAAGTCTAAATTTTACAGGTCCCACTCCTTCTGTGTAATGAGAAGGCACTAATCCAGGGGTGAAATCCAACAGGTTCTGACAGGTTCTGGAGAACCAGTAGCGGAAATTTTGAGCTGGCGGAGAACCAGCAAATGCCACCTCTGGCTGGCCCCAGAGGGAATGGGGTGGGAATGGAGATTTTACAATATCCTTCTCCCAGGAGTGGGGAGGGAATGGAGATTTTGCAGTATCCTTCCCCTGCCACGCCCACGAAACCACACCACACCATGCCCACGAAACCACGCCCACAGAACCAGTAGTAAAAAAATTTGGATTTCACTACTGCATTAATCACATTTGTTGGATATAAGTCCAAATAAGGGCTTGGCCTTATTATCGGAGGTCTTATAATTTGAGGGGTAAAGGAGGCGGTGAGCGTGGGACTGGGTGTCCCATCGCTGCTGTTGCCTCCCTTCCTGTTCTTTGTGCCAGCCGAGCGGCCCAATACGTCCCACCCCACCCCAATGGCAACAGCTGCTTTATTGAGAGGGGTGGCAGGTGGGGCGGGGAAGAAAGCAAGATGCATGGAGCGAGACATGGCTCCCCTTGCTGTCTCTTCTCCTCCCCCCTCGCTGGGCATGACAGAGCTCCTGCCTGTTGCTTAGCCACCCGTCCCCTTTGGGGATCCAGTTTGGGGATGACAGATAGGGCAGGCAAGAAGCGGGACGCAGGTCTTACCTTTCAAGTTCTGTCACTTTCCTCGCTGTTGTGTCCAGGGAAACATGCTGTAAAAAAAAAACTGTCTTGTGAGTTCAATCAAACTTCTTGAACTCATGAGAAGGCTTTCTTTTACAGCATGTTTCCCTGGACACAACAGCGAGGAAAGCAACGGACCTTGAAAGGTAAGATGCGTGTCCCACTTCTCACCCGCCCTACCTGCCACCCCCAAATTGCATCCCTAAAGGGGGCGGGTGGCTAAGCAACAGGCAGGAGCTCTGTCATGCCCAGTGAGGGGGGGGAGAAGAGACAGCAAGGGGACCCATGTCTTGCTCCATGTGTCTCGCTTTTCCCCCACCCCACCTGCTACCCCTCTCAATAAAGAGGGCCTTGGTGGTGCAGCGGACTAAAGTGCTGTTAAGTAGCACTTAGCTGCCAGCTGCCTGCAATTACTACGAGTTCAAATCTCACCAGGCTCAAAGTTGACTCAGCCTTCCATCCTTCCGAGGTAGGTAAAATGAGGACCAGGATTGTGGGGGCAATAAGCTGATTTTGTATAAAAAAGAACACCGCTTGGGGGGGGGCCCAAAAGCCCTACTAAGCAGGTATATACAAAAGTATGAAGGCTATTGCTTAACATATTGTAAGCCGCTCTGAGTCTCCGGAGAAGGGTGGCATATAAATCGAACCAATAAAACAATAAATAAATACAATAAATAAAGAGACAGCAGGGAAGGGAAGAAGCTGTTGCCATTGGAGTGGGGTGGGACATGTTGGGCCACGAGACACGTGTCTTACCTTTCAAGCTCTGTTGCTTTCCTCGCCATTGTGTCCAGGGAAACACGCTGTAAAAGAAAGCCTTCTAGCGAGTTCGAAAAGTTTGAACTCGCAAGGAGGCTTTCTTTTACAGCGTGTTTCCCTAGACACAATGGCGAGGAAAGCGACAGAGCTTGAAAGGTAAGACCTATGTCCCACTTCTCGCCTGCCCCACCTGCCACCCCTCTTGACAATGAGATGGCCCAGAAGGGAAGCAGCCAGACTGCTGTTGCCATTGGGGTGGGGTGGGATGTGTTGGGCCGCTTGGCCAGTGCGAAGAATGGAGGGGAGGGCATGTCCCCCCTTCCCCCCCTCCAGCCTCGCCTCCTCAACTCATTTTGGTTGCACGGCAAGCAACTAGAGGGAATGGTGGGACCGGCTACACATGCGTGTAAGTAGTTGGTGGGGGAGGGACTTATTTTGCGGGGGTGGCTTATATTATCGCATGTGCTAAAAAGCCCGGTTTGGCTTATTATCTGGACATGTCTTGTTTTCTGGGAAACATGGTATTCTGGATTTTGTTTTAAAAATTGTTCCTTCTGTCTTATAGTCCTAGGATTTCCTGAATGTTAATTCCTCAAAGTATTAACCAGGTCTGATCCTATTTACCTTGTTAAGATCAACCAAAGTCAGTTATCAGCTGTTATCTGATGCGATTCTGGAACTTAAATTAAGAAGTATATACTTTTTGATGATAATGATAATAAGTCATGATGGAAATAATAATTCATTGATTTTAAGATCTCTCAAGCTGCATTGTTTGCAGTGATGGGCTTTATTTGTGTAAAGTAATATGGCTGAAAAGTTTCCCCCATTAGCTCGAGAAGTTCTCAGTTGATTCTTATTCTAAAAGAAAAAAATTCTGTCTTTGGTCTCAGTCAAAGGTGTACTACTCCAGGGAGAAGGGTTATTGTTCTTACTGTAGTCGGTAATTCTAGTCAGACTTTCTATATCTTTTTACAGTCCTTGACCTTTGATGAGTCATGTTTGATGGCTCCATTGCCCAAACATTTCAACCAAGGACTGTTTGCAGAAGATCAGCACAGACATAGGAATGAGACAGGGCGAGGGCAACAGTCACCTTTATCTAGTATCATGAAAGAAAAATCGAAACTCTAAATCTCTAGCTTTTATCATTAAGAATCTTGGAGATTCCGCAGCACATCAGCTGATGGACTGACATCAATCTGGATATTCACAAGACTTGCAGTCGTGGGATGTTAATGATACATATTCCATAATTTTATAAGTAACCTGAGATATACTCAAGATTGCTTCTCTGCTATGACTAATAATTTAACTGTGGAATTCCTGTTCCATTTTGCTCCTTTGAAAAAAATTGGGGGATGGAATTCCTTACTTGTTTTTTATTAACTGCGGGTTTTTTGAGTTGATGATTTTCCCCCATATCAGACTGAGTGGTATGGTTAGGAGATGGAGGAAAAGAATAAAGTAGCATTTACAGATATTTACATGCATTAATATTACGTTATGTTGTGTTTTTAGAGTGTAAGCCTATAACTGATTTTTTTGAGATGCGTTAGACACCTATCTGACTAAAAAAACAGAATGAAAACATTGCATTTGACTTATTCAATAGCATTGCGTTATTGGTAAGAAAATAATGCATTATTTTTAAAATATTGGCATGTAATAAAAAATATACCTTTCCCAAAAATATTGGTGTGTGTTTTGTGTGTGTGTGTGTGTGTGTGTGTGTGTGTGTGTGTGTGTGTGAGAGAGAGAGAGAGAGAGAGAGATTTTCTACTTTTTTAAGTAGATAAGGCACCAACTTCAATTTTGCAAAATGCATTTTTCACTTCTAAAATCAATGTCTACTGGTTAAGAAAGAAATAATTAAAAGTTCATTATATATTTTTCTTCGTCATCATTTATTTTCTTTTATGCCACATACTGACTGGGAAAATGTTCTGTTATTGAAATGCTTTGTTTTTCAGGCAGTGATTAAAATGAATTCTGGCTCAAAGGAAGCTTTTAGGTGAGAGAGAGACATACAGAGAGAGAGAGAGAGAGAGAGGGAGGGAGAGACTTGCCAACATATACATCCATCTAGCATCTTTCCTTATAACAGGAAAAAATAAAATATTTTTGCCCAGCTAATAATAATTTTATATCTACTGTGCATCCAAGAGTGATTACATTAATATAAAAGCAAACTGGAAATAATATAATCAAATATTTTTTAATTCCTTTAACAGGCACTGTCAACAGATCTGAAGCTTATTGATATCATATGAATTGGCATGTATTAGATGTTACAAAAGGTTTCTATTTTGTTCAGAGCAAATAAACTAAAGATTCCCAGTCATGTTATTCCTGCTGTGAGTAGCACTTTGCAATAGCACTTAGACTTATATACCGCTTCACAGTGCTTTACAGCCCTCTCTAAACTGTTTACAGAGTCAGCATATTGCCCACAACAGTCTGGTTCCTCACTTTACTCAGAAGGATGGAAGGCTGAGCCAACCTTGAGCCTGGTGAGATTCGGACTGCCAAATTGCAGTCAGAAGAAGTAGCCTGCAGTACTGCATTCTAACCACTGCACCACCACAGCTCCATCACAGTAGTCCACTCACAGAAAATGAAATCTGAATTATGTGTTATACCTACTATATCTCTAGTTTGCAGGACAGCTAATGTATTTCACAACTCCTTTTAAAATCTTTTGGTGCCCCAAAAGAGTAAATTATAAAACCTCTGAAGAACTTAATCCTATATTGTTAGGACTTATTGAAATCTGCCCTGTGAGATTTGTAGAACATTAGGATATATAGAATCCATCTTTGAAGGAATAAGGAAAAAACATTTGTAGAGTGAAGGATAATGTGTTTTAGCCAAATGTTTGGATAACTTTTGTGAACTAATTGGAGTCAAGCTTATATACTAATATGGCAATTTTTCTTTATTAAATTTATATGCTGTTCAGTTTACCATCAAGAAAAGTTCTGAGACAACTGCCATGCTCCTATTCCTTCTGTAAACTCACTGCTTCTTATCTGACCCTTGTCTAGTCTACAGCTCTTCCTCCTTTCTCCCAAGATCATTCCCACATACTGTACAATTAACGAAAAGCTACCACACCAAAGAGTTCGGTATTATGAAAGCAATTTCTGCTTTAATTATTACAGTTAGAGACCTTGCTTTTTAAGCTACCAATAATGAGAGGGGAGTTGTGTACACATGTGTTTGGAATTGATTTCTCCTTTGTGCTTGTTGAATGGTTATACCTAGAAATAACTAATTCCCATGACGAACAGGGAGCAGGTGCCATAAGTGATTCCTAAGATGAAGCTACCTGTTATGCATTTTCAAGCAATGGAAAAGATGTACCATCTCTTAGACAGCTAAAGACTCCAAGGAGGCATATGGTTTCTGAAAACTTCAGGTATACTAATATTGAAAGTTGCCCCCCCAACTATAAGTTTTAATGAGAGAGAAGACAATTTATTATATTACATAATGTAATCATAGTAGTTAGAAGAGCTGTGGTGGCACAGTAGTTAGAATGCAGTACAGTACTGCAGGCTACTTCTGCTGACTAACGGCTGCCTGCAGTTTGGCAGTTCAAGTCTCACCGGTTCCAGGTTGACTCAGCCTTCCATCCTTCCAAGGTCAGGAAAATGAGGATTCAGATTGTTGGGGACAATATGCCGACTCTGTAAACCACTTAGAGAGGACTGTAAAGCACTGTGAAGTGGTATATAAGTCTAAGTGCTATTGCTATTGCTAGATGCCACTAACCTAACTATTGATAATGGTAAGGAAAGTGCCTTCCACTTCCACCTACCACAGGTGAAAACCTATAATACTTCCTGGGACATTCCAGTGATATCACTTTTCCTATCCTTGTTTTTTCTTCTTCTATGTATCTCAATCTTGCTAAGCATATTTCCCCTGTTCCCCAGAGTATCATCTGTTTACATCACATGCCCCAAGGATAGGCATTTGTGCTAGCAGTTTATTACTCCCGGGAGAAATCTTTATATGTTCCTAACCAAATCGCTTGATCCTTTTTGCATTTCATTATAGTTTTAGTAACCATCTCCAAATCTGTAATTCAAAGTCCACAAAGTCTCATTTTTTCCTTCTCACTCATTCTTAGTATCCAGCTTTCAGAAGTATATATTATAACTGGACAAAGCTATTGTGTTTTCATATTTTGATTGCGGTTGTTGAAATGACATTTTCTTTCTGATCTTGTCTAAGGTGTGAGTGCTGTCTTTGCAAGAATTAACTTCCTCTTTACTTCCCACAAACTATCCATCTTTATCTCCCAAAACAAACAAACAAATAAAATCTACCAGTATTACCATCAATTATATATGCACAATAAGAATATACTACCTTTATGAAAAGGAAAACTTAAGTCATTTAGAGTCTTAGCCTCTACATAGCCTCTACATCCAAATAAGTGAACAATCCCAGTTTCTCACCATTTTTCTTTTCACAATGCAACATCTAAGTCATCTTTACTTTCCACTATCAAAGTAGTGTCATCCGCATATCTCAAGTTCTTCATGTTTAGGCACCTTATTTTGATGCCAGATATCATTTCTTCCAGTCTTGTTCCTGACATTCCTATACATTAATCAGATATGGGAATGGAATGCTTCCTTTCATATACACCCTTTCATATAAACCCTTCTCAGTGGTGGGATTCAGCCAGTTCGCACAGGTTCAGTAGAACTGATACCTAATTTTTTGCTGAGTTCGGCAAACCAATTAGACGTGTTCCGGAAAATCTGTGTTTTCTGGAACACATCTGGTTTTTGTTCAACTTCCTTCCAGGCAGCGGGGAAAAAAACCCTCTCCAAAAGTGCAAGGAAGGAGTGACAGAAACCTTCGATCACGTCACTCAGGTGAAAACTGTCTCAGGCGGTGGAGGTCGGGCCTTCACATAAGGCAGAAGCCCAGGGCCAAAGCACCGGCGGAGTGCTGGAGGGTCAGGGAGGGTGCTGAAGAGAGTGGGCGTCCTGCCTGCAGTGCCCATGCCGGCTGCCCCTTCCTGGCCAGAGCTGGAATGCCACTGCATTTAAGTGCTGGTAGATGCCAGCCTTCCCTCCAGCAGACCTGGGCAGGTGCAGGAGAGAGACGGGCCCATTTCAGCTCCTGGCACCCAGATGCCCTCGTTTCCCCCAAGCATTTCTTTGCCTACCCGATTTCAGCTCCATTGCATTTCTTGCCGTCATGTACAGGGAAACAAAAATTTGTGGGACTAAAAAAATCCAGTTCAACCAATCAATTCCAACTTCTCGTGAAAAAAAAAAGATCTCGCAAAGTTGGAATTGATTGATTGAACTTCTCTTTTTTTTAATCCCACAAACTTGTTCCCCTGCACACCATGGAGAGAAATGTGACGGAGAAACGTGACAGACCTGAAAATTAGATAAGCAAAGAAAAGCTTGGAAGAAATGAGGGCATCTATGCAGTGGTGGGTGGGGCAAGCTCCGCGATGTGGTGCAGGGCTGCAATGGAGAAATGGGCAACAGAGCGGCCATTTTCCGTTTCTTCTCCCTGCTCCTCCTCCTCCTCTCATGCCGGCTGCTCCAGGATTCACTTTGATAGTGAACCAATTTAACAACTGGTTCACCCAGCATCAGGTTGGCCATCACGGGAGGCTCATCCCACATGTGCAGCAGAGCTGGAGGCCAGGGGTGGGCCACGCCTCCCACAATGGCCAACCTGACCCTAGGCGAACCAGTTGTTAAAATTATTTGAATCCAACCACTGATCACTCCAAATTCAATTTTTACAGTAACTTATCATTGTAAAGATGTCTCACAAGAATTACTAGATATTCTCTTATACTCATTAGTGTTAATATGTTTTATACTATGATCTATATAGTCAAGGGCCTTGCTGTAATTGATGAATGAAAGGTGAGCCTCCTTTGTATTATCTATGCTGTTTCTATCTCTGTGGTACATCTTATGTTAGGTATGTGATTTTGTGCCTCTTCCCTTTTCTGAAATGCCTGTTCATTTGACATTTCTGTCTGTGTGTTGCTATTTTCTTCTTAGTGTGATAGAATGGAAACCTTGTCCTAAACAAGTGATTAAGTGGGCGGGAGGGGTGTTCCAAAAGGGTTAGAGTACAGGTAGTCCTCGCTTAATGCCCATTTGTTTAGTGAACATTTCATTACAACAGTGCTGAAGAAGGCGAACTTACAATGGGCTCTCATAGTTGCAGCTGCTAGTGTCCCTGTAATCACATGATTACAATTCCACCCATCACCATTTTTCATATCTAGCCCTTTTCAGGAAGAAGAGGGAAGCCTAGGTTATATCTTAACATGATGCATTGTCCTTCTTGATTTTATATTTTGATTTTGAACTTGCAAGTTCAATTAATCTGGAAATAGCTAAGGCAGTCTATATTCTGCAGATGAGGAAAGTTTTTCAGATCAGAATCTAATGCCATATAAGATCATTATTTTAATTAGCCCATTCTTGTACTTTGTTTCCACACATTCCCTCACTCTCAGTGATGCAATGCAACTCACGCTTTTAATTAATTAATTTATTCAATTTACATATTTTGCATGTAGAAAATCCAGTTCAATCTTTAGAGTGTCCAACAGGCTTACTAGTTGACACCCTGAAAAGCTACTGCAGAGGTATTCTCTGCTAGCAATTTACAATTAATTATATCTTGGAAGATCTATCAGAGGCAGACAGCTTTTATATTGTTCACACTATAGATTAACAGTTCAAATGTTCAGCTAGTTGACATAGGCAATCTTGAGTTGAATAACCACGAATATCCACCCACCTTTCACTAGCATTTTTTCTAAATGGAAACATGACTCATTTAAATTTAATTAGAATTTCTCAGTCTCCTAAAGCTATGGAATGTACTGTAGGAAAAGACTTGCTGCTTTAAGGAAGTGAAGAGTGGAAATGCAGAAGAGAACTTGATGTATTGATATTAGAAGAATAGCCAGTAAAGTTGAACACAATCTTAGAGGAAGGCTAATGGAACAGAACAAACAAAAAGCAAAATAGATTCCTGAAACATATATTTTAACTAAGTGTGTTTTATGAATCCAGGCACTGAGATGTACAAACCATTTGTGGCTTAATACGTTGTGTGGACCTAGATAATTATGACTTAGCAAACAAACTAAGCTATATGTTACAGATGGTATGACATAGTATGATGAGGAAATTCAATCAAATTGATTCATATTTCAAAAGGGACTAAACTGTGTTGAAAAAAAGGACAACAATGCACCTATTACATATGATTGTTATTAAAATAAAAGAAAAAAATAGAAGAAAAAGTTTGAAGTTTATGCTGTAAAAGTTTTATACATTTGAGTATTGTGTCACCAGACTATAATTCCAATGAAGTGGGGATGGCCTCAATTGCAGCGAAAAAGGGATGCATTGTTGGTAGATCTGAAGGACCAGGCTAGGGATAGATCCTCCTGGAAAAAGTCTATGTGGTTGTTAAGAGTTGACATCTATTTGATGGCACATGATGATGATTTTATAATACCACTTCTATAAGTCTTTGCAGATAACGATATTTCTAGAGGTGATTGGACTCCTTGAAGGCATCGCATTGTCTGCCTTTGACATACATAATGTATGTGATTACATCTTGTGTGTGTGTGTGTGTGTGTGTGTATAGGGTGTGTCATATGAGCAAACCTGATTCTGACAATACCAATCTGAACACCATTATGTCCTAATGCATTCAGTAGGATTCTTAGCCAGAGAACATTTTATGCAGAAATACTTTCTGAATATTTTGTAAATATGTTTCTTTCTGCCAATTAAAGGACAAAGCAACACAACTGCAACAAATAAAAAAATAAAAAATACACAAGCATTTCTGAAATACAATCTATATGAATCATAATAGCATGTATTATAAGTTTTCCTGTGCAGAAAATCTCATGAGATTATAGGCATGCTGTGCTGATGATATGCCACGTTTCATGAGTTTGGAGTTTCTAAAAGGCCAAACTATTTAACTCATCCTCCCCCATTTTGAAACTTCATCTAAATAAATGGGGACACCCAACAGAATTGGACTGGCAATGAAACTTTACTTGACAAATCGGGGAATTCAACAAAATTATTGTTTCTTCAGAACGTTCTGATAACAATGCATAGAGTGGACCATTGTTTCCGTTCCCAGATCTGAGCTGCAGGCATTTGGATGACCACTTGATGGCAGCAAAAACAAAAACAGAACGGCTTCAATCCTGCAGACAGGCATTTCTGTTTTTCCAGCGTGGATCCCTTGGCGCTCATTTACAAGTGGAGAAAGTAAACGAAAACGTGAAGCATAGTAAATGAGAGAGAGAGAGAGAGAGAGAGAAAAGCAGGAATTAGAGACGACGCAGCTTTCTAGCATTAGGTGGTTTCTTGATTTTTTTATCACGAACGAGAACCCAACTAATGAAAATATTAGTCTCCAACTTCTCAATTAAAATAGCATGCTTTTCCTGCTGAAATAAAAATTAAAAGGACTCAGCGCGATACATTGGATTTAGGGTGAATGGAAAGTGTTGGCCTGAGCAGATTCCAGGTTCAGTAAGGGACGGTAGGCTTCCTTAATGAAAATCATGCTGGCCAACTTTCGCGGCCAGGTAAGGTTTCGCACGGAGCCTGATTCCCCTTAAAGCACCGTTTTTCAACTCGGAACTTTAAAATACGCGGACTTCACCTCCTGGAATTCTGGGAGTTGAAGTCCACACATCTTAAAAGGTTGAGGTTGAGAAACACTAGGTACAGTGCTGTACCCGCCTAGAGCCTCTTGATGGTCGAGTTTAAAGTGATCAGGGTATTTAAACTCAAACGCGGCTCAGCGGCGCCACCCAAGGGAAAGGATGGGAAGTTGTGCGCGATGTTAGAAAGCGGCTTGTGCATGGGGGAAAATTAAAAGAAGCATTTTTTTGTCGTTCCTTTAGCAAAGTGTAGCTTGCTTATGGGGTGAAGGGGAAATGAGTGGGGTAGAAAAGAGTTAGGAACGATATACTAATTTGTATATAGTTTATACAAATATACAACTATACAAAGCAAAAATATGGGGAGTGAGCACCCCAAACTAAATGCAAGCTATTGGGGCAGTAAACTACTGCTAGCAGAAGTATTTTTGGACTTGGCTTAATGAAGTTATTTGCTCTGATATGGAATTTGCATTGGAATATCGTAATAATTAAAGCAACAGAAGATTATTCCAGTATATTACCACAGCTTCTTGCCTTTCCTACTCATGGAAGAAAGGAAAGCTTCACTAGATGGCTCCTGTGTTGACTGGTATACCAGTGTCCAAATTTCCTTTCAGGAATGGTCCCTTCTTTTTATCCCTATACCTTACAAATCTCAGTCCACATGAATGCCTCCAACCCCTTGCCCATTATCTTCTAACCACTCAAGCAGACACTTTCCTTTTTCCCCAGGCAGAAGGGGTGTACGGTCTTTCTTTTTTTGTCTTATTCTGGATTATTTTTTGACTTCCGTCTTGCATGATGTTATTCATTATTATTATTATTATTATTATTATTATTATTATTATTATTATTATTATTATTATTCAGTATTATGATGTAATGTTATAATATAACATAATATTATTCATTATTCTTTTATTATTCATTATTTTACTTGATTGCTGTTTCATTCTGTGCTATTATGTTATTTTATTGTATTGCCTGTTCGGACCCTGAAATGCTTTCCTTACCAGAAGATTCCTGAGAGGCCAGATGTGACATTATTCCTCTCCCCAGAACTCATCCTTTGGAAATGCTATGGATTAGCTTTGGAGATATTGGGCATGAAATCAACCCCACGAGTCAAAGTTATTTGAGCTATACTCCAATCCACTCTGAGCAATCCACTGATTCATACAATTTCTAGTCCATAAGATACTGAAATATATATTTGAGAATCCAAAATACTGGGGGCTTTAAGGTTTTCCTGAATATCAAAATGCTATGCACAACAGCTCTTCACATATCCTCGCTGTGGCCTCTTTTGAAATGGTTCAGTCAAAATGTCTAAGAATCCCAGTTTCTGATGTAGATAGTCTCTTATGTGATCTAGGAGGTTCTTTATATTATACCAGTCCCAATCACTGTATCATTTCCTCGATAATTTTTCCCAGAAATAAGGTATCTGAGATTGGTGTATAATTGCACATATTTCACAAATCAAGGATATTTTTTTCAGTAAGTAGGCAAGGGAAATACATCCCTCTCACAAAGAATCATTGATAACCTCTCTTAATCACTGGGATTAACTTAATTTAATCAGCCACAAGAGTCAAAGGTGAAGTAAGTAGTTGGGGTCTATCACATCTCTACCCCCTGTCAAAATTCCCCAGGTCTAGAGAATGGAAAATAATGGAAAAATCAGTTGGAAGGGTTAAATTCATATTATCCGCCATAAGGCTAGAACCCAAGGCAGATCTAATCACATTGATTTTTTACTGGAATTATGTAAAGGGGAAAGTTGGAATGAATTTGAAATGAAAATTAGGTTTACTTAAAAGGGGGCTATAAAAGTAAATGGAAAGAATGGTATTGTTTCGGGTAAAATGGTAAAATGATTAATTTTTAGATAAAGATGATGTAAAACAAATCTAAAGAAATATATGCTTAAAAGGGTAAAACAACGGATAAAATAGTAAAATAGGGAAAATTTGGTCCATCTTTGGGAAAAATTGATACTAAAGAAATAATTGTGAAAAATTAAATGTTTGAATGACTGTGCTTAAAGTAAAGGGTTTCAATAGATTAAAAATTTGTGATAGGTGAAGATAAGGAGGCGAGGGCGGATGGTAATATTGACTATATATTTTATAAAAAAATATAGATAAAAGGGGGAAAGTAGAATATTGGCAGAAATTGGAGTACATATAGTAAATATGGAGAAAAAATGAGAATACATTTTCTCAAATAAATGAAATAAAAAATAGATGTTCTGTTTCAGAAAGGTCATTTCTGAACTTTATTGCTAAAACTGGAGAACTTTTGAAATATTGGATGAGGCTTGTTTATGGAATAGTACTTGTATGAAAATATCCTAGACTCTAGAGGTACAATATTTGAACTTGAGACCAGGACACAACTAAAACATTAACACAGTATGCAAATTAGTTTATTGACAGATTTAGAACCAGTGATGAAATAGAAAAGCTTAAAGAGCAAAGAAGTTATAAGCCCCTTTTACAACATATGTAAACCATTTTTAAATCTTGATTGTTATAATATCTGTATTTAGTAATTAGCCTATTAATAGGATACAGCACTCATAAGGTTATCTTACTGATTGGGTTAATTCATATGCATTGAAGTGCATAACTAGGCATAGAAAGAATGAGAGAATGTTTCTGAAACATTCATAGCCATTATCTAAAAACCTTGAATTCCTAGCACTAATTGTTAATTTTCTTGTGGCTAGGCTTGCAATTCTACAGTTAATATTTTTATTCATCTTGTTAGCACCTATTGCATTTTGTGTGTGTTGCATAATTTCTAGGGTTTAATTGCTTTTTGAATTAGCAAAGCAATATGTGTGGTTTAGAATCCTGATCCAGACCATCAGATTTTCTCCTATACTCCTGTCGTTTGTTTCATGTGTGTAAGAAGATTGTCTTCATATCTCAGAATGGGAAAAACTGAAGATCTATAAGGAGATTAATTTTTGTCATGTGATAAGAATTTTCTTTATCTCTTTATTGCTCAGAATTGGTTCTCAGGATTTTTGCAGCCATGATCAGGGATCTCTGGTTATGGTGAAACATTGTGTGATAACAAAAAAGATTAGCTACCTACTCTATGGACTCTGGAAGAAGAATAGAATATACCTGTAATTAACAAATCAAGGCTTTGATTACTACAATTTCATCTTACACATTCAACAGGAAGGAATCAGGGGCAGCATTATTTTCTTCCTAGAATAATATGAAAGAGGCTTCCTTTCTTTAACTCAATTTTTTGAAAACCAGCTTTGCGGAGCAGCACATTAAACTCGGTTGCTGACCGTTCTTTCCCTTCAGTCAAGACCAACATTAACAAGGAGTAGAAGTGGGCAGTTGAAGGCCCTCTTTTGTCTTCATCAAGAAGCATTTCCACTATTAAGACACCACCACCTGTTTCAAAATATATTTTTCAATTATTCAGAGGCGAGAAAATGCTACTACAGTATGTATTTCAACAGCCCAATGAACATTTCATAATGCTTTGAAAATACCTCAATTAATGTTATTTGATGTTGTTTTTCTATACAGCTTCAGGTCACCATATAAAGAATAACAAAATAATAAAGTTGGAAGGGACATTGGAGTTCTTCTAATCCAATCCCTTACTCAGACAGGAAGTCTTATACCATTTCAGACAAATGGTTGTCCAATTTATTCTTAAAAACTTCCGATGTTGGAGCAATCACAAGTTCTGGAGGCAAGATGTTCCACTGATTAATTGTTCTAACTGTCAGGAAATTTCTCCTTAGTTCTGAGTTATTTCTCTCCTTGATTAATTTCCATCCATTGCTTCTTGACTTGCCTTCAGGTGATTTAAAGAATAGATGAGTCCCTCTTCTTTGTGGCAACCCCTTAGATACTGGAACATTGCTATCATGTCACCCTAGTCCTTCTTTTCATTAGACATACCCAATCCCAGTAACCGTTCTTTATATATTTTAGCCTCCAGTCCCAAATCATCTTTGCTGCTCTTCTCTGCACTTTTTCTAGAGTCTCAACATCTTTTTTACATTGTGGTGACCAAAACTGGATGCAATATTCCAAATGTGGTCTTACCAAGACATTATAAAATAGTATTAATACTTCACATGATCTTGATTCTATCCCTCTATTAATACAGCCTAGGACTGCATTTTTGGCAGCTGTAGCACACTGGTGGTGCTACATATTTAAGTGATTGTCCACTAGGACACCAAGATCCTTCTCACAATTACTCCTATTGAGCTATGTATCACCTACACTATACCTGTGTATTTGGTTTTTCTTGCCTAAATGTAGAACCTTATATTTGGTGGTGAGGAAGGAGCCTGGCAAATATTTTTGAAGTTTGAAAGCCATGGCTTGAGTTATTCAATATTGTTGGCAGAAGAATCAATGTAATGATAAACAGTAGTGATAATAGTGGGTCTCCCTGAAAGATTCCTCTCTTGATATTAAACCTTATACCTACTGACAAGCAATGGTGTTTTCCATTGTTCCTTTGATCTTTGTACAAAATATCTGACATTTCTACTGACTCCTATTATTTCTAGGCATTGAATTATCCAATCACGCAGCAGGGAGTTGAATGCCTTCTTGTAAGGAATCCAAGCTACATTCTAGTTGATCTTCTCTTGCAGTTTGCCAAAATCATCTTGTCAATTAAGAGCTAATGTTTTGTTCCTTTACTTTTGGGGTAATTTTCTTTCTGCTCAGGTGGAAAGAGCTTGTTTTTGCCTAGATCCGTGATGGCGAACCTTTGGCACGCATGCCAGAGGTGGCACGTAGAGCCCTCTCTGCTGGCACTCGTACCGTCGGTCCAGATCAAATTTCTGTAGCGTTTCATTCGTGAGCTTCTCTTTCCCTGCAAACGGCGAAACAAGCTCACGAAAGAAAAGGATCTTACCTCTTGCCAGGCTGCCGGTGTTGGGATGCTCTGCCTCCTGCCAGCCAGCTGGTCTTTGGGTCTCTGCTGTGCATGTGCACACATGTCCGTGCATGTGTGCACACATGCACACTTTCAATTTGGGCATGCATGTGTGCACAGTTTGGGCACTTGGAGTCTAAAAAGTTCGCAATCACTGGCCTAGATGCTGTTGGACTGCATGAACTACAATCCCAGTTAGCAAACTGAAATTTGTTGGTAAGTACAGGTAATTGGCTTGTTTTTATATTCTTCCACCATGAATAGGCTGTTACTTATCAACTCAGTCAGTTTTACAAGTTTAGAAGGATTCCTGATATACATTGCCAAGAAGTAGCAAAGAGACATAGGAACACACTGAGAGGTCTTATTAGTTACATTTTTCATAGCACAGTCGCTAAAAAATGACTGAATCTGATCTGCACAACACATATATCCTTTGGGATATAGAGCAGAAGTAGCTGCTAGAATTAATCTGGAACCACAATTTTTCCACCACTATAGTTGAATTAGTTATTCTAAGATGCCAGTTCAAGGCTCAGAAAAGTTGGATCATGAATTTAAAATTATACTAGATTTCAGGAAGCTGAAAACCTGAGCTGTATATGAACGTTGCCAGTTTCCTAGCTGATTTAACTTTCCGTGATTAAAGAACACCTACCAGGCTTGCAGGCCTGATAAACTTTGCGTAACAGCTGCAAACATCCCTCGTCCGACCAGTCATGCAGAGTCCTGGCCAAAATGTACAGGTCTGCTTCAGGAATGGGATCTTTAAAAAAATCACCTACAAAAAATAAGTAAAATCTCATAAAGCACCATGTCTTCCAGATTATTCCGACAGAATAATCTGTTCTTCCTTTCAAAATCACAGCACCCTAATTGAGTCTGCCCTTCTGCCTGCTAAAGCTTCTTGTACTTAGCAAGACATGAGTTCTGGGAAGGTTGCATCACATATACTTTTACCTGCATGGAAAGTGATCTGGGAGTCTTCTGAAGGCAAACAATGGTTCTTGAAAGTTTCCGCTAGTTTAGAAAGGTCAAAAATGGTCACAATACATTTTGGATATAGTGAAATCAATTCCTTAGCTAAGCCACCAGTGTTTCCTTAAAGAAGAACAAAACATAATTAAGTATCTGCAAAACAAACTTTTGTACACGTCCAGCTTTTTTACCTGAAGCTATCTGCCTATTATTCCTCTACAGCTGCATATCAGATTAAATGATTTTAATAATAATAATTTAATAATTTTAAAAAATGCGACAAACATATTTCCAATTTGATATGCTCTTCATATCATGGTAAACAAGTACTAACAGGGGAAAAAGAACAGAGATTGAGCCAATTGCTTCTATATTTTCATATTGAGAATTCCAATGCTATGAGAATTCCTTAGGATGGATGCACTGAATATTCACAATGTCCAGAGAAATGATATTTGATTCAGATTGAGCAGAAAAAAAACCTGAACATCATCTCAAAAGGCACCAAGTCCTATAACATCTTCAGTCATGTTTTTTTTTTTGCACCCCCAAAATGCTCCTCAAGCAAATCCAGTTTTTGGGTCCTTTGTTCATGAGCCTGCGATTCTCTGATTTCAGTTCCTTCCATCTTGGCTAGCATTGCAAAAAAGCAAGAGAAGACTGTTTTCTGAACTGTCTCCCCCTTTTTAAATAGCCTGTGCCAATTTCTCCACTGTATAGTATCAGGTCAGAGTGATTAGTTAATCCACTTTAAAATAGGGGTATTTGTCAAAATTTGGTATCAACATCCCATAGTGGTTTTGCTATAAGGTTTTTTTCCTTTTCTAATTACAGATGAAAAGCAAAGAGCCCATCAAGCCCATTGGCCCAACATGTGAAGAAGATGGCAAAGCATAGGCTGTACTTACCACCCACATCACAAATGAGTGGGAACTGGGACAGGTCAAAGGCAGAAAGCACTTCTCTTCCTAGGACAGGCCAGAGTTCATTCAAAAAACTGGACGAGGTTTGTAACTCTTCCTTTGATCTAGAATTAAAATAAACACTACCAAATAAACACCTCTAAATATAACTTTATAAACTGCTATTGTTGTTATTGTTTTTACATATCTGTTTATGTTCCAATGAAAGGAATTTTTTACAGGATCGTTTAAATGATGGTAACCTGAATTTGGAAGACTCTGCATGTGATACATGAAACAGTCCTGCCATTTCAATGGACAATGTTATAATGTTCTTGAAACAAAGCAGATTCATATAGTTGCTCTAATTGCAGACTAGTGCTTTGTACATTAAAAAGAAATGCCTGATCAATTAGATATGTCAGAACAACAGCCAGTGCCATAAAAGAGAGGTTGAATATGATGATAACGATGGGTCAAGAACATATGACAGAGATATGGACTCCTTCCCCAAGATGGCATAGTTCTTTTTCTTCTGCCAACAAACAGCTGATTTTGCCTCCATAGCTGGTTATTTGGTGGTTTTGCTCTCTGTTTTTTTGAAGGGCAAACTAGGAAAGACCCAAGATGACCTTCAGATGATCATATACCTACAAAGAAGAGGGTATGGCCAGAATTCTTGATCTTGGAAGGTCTGATCTCTTGCCAACGTTTCCCTTCATTTGTTCATTTTTCTTAAGCAAGTCTGGGTTGTAATTGCTCTTTTTGAAGCTTTACTATGATTTATGACTAGTTGACTTCTAATCTATTAGAAGTCATCCAATTAAATTTGCATTTAAATTTTGCTCTTTCTAGCTTTTTTTTTTTTAAGCATTGATATTTATTTCTTAATTTTTGATGGGAAAATTGCTCTTTCATTATTCATTTTTTATTTTGGGAGAAAAAAAACCTTTTCTTGTGGACACTGGGCTTTGCCTGATGTGCTTCTCTTGTCCTTAAAGAAAGAACAGTGGGTTTCTCAAATGTTTCAGAAAGGAGATAAGATTTTCTGGGAAGCATTTGAAAAAAGAATGTTCTCTTACTTGCAGGCTTATTTGCAGGTTTTATTTTATATATAAACAAAAATGTTTATGTATAATAACAGTCAATAACAAATAACAAAAAATAACAATATAAAAGACAATATTCAAAAGCAGAAAATAACAGTTGGACTTATTTGCAACTGGACAAAAATCTGATCTATTGCTGTCAAATGTACTTGGTTTGGTAAATACAAACCTTCCAGAAAAGATTGAAATGAATATAAATATAAGAAATTCTAAGACAATGGAATTGATAAAGGATGGACTGGATTTTCCTGGTAAGAGAATTATAGTGTTGTTAAGGAGAATGTTTCAACAATGGATATTGTAGACATATTTAAAACAGAAACCTACGAACTTCGGAAATGAGATGCCTAAGGAAAGGTTTCATTAATAAAATTAACAAATGAGGCTATTTGTTCTGGACAGATCAAAGATAATGTTTGGGGTGATTTGTGTTAAATAAGAAAACTTGTAGACTTTCTATGAGTAAATTATAAAAACAGACTGTTAACAGAGTGCCTTAAATTTAACTTCGTTATTGTTTAACCTGTTAATTATTTTTTCTTTCATATATGTAATGAATGACAGGTCAGTTGGGTTGCAAATAGATGAAGAAGCTTATAAATGTTGAACCTGCTTTGCAAAGTGGGAAGTTATTATTGTTGCAACAGATTTGTCTATTGAACTAGTGTTCAACTAGTGGGTATGTGTGTTTTTGTTTTTTGTTCTTTTAATTCAGATTTTTTAACATTCTTATCTAGTTTTGTTTTGTCTCTGTTAATGCTGTGTTTCCCTGAAAATATGACCTAGCCTGAAAACAAGCCCTAGCCTGATTTTCACACTTGTGCCTAATATAAGGCCTATCCAAAAAATAAGCCCTAGTTAAGACCCGCCCACTCCATCCCATCATCTGGTTGTACGAGGTGGGGCAAGGCGTATGCGTAAAAATCAAGCTTGGGGGTAGGTGGGGGTGGAGCTGCCGAATGTGTCCTGCACCTGCTTACCTTAGGACCTCCAATGCCCCGACACCTGTTCTACCACTGACTGGCTTCTGCGGCTGCTCATCATGCTGATGTCACTACTCGTGATAGGAGGCCATGTGGCATGTTGCACTGGTGCTGCCACTTGCAGCAGGAGGCCACGTGGCTCATTGTGTCGGCGTTGCTGCTCGCATATGCAATGACACAACATACCATTCTGCCTCCTGCTGTGAGCTGCAGCACTGGCGCGACGAGCCACGTGGCCTCCTGCCATGAGCAGCAGCACTCTTGCGATGTGCCATGTTTCAAGTGATGACATCGGCGTGATGAGCCACATGCATCTGGCTGCGAGCAGCCTGTCAGTCCTGGAAGCCATCTTTTACTTTGGATCTTCAGGGCTGCCACATTTAGTGCTGTGGGAAACTGGGAGGGGGGATGTATGGAGTGGAGAGATATCTATCCATAATAACATTGTTTTCTTTGAGAGTCAAGGACATCCTGCCCTGCACCTGGAGTGGTGTGACTGGGAGGCATCTCCAGATGGGAAGGTGCATTGATTGGGCCATGTGATGGACATGTGGGTGCTGGGGCAGGGACTTGCACTTTCTTTTGGGTGGGGAAAACCTGGAAGCTTTCAGATTCGGGTTTTCCCAGATGTGCCAATATGACATCTCTAATAAAATGGAACTTTGAGGAACTTCTAGCCTCAGAGTCTTCTTTCGTTGGGGATGTTACTTGGAACTCTGACACAGCCATGAGCGGCTGTAGAAGTTGGGCAGCGGTATTACTCCCTGGCTGTGGTGGTACTAGGGTAAGCGGGCAAGACATCCCCAAAAAATGAAACCTAGTACTTATTTTGGGGTCCAAAAGAAAATAAGACCGCGTCATATTTTCGGGAAAACAAGGTATTATTTTATTTTGTATTTTAATCTTTTAAATAAAAATTTAAAAATGTAAAAAAGAATATGACAGAAAAAACACAGACATTGTGAAGATTAATCATATTGATTAGTTGCCCATGAAATAATTTATTTAATGACCATTCTTTAAAATTTTAATGTTACCTGTATATGATCTCAAAAACGTTGGGAGTGCCATATATTGATGAACTCTGATTTTTTCCTTTCCTAGAAGAATTTTTTTTAAAAAAGTTAGAAAGGAACAAGACAATCATCCTGCCATTTTCTTTTGCACAGATGTAGATCCTGAATGTCTACTGTATTTTGAACTGTATTCTCACAGTTCAAAATTTATTCTAAAGAGTTCATTATTAAGCCAGTTCTCCTTTACTTTCTCAAGTACAGTTCAGTAGAATCTGGTAATTTCATTAAAAAGATAGCAGTATAGAAGTTCGTTGGGTTCTTTTAATGTTTTTGGTTTAAAGAAAGTTTCAGGAGCACTCTCAGTTCTTCAGGTTTATGAATTCACTGTTGATGGATCTGTAGGAAAAAAATATCCCCCCAAATCTTTTTATTTTAAGATTAATGTTGGACCAGACTAGGTCAAATAGAGCTGTTCCTAAGTCATGCAGTTCTTTTCATTGTAGAGTTTCAATGTTGTGAACAGAGATGGTCATTCTAGTAATTGGCAAACAAGTCTGGGGAGGCCTAGCTGATGAAGACTGGAGTGATATACAGGTAGTTCTCAGGTTACCACCATTTGATTACTGACCATTCAAAGTTACAACAGTATTGAATGACTGGTCCTCAGAGTTCCAGCCATTGCAGAATCTATGCAGTGATAATAATTTCTGATGTCTCCTGTCAGCTTCCTGCAAGCAACATCAATGGGAAAGCTGGCAGGAAGTTGTAAATTGTAATCACATAGGCTCTTGCTTAATGGTCTGTGCAATCCTCACATAATGATGGCAACTGAGACTGCTAGAATTACAGTTGTTAAGCCACAGGATCACATAACATCATGCTTTATGATTGCATCAGTGAGTGATGGAAAATTCAGTCCTAATTGCTTATGGAATTTGAGGATTATCTGTAATAGGAATATGTTGACATTTTCATATTTTAAGAACTGTGTAGCACTCAAAAAAATTTTCCGTTTATATTGATTTCTGCTCTTTTACTTTTTATTGCTTAGAAATTGTTCTTTGAATTTTTGCCTTTGCAACTGCTGCTTTTCATTTTACTTTAAATTTAAATATGCCTCTTGTGATCTAAATTACAGTTATAACCAAACTTTGGAATGTTTTTATAGGCAGAATCCTCTAATAGTTACTAATGTTTTGATATAAATTACAATTTTGTTTATTTAAAGTTATTGAATTTGCATTCAGTATAAATAATCTGAATTAATATCATTTTAAAAAAAACATATTATTAAAATATTACAGTGTTTTCATAGTTTATATCTCTTTGAAAAATTAACTGAATATTGTTAAATCCATAACAACATCTTAAAACATTATTCAAGTCAATTACTCCTCCTATTTACAAAAAGTTACCTATCAGTCATAAACTTTAATCTCAGTCTTCATCTTAATGAAATGACTCCATAGTATACCATCAAAAGTTCGCTTTTCTTGCTTTTATTATTAGAGGTTGGGTTTCTGTTCCAATATCTCTTGTGCAAAGCTTTTTAATAATGGAATCAATTAAAATAGATGGGAAATTGTCAGGAGCAACATCAGGTCAGTAACATAACATAAGATGCCCTTTCATGCGCTTATCTTTATTTATTCTACTTCACTAGTCCCGTCTATTTACCTCACAGCTTCAGGCAAATGTTGCATTGATGGATACATAACTTCAGAATAGAACTTCATGGAATAATACTGAGACTTTGGGCTTGATTTGACCAGGTAGAGATTGGTAAAGTCTGTGTTTCCATAAAAATCTAAAAAAGAAGCAAAAATTACGGGTATCATTGTATGTAACTGTCTTTCAATTCACTAGAGGAATACTTACAAGATTGCCTTAAACTACTTCTTTAAAAACAAATTATGCTGTATTAATGTCAAGCGTATGACAATATTATGAGAGTCAATTTGGTGTAATTGTTAAGGTACCAGGCTAAAAAATTGGAGAGTGTAAGTTCCTGTCCCACAGTACACACAAAGCCAGCTGGATGACTTTGTGCTAGTAACTTTCTCTTACCCATAGGAAGGAAGTGGTGGCAAAGCTCTTCTGAAAAACCTTGCCACAAAATCTGCAGGGACCTATGTTATCTAGGCAGTTTCTGAGCATCAGATACAACTGAACACAAGAAAAAAAAATCATAATAATATAATCACAGGTGAAAATAATCCTGACTTTTAGGGGAACAAAACTGATCCTAAAGCAAAGAAAGGTCTATATACAATATGACATTCTATAGGTATGTTGCATTGTTAAATCAATATTTTTTAAAATCACCTATTGGCCAGTGTAAGATACTAAATGCATTTGTAAATTATAATGTAAAAGGGGGTGCAATGGCTCAGCTGTTAAAGATGCTGAGCTTGTGAGCTGAAAGCTGACAGCATGAGTTCGAGATCCAAGTGCTGCATGATGGATGCAAATAATCCTGACTTTTAGGGGAATAAAACTGATTGGTGATTATCTTTAAAGCAAACAAGGATATGCACAATATATTATTCTATAGCTCAGTTGTATTTTAAATCAATATTTTAAAAAATCACCTATTGACCAATGGAGTGCAGTAAATGTATTTGTAAATTATAGTGTGCTATTTGGCAAATGTATATTTATCTTTCCAAATTTTCTTTTTATTTAAAAAAAAGTTAAAATACGTAACTACAAAAAGAAAAACAAAACAAAACAAAACAAACAAGGCATTTAAAAAGGTGCATTAAAAACATGAACACAAACACATACAGTATACACATGTGTATATATGCGGTCTCACCCTGTGCTATTACCATTCCACACATTTTGGGGGCTGACAGAAGAAGTAAGGAGAACTAATTTTTAAAAAATGGATCCCCGTATAAGACAGCTCTCTTCTCATGTCGCCTGCAAGACTGAAAGACCAGTGAGAGCCAGGACATGAGTGGTTTAAAAAGAGCAGCCACCCAACCTCAAGGCCTTGCTGCTGTTCGCTCCGCAGAGCAGATTCTCCAGGTCTGAAACTCAAACAGAATATGCTTAAGGAGAGTGTCTGGGCATCAGAGAAGACGACCTTAGAAAGAGGGGCTGGGCAGGATCTGTTTCTAAGCCTTGTGATTGCACCAGCAAGCAAAGGGGGTCCTCCTCAAGAATTTATTTCAGAGAAGAAGGAGAACGCTTTTTTCAGACTGGAATGGTGATGAGAGGCAGCCTAAGAAAAAAGACACATGTCATTTAACTCTTAGTGAAATACATTCAAGGTGGTGGTTTAGCAGGACGTAAAGAGGAGCTAGCCTCTAGATGTGTACCAGTCATTGGGCCAAGTGCAATGGCTGGTTGTTGTTGTTTTTCAAATTTCATTAGAGTTGGGATTTGGATATTATTTTATTTTGGAAATCGGTTCAATCCCCTTGAACAACAGTAATGCTCATAGTTTGGAAACAAAGTTGATTTTGTTTTGTTTTGAAAAAAGGAGGGACACCAACTCAAAATGCCATTTTTTGTTGTTCTGATTTATATTTCTTTGCAAGTGTGAATATAAAACTTTGGGAAGAGAAAAAAAGATCCTGTGAAACAGGCTGGACCAAATCTCAAAGAAAGTAATAATGGACTCACTCAACACATACAAACACATACACACAAATCCAGTTACTGCACACGATACCAACTTTCTGGCCTGTGATGTCTGGAAGCCTTCCTTCTATAAACTCTGTCAAACTCCACAGGTGCAGTGATCGCATATTGCCTACTATTATGGAATAATTGTTGGCCATTCCAGTTGCTTCCTGCTTCTCACAGGATTACCTTTGCCATCCTTCCACTCGAGTGTCAGGAGCTTTAACCCCACACAGGCCTCCAGCAGCCTCTGCAGCCCAATGGGGCTGGTCTTCAAGTGCTCAGCCAAAGTCCCGGAGGACAGAAGTTCTCCTGACTCTCTCAGCAGATCGAAGATGCCCAACTCACAGGCAGTTGAAATGACCTATGAAGAAAAGGAAAACAGGACTGAAAGCCGTGACATTCCTCTCAGCTCCATCCAACAGCCCAAATCTATCTATCTATGGCTCTTTGAAGAAAGGTATAGTCACTAAATTATTTAATATATTGGTTGGGAGATTTATTCACGGAGATTAACGTTAGTCCTTCGGACATGAACAAACTGAGCTAAAATCATCCGAGTAATTAAAAAGTCAAAAGATGTTACTAAAAATATTAAGGAATTTACCTATGTCTAAAGCAGGGGTGAAATGCTACCGGTTCGGACCGGTTCGGGTGAATCGGTAGTGGTGGCATCGTGAGGCTCCACCCTCCCCCCAGACGTTGTTACTTCCTGGTTTTAACCAGGAAGTAACCTGTTTTTTATCCTCTGTGCATGCACAGAGGGTCCAAAATTGCACATGCACAGCACACACACTTCAAAACCAAAAGGGAAGGTAAGTAGATTTCACCCCTGGTCTAAAGTATGGTGTAATAAAATTTTGTCTGCTGTAATTGGGCCCCTTTTAATTTCTGATTGGCAAAAGAGGAGCATATCTGAACAAGGAAACTAACCTACTGATATCTACTGAAGCCAATCTGCTCAGAAGGCACAAGAAAGAATTTTGTGGCCATTCATCACAACATAAACTTTGCTGACTCTATTGTTTTCACAACCATTGAGAAATAGAGGGGCTTTTGTAGTTTCAAAGTTAAGATTTAATATTTTCAAGTATTAGCCAACTTACCTTGAAAGTTATAAACGAATGCTGATATTTAAACAATGTTTGAAAAGTTTTGATTTCTTCTGTTGAACTCATTGTTCTCTTGTTGATCCAAAAGGACGCTTCTTCAGCCAAACTTTTTATTCCTGTATGTAAACATTGCAAAATATAGGTGCCCTTAAGATGTTCCAGGGAAAAGGTTATGAACTGAATTATTAGTTAATTATTAATGACAAAACAAGGACACAGAAGGTCTTCAAAAGTTTTTCAGCAATGACTCCGGAATAGGTTTAGCTGCCCCAGCGTTACAGGACAAGTGTCTCATGAAAAGCAGGAAATGAAAAATAGAAGGTCACCTCAATTCCCACAATGGATGAATTGCTGCAAAAACTAATGGAGTTAGCCAAGATGGCTAAATTGACTGTTTCGATCAAGGAAAAAAATACAAATACTTTTATTTGTACTTGGAAATTAAGTAGTTGTGGTGGTGGTGGGAAATGAAACTTTGATTTTGGGTTTTACCAATTAGACAGATTTGTTGTTATACAGATGACTAATTACTACGATTATGTGAAAGTAAAAAGTGGAGGTTTTATTTATATTTAGAGAGGTATTAGGATAGATGGGGAAGAGGTAAAGAAGGGCATAAAACTAACCAACAAGTTTTAGAACTAATATTTAAAAATAGAACCTTAAGCTCTAAAGAAAGATTTAAAACACCCTGTACACAAGATTCAATATATTAAAATAATCTAAAATACTATTGAAATAATTAATATATGCATACACTGTAGAAAATGTACAAACATTTACTGAGTATTTCTTTTAAAAAAAATCAGATTTATTTTTCACATTGAATATTAGCTTACCTAGAATCAGAATGGTGAAATTCTAGAAATCAAGTTATGTAAAGAGAATATTTTTATTTGCCATTTTCCACCTCTTTTCCCCTGACTATTACAAGTTCTAATTTGTAGTTGCTAATGATTTCTATAAAGTTCTTGGCAAAGGAATTCTGTGCAAAGGAAAAGCCATGAAAAACTGGATAGAAAATCTTAGATTAGTAGCTTCTTACAGATAATACAGTCTATGCTTCACAGACAGGAAGTGCTGAGTTTAATGGCTGAAGTCTTATCCGCACGATAGCAGAGCAGAGGAGATTCCAAGTCAGTCTTTCAAGTGACAGCTTCATGAGATGCTCAGGATAAATCTCAGTTTCAGACAAAGGAAGAGAAGTCAGAGAGGGGGTATATATCTGCAGAATATAGGAGTGGTTTCAGGAGTTGCTTAATTCACCTGACAAGACAATTCTGATCCTGCCACCTCTTCATTGTAGATGTCAGGATGGCTGGAGGTCTCAAGCAATAAAAATATGATTTTGGGAAAACATCTGTTTTCAATGCAAAAAGAATCATGGCACAGTAATAGTAGGTTAATAAAATTATATTGGTTTTCTTTCTTTTCTTTTTCTACTGGTTACCTTTCTGGCTTCTATACTGTCTTCCATCTAGGATAGGGGTGTCAAACTCAAAGCCCATGGGCCGGATCCAGCCTGCAGGGTGCTTATATCTGGCCTGCAGGGCTGCCCTGGAAACAGCGAAGGACCAGTCTGCAGTGCCTCTGCCAGCGAAAACGGAACTTGGGAGGGCCACATGTGGCCCTCCTGGGTTCTGTTTTCGCTGGCAGAGAGCTGCAGGAGGCTGTCGCAGCTGAAAACAGAGCCCAGGAGGACCGTGCGTGGACTGCAGGACATTGAGCTGGTCACACCCACTTGGCCCCCTGAGGTCAAACACAACCCTGATGCAGCCTTCAATGAAATCCAGTTTGACACCCCTGATCTAGGATCTCTCTTGCATTTTTCCCATTATCAGTAATATTTAGTTTCTTCTTCCCTGGAATAGCACTGTATTATCAGAATTTGTATTTTGGATGGGGCTAATTTAGCCTGGGTTCTTTCCAGGGCTGTTATCCCTGAGATGGGGAAGACTGTGACTAGTTACAATTACCCTTGCTGCACATCTCCATTATTGGTCTTAACTACTGTTGCTTTCCTTCCCTTCCTTAAGGCCACTTTGGCATGCCTGTTTGGCTGGAATTGCTTAACTGGACTTTTGCTCTTTTCTAACTGGACTTTAGTTTTCCCATGGAGGCCAATGCTAACAGACTCAGGCCTAGCACTGGGAATGCTTGGCTGATCATGGGTGGTATGCTATAGGTATGCCCAACTAAAACAAAGAGCACTAAAAATGTGCCAAAAATTGCAAGATACAGTCCATAAATCCTAAATTATCTCTTCCCAGGTACTCTTGCACATACGCTAAATGCAGATATGCATATGGAAATAATAGATCTTGCTGGAACATGTACTGTAATCCAGCTACCTATAATATCCAGCCTCAGTTTGAAGACTGTCACAGAAAAAAGATTTAAAATTTTATATGGCAATTTATCCCACTGACTGGCAGTTGTTACATCCTGGAAGTTTCTCCTGGTGTCCACCCTGAACATACTTTGTTCTACTTTAATCTATTACTTCTTGTCCCATTTTCTAGGTTGGTAGAGAAAAAGTCTGTCCTGTATGTGACCATATTTGACAACTTCTATCTTTTCTGTAGACCAAATCCACCCTGATCTTTTAACTTTTGATTCTAGGGATTGGCTTCCAGATACCCTAATGTCTTAATAGCTATCCTGAACTTTTTCCAATTTCTCAGCATTCCTTTGAATTGGGCTTTCCAGAACTGGACACAATATTCCAAGTTTCATCAGGGTAGAATACAGTGGTACCATTACCTTTCATGATTGGGATGCTATCCTTCAGTTCTTGCACCTCAAGGCAGTTCTTGCCTTTCTAATAGCTGTGTGACTTTGCTGACTCATTTTAACTTGCACCCTTTACACAGGATGCATGTTACAAACCAGGTCTCCCCTATTTTATACATGTTCTTTTCTCTTTCTTTTCTTACCCAGATGCAAAATTTTATATTTTTCTTCGTTCAGTCCCATTGTATTTTTTTTCAGTTAACTTTGCCTTGCCAAAGTGAACTTTTGCCATCTTCATGTCTTCTTGTCATAAAACATAAAGTACCATTTCATTATTCTTTATTAACCCCAACTCTTCATCTATCCAATTCATATCCTGGAAGAACAATAGAACAAAACAGGGATACCCAACTCCCAGGCCTCAGCCCAGCACCGGGCTGTTGGCCATTTGGAACCAGGCCATGGAAGTGGTAGGCGAGCACATGTGTAGCTCCATTTACACTAGTGGCAGGCACATGTGCCTATTGCTTGCATGGAACCATCCCCTCTAACCAGGAGTGAAATCCAGCAGGTTCTGACAGGTTCTGGAGAACTGGTAGCAGAAATTTTGAGCAGTTCTGAGAACAAGTAGTGGAAATTTTGAGTAGTTTGGAGAACCAGCAAATACCACTTCTGGCTGGTCCCAGAGTGGGGTGGGAATGGAGATTTTGCAATATCCTTCCCTCAGGAGTAGGGTGGGAATGGGGACTTTGCAGTATCCTTTCCCTGGAGTGGAGTGGGAAGGGAGATTTTGCAGTATCTTTCCCCTGCCATGCCCACCAAGCCACACCATGCCCACCAAGCCACGCCTACAGAACCAGTAGTAAAAAAAATTGGATTTCACCACTGCCTCTAACACACCCCTACTGGTCTGCAAAGCAGGAAAGGTAGGGCAAACACTGGAATAGAATCAACTGTAATCAACAAATCATGACATTGATTGCTGGAACTTCCTCTTCAAGATGGAACAGGAAGGAATCAGGGGCAATGCTATTTTCTTCCTAGAATAATATCAAAGATGTTTCCTTAACTCAACTTCTTGGAAACCAGCTTTGCAGAGGAGAACATTCAACTCAGTTGCTGATTGTTCTTTCCCTTCAATGAAGAGCAACATTCAGAAGGAGTAGGTGAGGGCTGTGAAAGCCCCTCCTGTCTTCATCAAGAAGCAATTTCACTATTACGACACCACCACCTGTTTCAAAATATGTTTCAATGATTTAGAGGTGAGCAATGCTACTACTTATTTCAACAGCCCAATGAACATTGCACAATATTTTGAGCATATCCCAATACTTCTTTCAGATATGATATATTCATTTCTGCCCATGGTCAACCCAGACAAATTTATTGTTGTACTTGTTATTATCATATTCTTTCATTATGGATTGCTTATCAATTCAGTCAATTTTACAGAAAGTGTAGAATGATTGCTGATGTATTTCTAGGCAGTAGAAGTCAGGAAGTAGCAGAGTGCCCCAAGAATACAGTGAGAAGTGCTATTAGTTACCCCTTTCATTTATTTATTTATCATTTATTAGTTTTACAAAGAACTCAAAGCATATCCATATTCCTACACATTTTAATTTGCATCCTTTTCACATGTAATATTACAAACCAGGTCCCCTCTATCGTATACGTGTCCCTTTCTTTTCTCTTTCTTTTCCAACGCAGATACAGAACTTTACATTTTCCTTCATGTTTAGTTAACTTTGCCTTGCCAAAGTGAAACCTTGACATCCTCACGTATTCTCTTCATGAAACATTAACCCACCATTTTATTATTCTTTATTATTCCATCTCTTCATTTATCCAATCCATATTTTGTAGACTCTGGAAGAAGAGTAGAAACCAGAAAGATTGGGGAACGCTGAAATAGAACCTACCTGTAATCACTAATCAAGACATTGATTATTGGAACTTCCTCTTCAACATTGAACAGGAAAGAAAGAGGGACGGTGCTATTTTCTTCTTAGAATAATATGAAAGAGGTTTCTTTTTTCCTTAACTCAACTTCTTGGAAACCAGCTCTGCATTAATGTACCTTAAACCCAGTTTCTGATTGTTCTTTTCCTTCAGTGAAGAGCAACATTAACAAGGAGTATGTGTGGGCTGTGAAAGACCCTCCATTGTCTTCATCAAGAAGCAGTTCCACTATTACGACAGCACTACCTCTTTCAAAATATATGTCAATGATTTAGAGGTGAGAAAGTGCTACTACTTATTTCAACAGCCCAATGAACATTGCACAATATTTTGAACATATAACTACAAAAAGAATTATGGCACCATATTAGTTTGTTAGGTAAACGATACTGATAATTTTCTTCTTTTTTTTTTAGTAGTTAGCTTTTTGGTTTCTGTGCTGTCTTCCATCCTGGATATCCCTGGCATTGTCTCCTTTATCAGTTTTGTTTAATTTCTTCTTTCTTCTGATAGTGCTGCATTATCAGAAGTCATATTTGGACTGGTCAATTTTAACCTTCACTCATGTCCCATGACTCTATGAGGAAAATGCTGTTTCTTCTTCACTCACATGCCATTCCCCAGTTGCTGGCTGTTCCCTTTTATTTTATTTATTTATTTTATTTTATTAAATTTCTATACCGCCCTTCTCCCGAAGGACTCAGGGCGGTGTACAGCCACAAGATAAAACACATAAATACAAAAATTTAAAATAAGGTAAAAACGAATTAAATAATTTGGCTGAATTTAAAATACCCCATTATTTAAAAACAAAGTAAAATTTACATTTAAAAAGGGGAGAAGATTTAGGCCAGGCCAGCTTGATGAAATAAAAAAGTCTTAAGCACACGATGGAAGGTCTGGGATCCTCTGTATCTCTGGGGGGAGCTCGTTACAAATCATAGGTGCCCCCACAGAGAAGGCTCTCCCCCTAGGGGCCGCCAGTCGACATTGTTTGGCCGACAGCACCCGGAGGAGCCCCTCTCTATGGGAGCATACTGGCCAGTGGGAGGCTATTGGTGGTAGCAGGCGGTCCCATAGATAACCAGGTCCTAAGCCATGGAGCGCTTTAAAGGTGATAACCAGAACCTTGAAGCACACTCGGAAGACCACCAGGAGCCAGTGCAGCTCGCGCAGAAGAGGTGTTACATGGGAACTCCACGTCGCTCCCATAACCACCTGCGCGGCCGCACTCTGCGCCAGTTGGAGCCTCAGAGTGTACCTCAAGGGGAGCCCCATGTAGAGAGCATTACAATAGTCCAGACGAGAGGTGACGAGGGCATGAGTGACTGTGTGTAGAGAGTCCCGATCTAGAAAGGAACGCAACTGGCGGATCAGGTGAACCGGATGAAAAATCCTCCTGGTCACGGCTGTCAAGTGCTCTTCTAAAGACAGCCGTGAATCCAGGAGGACGCCCAAGTTGCGAACCCTTTCCATGGGGGCCAATGATTCGCCCCCAATAGTCAGTGATGGCACCAGCTGACTATATCGGGACATCAGAAACCACAGCCACTCAGTTTTGGATGGGTTGAGCCTGAGCCTGTTTCTCCCCATCCAGATCCGTACGGTCTCCAGGCACCGGGACATCACTTCAAGGGCATCGTTGGGGTGGTCTGGGGTGGAGATGTACAGCTGGGTGTCGTCAGTGTACTGATGGTACTTCACCCTGAAACCATGGATGATCTCACCCAGCGGCTTTACATAAATGTTGAACAAAAGGGGCAAGAGGACCGATCCCTGCGGCACCCCACATATGAGGGGCCTCAGGGTCGACCTCTGCCCCCCTGTCAACACAGACTGTGACCGATCAGAGAGAAAGGAGGAGAACCACTGTAGTACGGTGCCTCCCACCCCCAACTCTTCCAACCGGTGCGGCATGATACCATGGTCAATGGTATCAAAAGCCGCTGAGAGATCTAACAGGACCAGGACAGAGGAGCAACCCCTGTCCCAAGCCCTCCAGAGATCATCAACCAACGTGACCAATGCCGTTTCCGTGCTGTACCCAGGCCTGAAACCCGACTGGAATGGATCTAGATACGACGTTTCATCCAGCTACTGGGGAAGCTGTCGCGCAACCACACTCTCAACAACCTTCATCACAAAGTGAAGGTTGGAGACTGGACGATAATTAGCCAATACTGCCGGGTCCAGGGAGGGCTTCTTGACGAGAGGCCTCACCACTGCCTCCTTCAAGGCGGCAGGGAAGGCACCCTCACCCAATGAAGCATTTATAATCCCCTGGAGCCAGCCTCGCGTCACCTCCCGGGAAGCCAGCACTAACCAGGAGGGACACGGGTCCAACAAACGTGGTCGCGTTCAATCTACCCAGAATCCTGTCCACGTCATCTGGGGTCACAGGATCAAACTCATCCTAGATAACATTCTCAAGACCTGCCTCTGTCACCCTCGCTGGACCTACCCAGTCGGAGTCCAGACCTTCCTGAATTGACAGGGGTGTGTGTGTGTCTGACGTCCCCCTGAAGTTTCTAGAAATGGGTTTGTGTTTCCTTCCAGGGCTATGCGGAAGACTGCAGCTGAACATTTATCCCTGCTGCCTTACTGCCCTTAACTATTTCTGCTTCCCTTCCTCCTAAGAACACTTTGGCATGGCTGCTTAACTAGACTTACTTAACCGGGGTTTTGCTCTTCTCCAGCTGGATTTTAGTTTTTCCATGGAGGCCAATGCTAACAGACCTAGGCCTAGCACCCGGAATGTTTGACTGATCGTGTGTGGTTTGCTGGAGATATAGTCCATAAATCCAAATTATCTCTTCCCATGTACTCTTACATACAGTATAAGCTAAATACAGAATGTAATCTGGAAGTAGTAGATCTTGCTGGTACACACCATAATATACCTAGAGTATCCAGCTCTTCTTAGTGAGAAATTCTATTAGTTATACCTTTTGTAGCACAGAAATTGAAATACAAATGAACCAGAGCTACACAACAGAGGCCCTTTGGTTTATAGAGCAGAGGTACCTTTATATTTATTTATTTGTTATTTTTGCAAAGAACTCAAGTCTGCGAACATATCCAACAGATATGTTCCGACCTTTCTTTCCCCATTTTTCCCACCAAAACATCTCTGTGAAATGGCTTGGGTGAGTGAGTGAGAGAATGGCACCAAATCACGCAGTCATCTTTCATGGCTAAACTGGGACTAGAACTCATGCTCTTGTTTTTTAGTTTGGTGCCTTAATCGCTAGATCAAACTGACTAGACCAAATTGCTTGATTGATTCTGGAATGACAGCAATTCCAGCATTGTAGCTGAATTAGTTATTCAAAGATGCTAGTTTAAGGGTCAGAAAAGTTGAATGGTGAATCTGAAATCATCAGGACCTAATGGATTATATCCCAGAGTTCTGACAGAACTGCCAGATATTATCTCAGTACCATTGTATCAAAATCCTGGAACACCAGGGAACTACATGAGGATTGGAAAAGAGCTGATGTGGTTCCCATCTTCAAAAAAAAAAAAAAAAGGGGGGGGGGTGGAACAGAAACTAGAGATCAATCAGCCTAATTACCACCAATACCTGGAAAGATATTGGAAAATATAATAACAAACCAGATTTGTGAATTTCTACAAACAAATACATTTATAACTAGTAGCCAGCATCGGTTTGTTAAAAACAGATCATGCCAAACCAATCTTATTTCATTCTTTGACAAACTGACTAAATTAGTAGGCTAGCGAAATGCTGTGGACATAGTATATTTGGACTTCAGCAAGGCATTCGACAAAGTAGACCACAACCTACTTCTTGGTAAACTAGAAAAATGTGGGATAGACAGCATCATTACCAGGTGGATTTGTAACTGGCTAACAAATCATACTCATCGAGCAGTCCTTAATGGTACTATATCTACATAGAGGAAAGTGAGCAGTGGGGTACCACAAGATTCCGTCTTAGGCTCAGTATTCTTCAATATCTTCATAAATGACTTAGATGAGGGATTAGAAGGGTAACTCATGTCACTAAACTGGCAGGAATAGCTTGTCCCAGAAGACAAGCTCAGGATCCCAAAAGATCTTGACAGACTTGAACAATGGCCCCTATCGAACAATATGAAATATAATATTGAGAAAAACAAGGTTTTACACTTATGCAGGAAAAACCAAAGGTACAAGTACAGATTGGACAAAATCTGGCTCTAAAAGAGGTAACTGCAAGATCACATGAAGTATTAGCACCATTTTATAAATCCTTAGTAAGACCACACATGGAATACTGCATCCAGTTTCAGTCACCAATTACAAAAAAGATGTTGAGACTTTGGAAAAAGGGCAAAGAAGAGCAACTAAAATGATTAATGGCCTGGAGACAAAAACATATGAAGAACTGTTGCAGGAATTGGGTATGGCCAGTCTAAAGAAAAGAAGGACTAGGAGTGACATGATAGCCGTATTTCAGTATCTGAGGGACTGCCACAAAGAACAGGGGGTCAACCTATTTTCGAAAGAACCAGAAGGCAGGACAACAATGGATGGAAACTAATCAAGGAGAGAAACAATCTACAACTAAGGAGAAAGTTCCTAACAGTGAGAACTATTAATCAATGGAACAGCTTACCTTTAGAGGTTGTGGGTGCTTCATCACTAGAGGTTTTTAAGAAAATACTGGACAGCCACCTATCTCCTGCTTGAGCAGAGGAGTTGGACAGGTAGACCTCCAAGGTCCTTCCAGCTCTATTCTGATTGAAATGGCACTAGATCTGTGGTGAAATCCAATTTTTTTTACTACCGGTTCTGTGGGCTTGTCTTGCTGGGCATGGTGTGGCTTGGTGGGTGTGGCTTGGTAGGCATGGCAGGGGAAGGGTACTGCAAAATCTCCATTCCCACCCAACTCCAGGGGAAGGATATTGCAAAATCTCCATTCCCACCCCACTCTGGGGCCAGCCAGAGGTGGTATTTGCCAGTTCTCCAAACTACTCAAAATTTCCGCTACCGGTTCTCTGAACTGCTCAAAATTTCCACTACCGGCTCTCTAGAACCTGTCAGAACCTGCTAGATTTGTTTTGGTACCAGCATTCATTTGTAACTTTCAAGGTAAGGTGAGTAATACTCTCAAATATGAAATCTGAACTTTGAAACTACAAACGACCCTTTATTTCTCAACTTCTTAATGGTTGTGAAAACAATAGAATCATCAAACTTTATGTTGTAAGTATGTATTATTTGTTAAATAGCTGCAACATTCTTTGCTGTGTCTTCTGAGCAGATTTGCTTCACTGGACATCAGTATGTTACTCAGGAAGACTTAACTTCTTAATATGTATGTACTAGATTGTTAACTAGATAACATTTTATGCAGAAATATTTTCTGAATATTTTTATAAATACATTTATTTGTGCCAATTAAAGAGCAAAGCAATTCAACCGAAAAACAATAACAAAAAATAGTTTACATTAATGTGTTTCTGAAATGCAACCTATCTGAATCATGATAACATTTATTATAGTTTTTCTTATGCAAAAAGTTCTATCAGATTAGGTGTGCAGTATTTAAATTCCATGTTCATGGATTATAAACTTCTCAACTCAGCCTCCCATTATTTGAAATTTCATCTAAATACATAGAGACACATAACAGAATTAGTTTTTTTGCATCTGGACAATGAAACTTTATTTTTACTTTAATTTAGTTTTATGGTATTGTAACAATTCGTTTCCATTCCCAGATCTGGGCTGCAGACATTTGGATGACCACTTGATGGCAGCAAAACACCAGAGAAAGGCTTCAACTTTTCCGACCTGTTTCTGTTTCGCCCTGTTTCTTCTGCAGACGTTCATTTAAAGGTGGGAAAATAAATGGAAACGTGAAGCATAGTAAATGTTACCATATTCATAAAGCAGCAACTGGTGATGATGCAGTTTTATATGTGGGAATCTGAAATACTGGCGACTTTAAGATCTTCCTGAATATCAGCATGACCTTTGTGGGAAAGAATAGCATGCAAATGGATTTAAAGGTACATAAGGAGCCGTTGAAGATCCGTAGCCAGATTCTTATGCCCAACAGACAAAATGACAATGGTGAATCAATTAACAATTCTTCCTAATTTACCCCAGTTGAAGAATAAATGCTGAAGACCTTTTCCAGGACCAAGAATTCAGGTCATGCTTGGTTAGCAGCAGAAATGGAAAAATGGGGAAGGAATGAGGATAGTATCCAGAATTAACAAAAAAAGAAAGAAAAAGAAAAGAAAGCTGTTATGGGAAAGTGTGGGAAGCCCCCCTTGAAGAATGAAATATTTTTGGAAATATTAAAAGAAGCAGAATATTATATTTCCCTAAAGGAGAAATGGAGAAACATGTTCTTAGAGGCAGAAAGCAGCCCCCAGTCTTAGAAAGCAGCCCCCAGTCTTAGAAAGCAGCCCCCAGTCTTTCTTAATGTGCCTATTCACAAACAAAACATCTTTAGCTCCAAGGTGATGGGATTAAGGACAGGACATTGAGGGAAATGGAAACAATACCTATCCATTAAGAAAGGCAGGGTAGAGGCAATAGATAAGAGGATAAAATCAATTACACATGCCTGACAGAATTAGGTTCAGGAAGCTGATAATTAAGACTCATCATGAGTCTTTGCGAAACAAGTAAAACCAATCAAATAATAAAAAGACACAAAAGAAGCCTCCAGATTACAAAATGCTGTAAAATGTATAAAAGCCCATGTAAAACTAAACCAATTGGTCAGGTGCCCCAGAACTATACACTGTGGTTCTGTTCATCAATAAACAGAGTCTTTCTTTCCAATCAGCCTATATGGTATTCCAGGGTCTTTTTCCCAGCTTGGAACTGAATCAGATGGACTTTCCTTCCAACAAAAGCATGTAACAAATTTTATTAGAAACTCTAGCAATGACAAAAATTGCAGTCAGGTGGCCTTTCTGATAACTTACATAAATAAATACAAATGTGCTCAGAGGCTGCATTGGATATTCTTGCCTGATTGTGGAGTCGACCACTGAGTGGTCTGTTTTACCTATGAGAGCAGTGGTGGGATTCAACTGGTGTAACAATCAGTTCGCTGAGTGCGCGCTCTCCATGTGTGCAGTGCATTTGAAAACAGCTCTAAAACTTACCTTCTACTGCAGCCCCAGTGAGTAAAACAGCTGAGGTGCAGCAATCTGCTCTGCCACACCTATCATTTGGGCTTCAAACAAAGGAAATATAGGTTGGTATAGCGCAGGGGCAGGCGGGTGGGCCCAGCTGATCATCGGAGTGAACCAGTTCGCTCTCAGCTAATTGTCAGACCTACAGGTTCACCCGAACTGATCTGAACCGGCAGAATCCCACCACCGTATGAAAGACTCAGCCAAGGAAAACAAGGTGCCTCTTTGGAGAATAAATCCACTCTTATGAAAATAAGAGATATTCCTTCTGATGAAAGTAAATATTCATTACATCCACATTAATTCAAATTGTAACTTCTCATTATCACTTTCAGAGTTGAGGATTGAGGCAAAAGGAGGAACTATTGTGTTAGTTAAGGAGTCTGCAAGGCAGTTTTCAAATGCCATGAACTGAACTGTCAGCCTCAGCTTTGCCTGCTTCAGCTGCCATAAGAAACGGGGGGAGGGATAGTTATGGGGCAAAGGGTGGGAAGATGCAGGAGGTGTTTTTTTTCCTTTGTAGGACGTGTCTTCATAAGAAACGAAAGTGGATCTTCAAAGGGGACGGCTGACCAACTGCCCTACATTCCTGATGAATGACGCTGCCAGACGTGTTGCCACCTGACCTTTGGAAGACCTTTGGATTGGCTGATGACTGATGGACACGGGGGGGGGGGGGAGAAGCTTAGTAGATGCATTTCGCGCGTTTTGCTCACTTCCAGCTTTACTTGGGTTGCGATCTTTTCATATTCAGTAAAAGTACTATTCTCTTCTAAATGATTGAGTTTGGGTTTTCCTTTCCTGAGTACTGAAGGAAGCATACCTGACATGAATTTTTAAAAGCATTTTTTCAGCCGAAGAGGTTGTAGAAAAAATGCTTTTAAAAGTAAAAAAATTTTTTTCAAAGCCTCTGATGAGGTGGGCGGGGTAAGCAAGCAGCGACCGGGCCAGGGACCGGTTCGAGGGCGTGCCCGCCAATGTTATTACCGGTTCTCCGAACAACTACAAATTTTTACTACCGGTTCTTGCGAACTGGTGTGAACCGGGAGCAACCCACTACTGGTTCAGTTGAAATTTCTAAGGACCCCATTTTCAGATATAGGTTATCTATTAATGGGATCAAAGCAGGTTCTTCATGTTATACAGTCCTAGTCACTTTAAATAGCTTTAAATCCCTCTCTTTCAGCTGTTATATAAAGCTGTAAAGGGATCATCTTGATACTTTTCTCCAGAAATAAGTTATCTGGGACTGGAACATCCTCAACTCTATAGACTGGAAAGTACCCCAAATAATGGGAAAATCAGTTGACAGGATTAAATTCGTTGGACCTGGCATAAGGCTAGAATCCAGCTCAAGGCAATTCTAATTACATTTATCTTTTTCTGGCTTGCTACCTGGTTATGATCAGAAAGCAAAGAAGGAGAATAAATAGTCTTACAACAAAGTCATAGAGTTTCTGAACTTGGCTCCTGTATCTGGAGAACTGGAATATTGGATGAGATTTGTTTATGGAATAGCTCTTTTATGAGAATATCCTAGGGGTATAGTGTGTTTGAACCAGAGATCACAATTAAAACACTAACACAATATGCAGATTAGTTTATTGACAGTGATAGAAAATAATAAAGTTGAAATGTTGGTGAAATTATAAGCCCTCTTTACAATTAATCACTACTAATATGATACAGCATTAATAAGGTTATATTACTGATCAGGTTAATTCAGATATATTGAAATACATAACTAGGGTAGAAAGAATGAGATAATGTTTCTGAGGTTGTTATTTTACAATAGCCATTATCTAAAAACCTTGAGTTCCCAGCACTAATTGTTAATTTCCTAGTGGCTAGACTTGCAATCCTACAGTTAATATTTTTACTTATGTTGTTTGCATCTATGGCATCCTGTGTGTGTTGCAGAATTTCTAGGGCTTAATTGCTTTTTAGAAGGGCTAAAAATACTGAATTAACAAAGCAATGTGTGTGTTTCAGAATCCTGATCCTGACCTTTCAGATTTTCTCTTGTACTTTGTTGTTTGTTTAATGTGTGAAGATTGTCTCGGTTTGTAAAAATGGGAAGAACTAAAGATCTATAAAGAGATTAATTTTTGTCATATGATAAAAGTTTCATCTATCTCTTTATTACGCAGAATTGGTCCTCAGGATTTTTGCAGACATTGTCAGGAATCCCTAGTTATGGTGAAATCATATTGTGATAAGAAAAGGATCAGCTCTGTAATCTGTGGACATGGAAAGAATAGAATATATCTGTAATTAACAAAGCAAGATTTTGATTACTGAAATTTCCTCTTAAACATTCAACAGGAAGGAATCAGGGGCAACATTATTTTCTTCCTAGAATAATATGAAAGAGGCTTCCTTTCTTTAACTCAACTTCTTGGAAACCAGCCTTGCGGAGAAGCACATTAAACTCAGTTGTTGACCGTTCTTTTCCTTCAGTGTAGAGCAACATTAACAAGGAGTAGATGTGAGCTGCTAAAGGCCCTCTTCTGTCTTCATCAAGAAGCATTTCCACTATTAAGACACCACCACCTGTTCCAAAATATATAGTACTTATTTCAAAAGCGCAATGAACATTACATATTTTGTAATGGGCTAATTTAGCCTGGGTTCTTTCCAGGGCTGTTATCCCTGAGATGGGGAAGACTGTGACTAGTTACAATTACCCTTGCTGCACATCTCCATTATTGGTCTTAACTACTGTTGCTTTCCTTCCCTTCCTTAAGGCCACTTTGGCATGCCTGTTTGGCTGGAATTGCTTAACTGGACTTTTGCTCTTTTCTAACTGGACTTTAGTTTTCCCATGGAGGCCAATGCTAACAGACTCAGGCCTAGCACTGGGAATGCTTGGCTGATCATGGGTGGTATGCTATAGGTATGCCCAACTAAAACAAAGAGCACTAAAAATGTGCCAAAAATTGCAAGATACAGTCCATAAATCCTAAATTATCTCTTCCCAGGTACTCTTGCACATACGCTAAATGCAGATATGCATATGGAAATAATAGATCTTGCTGGAACATGTACTGTAATCCAGCTACCTATAATATCCAGCCTCAGTTTGAAGACTGTCACAGAAAAAAGATTTAAAATTTTATATGGCAATTTATCCCACTGACTGGCAGTTGTTACATCCTGGAAGTTTCTCCTGGTGTCCACCCTGAACATACTTTGTTCTACTTTAATCTATTACTTCTTGTCCCATTTTCTAGGTTGGTAGAGAAAAAGTCTGTCCTGTATGTGACCATATTTGACAACTTCTATCTTTTCTGTAGACCAAATCCACCCTGATCTTTTAACTTTTGATTCTAGGGATTGGCTTCCAGATACCCTAATGTCTTAATAGCTATCCTGAACTTTTTCCAATTTCTCAGCATTCCTTTGAATTGGGCTTTCCAGAACTGGACACAATATTCCAAGTTTCATCAGGGTAGAATACAGTGGTACCATTACCTTTCATGATTGGGATGCTATCCTTCAGTTCTTGCACCTCAAGGCAGTTCTTGCCTTTCTAATAGCTGTGTGACTTTGCTGACTCATTTTAACTTGCACCCTTTACACAGGATGCATGTTACAAACCAGGTCTCCCCTATTTTATACATGTTCTTTTCTCTTTCTTTTCTTACCCAGATGCAAAATTTTATATTTTTCTTCGTTCAGTCCCATTGTATTTTTTTTCAGTTAACTTTGCCTTGCCAAAGTGAACTTTTGCCATCTTCATGTCTTCTTGTCATAAAACATAAAGTACCATTTCATTATTCTTTATTAACCCCAACTCTTCATCTATCCAATTCATATCCTGGAAGAACAATAGAACAAAACAGGGATACCCAACTCCCAGGCCTCAGCCCAGCACCGGGCTGTTGGCCATTTGGAACCAGGCCATGGAAGTGGTAGGCGAGCACATGTGTAGCTCCATTTACACTAGTGGCAGGCACATGTGCCTATTGCTTGCATGGAACCATCCCCTCTAACCAGGAGTGAAATCCAGCAGGTTCTGACAGGTTCTGGAGAACTGGTAGCAGAAATTTTGAGCAGTTCTGAGAACAAGTAGTGGAAATTTTGAGTAGTTTGGAGAACCAGCAAATACCACTTCTGGCTGGTCCCAGAGTGGGGTGGGAATGGAGATTTTGCAATATCCTTCCCTCAGGAGTAGGGTGGGAATGGGGACTTTGCAGTATCCTTTCCCTGGAGTGGAGTGGGAAGGGAGATTTTGCAGTATCTTTCCCCTGCCATGCCCACCAAGCCACACCATGCCCACCAAGCCACGCCTACAGAACCAGTAGTAAAAAAAATTGGATTTCACCACTGCCTCTAACACACCCCTACTGGTCTGCAAAGCAGGAAAGGTAGGGCAAACACTGGAATAGAATCAACTGTAATCAACAAATCATGACATTGATTGCTGGAACTTCCTCTTCAAGATGGAACAGGAAGGAATCAGGGGCAATGCTATTTTCTTCCTAGAATAATATCAAAGATGTTTCCTTAACTCAACTTCTTGGAAACCAGCTTTGCAGAGGAGAACATTCAACTCAGTTGCTGATTGTTCTTTCCCTTCAATGAAGAGCAACATTCAGAAGGAGTAGGTGAGGGCTGTGAAAGCCCCTCCTGTCTTCATCAAGAAGCAATTTCACTATTACGACACCACCACCTGTTTCAAAATATGTTTCAATGATTTAGAGGTGAGCAATGCTACTACTTATTTCAACAGCCCAATGAACATTGCACAATATTTTGAGCATATCCCAATACTTCTTTCAGATATGATATATTCATTTCTGCCCATGGTCAACCCAGACAAATTTATTGTTGTACTTGTTATTATCATATTCTTTCATTATGGATTGCTTATCAATTCAGTCAATTTTACAGAAAGTGTAGAATGATTGCTGATGTATTTCTAGGCAGTAGAAGTCAGGAAGTAGCAGAGTGCCCCAAGAATACAGTGAGAAGTGCTATTAGTTACCCCTTTCATTTATTTATTTATCATTTATTAGTTTTACAAAGAACTCAAAGCATATCCATATTCCTACACATTTTAATTTGCATCCTTTTCACATGTAATATTACAAACCAGGTCCCCTCTATCGTATACGTGTCCCTTTCTTTTCTCTTTCTTTTCCAACGCAGATACAGAACTTTACATTTTCCTTCATGTTTAGTTAACTTTGCCTTGCCAAAGTGAAACCTTGACATCCTCACGTATTCTCTTCATGAAACATTAACCCACCATTTTATTATTCTTTATTATTCCATCTCTTCATTTATCCAATCCATATTTTGTAGACTCTGGAAGAAGAGTAGAAACCAGAAAGATTGGGGAACGCTGAAATAGAACCTACCTGTAATCACTAATCAAGACATTGATTATTGGAACTTCCTCTTCAACATTGAACAGGAAAGAAAGAGGGACGGTGCTATTTTCTTCTTAGAATAATATGAAAGAGGTTTCTTTTTTCCTTAACTCAACTTCTTGGAAACCAGCTCTGCATTAATGTACCTTAAACCCAGTTTCTGATTGTTCTTTTCCTTCAGTGAAGAGCAACATTAACAAGGAGTATGTGTGGGCTGTGAAAGACCCTCCATTGTCTTCATCAAGAAGCAGTTCCACTATTACGACAGCACTACCTCTTTCAAAATATATGTCAATGATTTAGAGGTGAGAAAGTGCTACTACTTATTTCAACAGCCCAATGAACATTGCACAATATTTTGAACATATAACTACAAAAAGAATTATGGCACCATATTAGTTTGTTAGGTAAACGATACTGATAATTTTCTTCTTTTTTTTTTAGTAGTTAGCTTTTTGGTTTCTGTGCTGTCTTCCATCCTGGATATCCCTGGCATTGTCTCCTTTATCAGTTTTGTTTAATTTCTTCTTTCTTCTGATAGTGCTGCATTATCAGAAGTCATATTTGGACTGGTCAATTTTAACCTTCACTCATGTCCCATGACTCTATGAGGAAAATGCTGTTTCTTCTTCACTCACATGCCATTCCCCAGTTGCTGGCTGTTCCCTTTTATTTTATTTATTTATTTTATTTTATTAAATTTCTATACCGCCCTTCTCCCGAAGGACTCAGGGCGGTGTACAGCCACAAGATAAAACACATAAATACAAAAATTTAAAATAAGGTAAAAACGAATTAAATAATTTGGCTGAATTTAAAATACCCCATTATTTAAAAACAAAGTAAAATTTACATTTAAAAAGGGGAGAAGATTTAGGCCAGGCCAGCTTGATGAAATAAAAAAGTCTTAAGCACACGATGGAAGGTCTGGGATCCTCTGTATCTCTGGGGGGAGCTCGTTACAAATCATAGGTGCCCCCACAGAGAAGGCTCTCCCCCTAGGGGCCGCCAGTCGACATTGTTTGGCCGACAGCACCCGGAGGAGCCCCTCTCTATGGGAGCATACTGGCCAGTGGGAGGCTATTGGTGGTAGCAGGCGGTCCCATAGATAACCAGGTCCTAAGCCATGGAGCGCTTTAAAGGTGATAACCAGAACCTTGAAGCACACTCGGAAGACCACCAGGAGCCAGTGCAGCTCGCGCAGAAGAGGTGTTACATGGGAACTCCACGTCGCTCCCATAACCACCTGCGCGGCCGCACTCTGCGCCAGTTGGAGCCTCAGAGTGTACCTCAAGGGGAGCCCCATGTAGAGAGCATTACAATAGTCCAGACGAGAGGTGACGAGGGCATGAGTGACTGTGTGTAGAGAGTCCCGATCTAGAAAGGAACGCAACTGGCGGATCAGGTGAACCGGATGAAAAATCCTCCTGGTCACGGCTGTCAAGTGCTCTTCTAAAGACAGCCGTGAATCCAGGAGGACGCCCAAGTTGCGAACCCTTTCCATGGGGGCCAATGATTCGCCCCCAATAGTCAGTGATGGCACCAGCTGACTATATCGGGACATCAGAAACCACAGCCACTCAGTTTTGGATGGGTTGAGCCTGAGCCTGTTTCTCCCCATCCAGATCCGTACGGTCTCCAGGCACCGGGACATCACTTCAAGGGCATCGTTGGGGTGGTCTGGGGTGGAGATGTACAGCTGGGTGTCGTCAGTGTACTGATGGTACTTCACCCTGAAACCATGGATGATCTCACCCAGCGGCTTTACATAAATGTTGAACAAAAGGGGCAAGAGGACCGATCCCTGCGGCACCCCACATATGAGGGGCCTCAGGGTCGACCTCTGCCCCCCTGTCAACACAGACTGTGACCGATCAGAGAGAAAGGAGGAGAACCACTGTAGTACGGTGCCTCCCACCCCCAACTCTTCCAACCGGTGCGGCATGATACCATGGTCAATGGTATCAAAAGCCGCTGAGAGATCTAACAGGACCAGGACAGAGGAGCAACCCCTGTCCCAAGCCCTCCAGAGATCATCAACCAACGTGACCAATGCCGTTTCCGTGCTGTACCCAGGCCTGAAACCCGACTGGAATGGATCTAGATACGACGTTTCATCCAGCTACTGGGGAAGCTGTCGCGCAACCACACTCTCAACAACCTTCATCACAAAGTGAAGGTTGGAGACTGGACGATAATTAGCCAATACTGCCGGGTCCAGGGAGGGCTTCTTGACGAGAGGCCTCACCACTGCCTCCTTCAAGGCGGCAGGGAAGGCACCCTCACCCAATGAAGCATTTATAATCCCCTGGAGCCAGCCTCGCGTCACCTCCCGGGAAGCCAGCACTAACCAGGAGGGACACGGGTCCAACAAACGTGGTCGCGTTCAATCTACCCAGAATCCTGTCCACGTCATCTGGGGTCACAGGATCAAACTCATCCTAGATAACATTCTCAAGACCTGCCTCTGTCACCCTCGCTGGACCTACCCAGTCGGAGTCCAGACCTTCCTGAATTGACAGGGGTGTGTGTGTGTCTGACGTCCCCCTGAAGTTTCTAGAAATGGGTTTGTGTTTCCTTCCAGGGCTATGCGGAAGACTGCAGCTGAACATTTATCCCTGCTGCCTTACTGCCCTTAACTATTTCTGCTTCCCTTCCTCCTAAGAACACTTTGGCATGGCTGCTTAACTAGACTTACTTAACCGGGGTTTTGCTCTTCTCCAGCTGGATTTTAGTTTTTCCATGGAGGCCAATGCTAACAGACCTAGGCCTAGCACCCGGAATGTTTGACTGATCGTGTGTGGTTTGCTGGAGATATAGTCCATAAATCCAAATTATCTCTTCCCATGTACTCTTACATACAGTATAAGCTAAATACAGAATGTAATCTGGAAGTAGTAGATCTTGCTGGTACACACCATAATATACCTAGAGTATCCAGCTCTTCTTAGTGAGAAATTCTATTAGTTATACCTTTTGTAGCACAGAAATTGAAATACAAATGAACCAGAGCTACACAACAGAGGCCCTTTGGTTTATAGAGCAGAGGTACCTTTATATTTATTTATTTGTTATTTTTGCAAAGAACTCAAGTCTGCGAACATATCCAACAGATATGTTCCGACCTTTCTTTCCCCATTTTTCCCACCAAAACATCTCTGTGAAATGGCTTGGGTGAGTGAGTGAGAGAATGGCACCAAATCACGCAGTCATCTTTCATGGCTAAACTGGGACTAGAACTCATGCTCTTGTTTTTTAGTTTGGTGCCTTAATCGCTAGATCAAACTGACTAGACCAAATTGCTTGATTGATTCTGGAATGACAGCAATTCCAGCATTGTAGCTGAATTAGTTATTCAAAGATGCTAGTTTAAGGGTCAGAAAAGTTGAATGGTGAATCTGAAATCATCAGGACCTAATGGATTATATCCCAGAGTTCTGACAGAACTGCCAGATATTATCTCAGTACCATTGTATCAAAATCCTGGAACACCAGGGAACTACATGAGGATTGGAAAAGAGCTGATGTGGTTCCCATCTTCAAAAAAAAAAAAAAAAGGGGGGGGGGTGGAACAGAAACTAGAGATCAATCAGCCTAATTACCACCAATACCTGGAAAGATATTGGAAAATATAATAACAAACCAGATTTGTGAATTTCTACAAACAAATACATTTATAACTAGTAGCCAGCATCGGTTTGTTAAAAACAGATCATGCCAAACCAATCTTATTTCATTCTTTGACAAACTGACTAAATTAGTAGGCTAGCGAAATGCTGTGGACATAGTATATTTGGACTTCAGCAAGGCATTCGACAAAGTAGACCACAACCTACTTCTTGGTAAACTAGAAAAATGTGGGATAGACAGCATCATTACCAGGTGGATTTGTAACTGGCTAACAAATCATACTCATCGAGCAGTCCTTAATGGTACTATATCTACATAGAGGAAAGTGAGCAGTGGGGTACCACAAGATTCCGTCTTAGGCTCAGTATTCTTCAATATCTTCATAAATGACTTAGATGAGGGATTAGAAGGGTAACTCATGTCACTAAACTGGCAGGAATAGCTTGTCCCAGAAGACAAGCTCAGGATCCCAAAAGATCTTGACAGACTTGAACAATGGCCCCTATCGAACAATATGAAATATAATATTGAGAAAAACAAGGTTTTACACTTATGCAGGAAAAACCAAAGGTACAAGTACAGATTGGACAAAATCTGGCTCTAAAAGAGGTAACTGCAAGATCACATGAAGTATTAGCACCATTTTATAAATCCTTAGTAAGACCACACATGGAATACTGCATCCAGTTTCAGTCACCAATTACAAAAAAGATGTTGAGACTTTGGAAAAAGGGCAAAGAAGAGCAACTAAAATGATTAATGGCCTGGAGACAAAAACATATGAAGAACTGTTGCAGGAATTGGGTATGGCCAGTCTAAAGAAAAGAAGGACTAGGAGTGACATGATAGCCGTATTTCAGTATCTGAGGGACTGCCACAAAGAACAGGGGGTCAACCTATTTTCGAAAGAACCAGAAGGCAGGACAACAATGGATGGAAACTAATCAAGGAGAGAAACAATCTACAACTAAGGAGAAAGTTCCTAACAGTGAGAACTATTAATCAATGGAACAGCTTACCTTTAGAGGTTGTGGGTGCTTCATCACTAGAGGTTTTTAAGAAAATACTGGACAGCCACCTATCTCCTGCTTGAGCAGAGGAGTTGGACAGGTAGACCTCCAAGGTCCTTCCAGCTCTATTCTGATTGAAATGGCACTAGATCTGTGGTGAAATCCAATTTTTTTTACTACCGGTTCTGTGGGCTTGTCTTGCTGGGCATGGTGTGGCTTGGTGGGTGTGGCTTGGTAGGCATGGCAGGGGAAGGGTACTGCAAAATCTCCATTCCCACCCAACTCCAGGGGAAGGATATTGCAAAATCTCCATTCCCACCCCACTCTGGGGCCAGCCAGAGGTGGTATTTGCCAGTTCTCCAAACTACTCAAAATTTCCGCTACCGGTTCTCTGAACTGCTCAAAATTTCCACTACCGGCTCTCTAGAACCTGTCAGAACCTGCTAGATTTGTTTTGGTACCAGCATTCATTTGTAACTTTCAAGGTAAGGTGAGTAATACTCTCAAATATGAAATCTGAACTTTGAAACTACAAACGACCCTTTATTTCTCAACTTCTTAATGGTTGTGAAAACAATAGAATCATCAAACTTTATGTTGTAAGTATGTATTATTTGTTAAATAGCTGCAACATTCTTTGCTGTGTCTTCTGAGCAGATTTGCTTCACTGGACATCAGTATGTTACTCAGGAAGACTTAACTTCTTAATATGTATGTACTAGATTGTTAACTAGATAACATTTTATGCAGAAATATTTTCTGAATATTTTTATAAATACATTTATTTGTGCCAATTAAAGAGCAAAGCAATTCAACCGAAAAACAATAACAAAAAATAGTTTACATTAATGTGTTTCTGAAATGCAACCTATCTGAATCATGATAACATTTATTATAGTTTTTCTTATGCAAAAAGTTCTATCAGATTAGGTGTGCAGTATTTAAATTCCATGTTCATGGATTATAAACTTCTCAACTCAGCCTCCCATTATTTGAAATTTCATCTAAATACATAGAGACACATAACAGAATTAGTTTTTTTGCATCTGGACAATGAAACTTTATTTTTACTTTAATTTAGTTTTATGGTATTGTAACAATTCGTTTCCATTCCCAGATCTGGGCTGCAGACATTTGGATGACCACTTGATGGCAGCAAAACACCAGAGAAAGGCTTCAACTTTTCCGACCTGTTTCTGTTTCGCCCTGTTTCTTCTGCAGACGTTCATTTAAAGGTGGGAAAATAAATGGAAACGTGAAGCATAGTAAATGTTACCATATTCATAAAGCAGCAACTGGTGATGATGCAGTTTTATATGTGGGAATCTGAAATACTGGCGACTTTAAGATCTTCCTGAATATCAGCATGACCTTTGTGGGAAAGAATAGCATGCAAATGGATTTAAAGGTACATAAGGAGCCGTTGAAGATCCGTAGCCAGATTCTTATGCCCAACAGACAAAATGACAATGGTGAATCAATTAACAATTCTTCCTAATTTACCCCAGTTGAAGAATAAATGCTGAAGACCTTTTCCAGGACCAAGAATTCAGGTCATGCTTGGTTAGCAGCAGAAATGGAAAAATGGGGAAGGAATGAGGATAGTATCCAGAATTAACAAAAAAAGAAAGAAAAAGAAAAGAAAGCTGTTATGGGAAAGTGTGGGAAGCCCCCCTTGAAGAATGAAATATTTTTGGAAATATTAAAAGAAGCAGAATATTATATTTCCCTAAAGGAGAAATGGAGAAACATGTTCTTAGAGGCAGAAAGCAGCCCCCAGTCTTAGAAAGCAGCCCCCAGTCTTAGAAAGCAGCCCCCAGTCTTTCTTAATGTGCCTATTCACAAACAAAACATCTTTAGCTCCAAGGTGATGGGATTAAGGACAGGACATTGAGGGAAATGGAAACAATACCTATCCATTAAGAAAGGCAGGGTAGAGGCAATAGATAAGAGGATAAAATCAATTACACATGCCTGACAGAATTAGGTTCAGGAAGCTGATAATTAAGACTCATCATGAGTCTTTGCGAAACAAGTAAAACCAATCAAATAATAAAAAGACACAAAAGAAGCCTCCAGATTACAAAATGCTGTAAAATGTATAAAAGCCCATGTAAAACTAAACCAATTGGTCAGGTGCCCCAGAACTATACACTGTGGTTCTGTTCATCAATAAACAGAGTCTTTCTTTCCAATCAGCCTATATGGTATTCCAGGGTCTTTTTCCCAGCTTGGAACTGAATCAGATGGACTTTCCTTCCAACAAAAGCATGTAACAAATTTTATTAGAAACTCTAGCAATGACAAAAATTGCAGTCAGGTGGCCTTTCTGATAACTTACATAAATAAATACAAATGTGCTCAGAGGCTGCATTGGATATTCTTGCCTGATTGTGGAGTCGACCACTGAGTGGTCTGTTTTACCTATGAGAGCAGTGGTGGGATTCAACTGGTGTAACAATCAGTTCGCTGAGTGCGCGCTCTCCATGTGTGCAGTGCATTTGAAAACAGCTCTAAAACTTACCTTCTACTGCAGCCCCAGTGAGTAAAACAGCTGAGGTGCAGCAATCTGCTCTGCCACACCTATCATTTGGGCTTCAAACAAAGGAAATATAGGTTGGTATAGCGCAGGGGCAGGCGGGTGGGCCCAGCTGATCATCGGAGTGAACCAGTTCGCTCTCAGCTAATTGTCAGACCTACAGGTTCACCCGAACTGATCTGAACCGGCAGAATCCCACCACCGTATGAAAGACTCAGCCAAGGAAAACAAGGTGCCTCTTTGGAGAATAAATCCACTCTTATGAAAATAAGAGATATTCCTTCTGATGAAAGTAAATATTCATTACATCCACATTAATTCAAATTGTAACTTCTCATTATCACTTTCAGAGTTGAGGATTGAGGCAAAAGGAGGAACTATTGTGTTAGTTAAGGAGTCTGCAAGGCAGTTTTCAAATGCCATGAACTGAACTGTCAGCCTCAGCTTTGCCTGCTTCAGCTGCCATAAGAAACGGGGGGAGGGATAGTTATGGGGCAAAGGGTGGGAAGATGCAGGAGGTGTTTTTTTTCCTTTGTAGGACGTGTCTTCATAAGAAACGAAAGTGGATCTTCAAAGGGGACGGCTGACCAACTGCCCTACATTCCTGATGAATGACGCTGCCAGACGTGTTGCCACCTGACCTTTGGAAGACCTTTGGATTGGCTGATGACTGATGGACACGGGGGGGGGGGGGAGAAGCTTAGTAGATGCATTTCGCGCGTTTTGCTCACTTCCAGCTTTACTTGGGTTGCGATCTTTTCATATTCAGTAAAAGTACTATTCTCTTCTAAATGATTGAGTTTGGGTTTTCCTTTCCTGAGTACTGAAGGAAGCATACCTGACATGAATTTTTAAAAGCATTTTTTCAGCCGAAGAGGTTGTAGAAAAAATGCTTTTAAAAGTAAAAAAATTTTTTTCAAAGCCTCTGATGAGGTGGGCGGGGTAAGCAAGCAGCGACCGGGCCAGGGACCGGTTCGAGGGCGTGCCCGCCAATGTTATTACCGGTTCTCCGAACAACTACAAATTTTTACTACCGGTTCTTGCGAACTGGTGTGAACCGGGAGCAACCCACTACTGGTTCAGTTGAAATTTCTAAGGACCCCATTTTCAGATATAGGTTATCTATTAATGGGATCAAAGCAGGTTCTTCATGTTATACAGTCCTAGTCACTTTAAATAGCTTTAAATCCCTCTCTTTCAGCTGTTATATAAAGCTGTAAAGGGATCATCTTGATACTTTTCTCCAGAAATAAGTTATCTGGGACTGGAACATCCTCAACTCTATAGACTGGAAAGTACCCCAAATAATGGGAAAATCAGTTGACAGGATTAAATTCGTTGGACCTGGCATAAGGCTAGAATCCAGCTCAAGGCAATTCTAATTACATTTATCTTTTTCTGGCTTGCTACCTGGTTATGATCAGAAAGCAAAGAAGGAGAATAAATAGTCTTACAACAAAGTCATAGAGTTTCTGAACTTGGCTCCTGTATCTGGAGAACTGGAATATTGGATGAGATTTGTTTATGGAATAGCTCTTTTATGAGAATATCCTAGGGGTATAGTGTGTTTGAACCAGAGATCACAATTAAAACACTAACACAATATGCAGATTAGTTTATTGACAGTGATAGAAAATAATAAAGTTGAAATGTTGGTGAAATTATAAGCCCTCTTTACAATTAATCACTACTAATATGATACAGCATTAATAAGGTTATATTACTGATCAGGTTAATTCAGATATATTGAAATACATAACTAGGGTAGAAAGAATGAGATAATGTTTCTGAGGTTGTTATTTTACAATAGCCATTATCTAAAAACCTTGAGTTCCCAGCACTAATTGTTAATTTCCTAGTGGCTAGACTTGCAATCCTACAGTTAATATTTTTACTTATGTTGTTTGCATCTATGGCATCCTGTGTGTGTTGCAGAATTTCTAGGGCTTAATTGCTTTTTAGAAGGGCTAAAAATACTGAATTAACAAAGCAATGTGTGTGTTTCAGAATCCTGATCCTGACCTTTCAGATTTTCTCTTGTACTTTGTTGTTTGTTTAATGTGTGAAGATTGTCTCGGTTTGTAAAAATGGGAAGAACTAAAGATCTATAAAGAGATTAATTTTTGTCATATGATAAAAGTTTCATCTATCTCTTTATTACGCAGAATTGGTCCTCAGGATTTTTGCAGACATTGTCAGGAATCCCTAGTTATGGTGAAATCATATTGTGATAAGAAAAGGATCAGCTCTGTAATCTGTGGACATGGAAAGAATAGAATATATCTGTAATTAACAAAGCAAGATTTTGATTACTGAAATTTCCTCTTAAACATTCAACAGGAAGGAATCAGGGGCAACATTATTTTCTTCCTAGAATAATATGAAAGAGGCTTCCTTTCTTTAACTCAACTTCTTGGAAACCAGCCTTGCGGAGAAGCACATTAAACTCAGTTGTTGACCGTTCTTTTCCTTCAGTGTAGAGCAACATTAACAAGGAGTAGATGTGAGCTGCTAAAGGCCCTCTTCTGTCTTCATCAAGAAGCATTTCCACTATTAAGACACCACCACCTGTTCCAAAATATATAGTACTTATTTCAAAAGCGCAATGAACATTACATATTTTGTAATGGGCTAATTTAGCCTGGGTTCTTTCCAGGGCTGTTATCCCTGAGATGGGGAAGACTGTGACTAGTTACAATTACCCTTGCTGCACATCTCCATTATTGGTCTTAACTACTGTTGCTTTCCTTCCCTTCCTTAAGGCCACTTTGGCATGCCTGTTTGGCTGGAATTGCTTAACTGGACTTTTGCTCTTTTCTAACTGGACTTTAGTTTTCCCATGGAGGCCAATGCTAACAGACTCAGGCCTAGCACTGGGAATGCTTGGCTGATCATGGGTGGTATGCTATAGGTATGCCCAACTAAAACAAAGAGCACTAAAAATGTGCCAAAAATTGCAAGATACAGTCCATAAATCCTAAATTATCTCTTCCCAGGTACTCTTGCACATACGCTAAATGCAGATATGCATATGGAAATAATAGATCTTGCTGGAACATGTACTGTAATCCAGCTACCTATAATATCCAGCCTCAGTTTGAAGACTGTCACAGAAAAAAGATTTAAAATTTTATATGGCAATTTATCCCACTGACTGGCAGTTGTTACATCCTGGAAGTTTCTCCTGGTGTCCACCCTGAACATACTTTGTTCTACTTTAATCTATTACTTCTTGTCCCATTTTCTAGGTTGGTAGAGAAAAAGTCTGTCCTGTATGTGACCATATTTGACAACTTCTATCTTTTCTGTAGACCAAATCCACCCTGATCTTTTAACTTTTGATTCTAGGGATTGGCTTCCAGATACCCTAATGTCTTAATAGCTATCCTGAACTTTTTCCAATTTCTCAGCATTCCTTTGAATTGGGCTTTCCAGAACTGGACACAATATTCCAAGTTTCATCAGGGTAGAATACAGTGGTACCATTACCTTTCATGATTGGGATGCTATCCTTCAGTTCTTGCACCTCAAGGCAGTTCTTGCCTTTCTAATAGCTGTGTGACTTTGCTGACTCATTTTAACTTGCACCCTTTACACAGGATGCATGTTACAAACCAGGTCTCCCCTATTTTATACATGTTCTTTTCTCTTTCTTTTCTTACCCAGATGCAAAATTTTATATTTTTCTTCGTTCAGTCCCATTGTATTTTTTTTCAGTTAACTTTGCCTTGCCAAAGTGAACTTTTGCCATCTTCATGTCTTCTTGTCATAAAACATAAAGTACCATTTCATTATTCTTTATTAACCCCAACTCTTCATCTATCCAATTCATATCCTGGAAGAACAATAGAACAAAACAGGGATACCCAACTCCCAGGCCTCAGCCCAGCACCGGGCTGTTGGCCATTTGGAACCAGGCCATGGAAGTGGTAGGCGAGCACATGTGTAGCTCCATTTACACTAGTGGCAGGCACATGTGCCTATTGCTTGCATGGAACCATCCCCTCTAACCAGGAGTGAAATCCAGCAGGTTCTGACAGGTTCTGGAGAACTGGTAGCAGAAATTTTGAGCAGTTCTGAGAACAAGTAGTGGAAATTTTGAGTAGTTTGGAGAACCAGCAAATACCACTTCTGGCTGGTCCCAGAGTGGGGTGGGAATGGAGATTTTGCAATATCCTTCCCTCAGGAGTAGGGTGGGAATGGGGACTTTGCAGTATCCTTTCCCTGGAGTGGAGTGGGAAGGGAGATTTTGCAGTATCTTTCCCCTGCCATGCCCACCAAGCCACACCATGCCCACCAAGCCACGCCTACAGAACCAGTAGTAAAAAAAATTGGATTTCACCACTGCCTCTAACACACCCCTACTGGTCTGCAAAGCAGGAAAGGTAGGGCAAACACTGGAATAGAATCAACTGTAATCAACAAATCATGACATTGATTGCTGGAACTTCCTCTTCAAGATGGAACAGGAAGGAATCAGGGGCAATGCTATTTTCTTCCTAGAATAATATCAAAGATGTTTCCTTAACTCAACTTCTTGGAAACCAGCTTTGCAGAGGAGAACATTCAACTCAGTTGCTGATTGTTCTTTCCCTTCAATGAAGAGCAACATTCAGAAGGAGTAGGTGAGGGCTGTGAAAGCCCCTCCTGTCTTCATCAAGAAGCAATTTCACTATTACGACACCACCACCTGTTTCAAAATATGTTTCAATGATTTAGAGGTGAGCAATGCTACTACTTATTTCAACAGCCCAATGAACATTGCACAATATTTTGAGCATATCCCAATACTTCTTTCAGATATGATATATTCATTTCTGCCCATGGTCAACCCAGACAAATTTATTGTTGTACTTGTTATTATCATATTCTTTCATTATGGATTGCTTATCAATTCAGTCAATTTTACAGAAAGTGTAGAATGATTGCTGATGTATTTCTAGGCAGTAGAAGTCAGGAAGTAGCAGAGTGCCCCAAGAATACAGTGAGAAGTGCTATTAGTTACCCCTTTCATTTATTTATTTATCATTTATTAGTTTTACAAAGAACTCAAAGCATATCCATATTCCTACACATTTTAATTTGCATCCTTTTCACATGTAATATTACAAACCAGGTCCCCTCTATCGTATACGTGTCCCTTTCTTTTCTCTTTCTTTTCCAACGCAGATACAGAACTTTACATTTTCCTTCATGTTTAGTTAACTTTGCCTTGCCAAAGTGAAACCTTGACATCCTCACGTATTCTCTTCATGAAACATTAACCCACCATTTTATTATTCTTTATTATTCCATCTCTTCATTTATCCAATCCATATTTTGTAGACTCTGGAAGAAGAGTAGAAACCAGAAAGATTGGGGAACGCTGAAATAGAACCTACCTGTAATCACTAATCAAGACATTGATTATTGGAACTTCCTCTTCAACATTGAACAGGAAAGAAAGAGGGACGGTGCTATTTTCTTCTTAGAATAATATGAAAGAGGTTTCTTTTTTCCTTAACTCAACTTCTTGGAAACCAGCTCTGCATTAATGTACCTTAAACCCAGTTTCTGATTGTTCTTTTCCTTCAGTGAAGAGCAACATTAACAAGGAGTATGTGTGGGCTGTGAAAGACCCTCCATTGTCTTCATCAAGAAGCAGTTCCACTATTACGACAGCACTACCTCTTTCAAAATATATGTCAATGATTTAGAGGTGAGAAAGTGCTACTACTTATTTCAACAGCCCAATGAACATTGCACAATATTTTGAACATATAACTACAAAAAGAATTATGGCACCATATTAGTTTGTTAGGTAAACGATACTGATAATTTTCTTCTTTTTTTTTTAGTAGTTAGCTTTTTGGTTTCTGTGCTGTCTTCCATCCTGGATATCCCTGGCATTGTCTCCTTTATCAGTTTTGTTTAATTTCTTCTTTCTTCTGATAGTGCTGCATTATCAGAAGTCATATTTGGACTGGTCAATTTTAACCTTCACTCATGTCCCATGACTCTATGAGGAAAATGCTGTTTCTTCTTCACTCACATGCCATTCCCCAGTTGCTGGCTGTTCCCTTTTATTTTATTTATTTATTTTATTTTATTAAATTTCTATACCGCCCTTCTCCCGAAGGACTCAGGGCGGTGTACAGCCACAAGATAAAACACATAAATACAAAAATTTAAAATAAGGTAAAAACGAATTAAATAATTTGGCTGAATTTAAAATACCCCATTATTTAAAAACAAAGTAAAATTTACATTTAAAAAGGGGAGAAGATTTAGGCCAGGCCAGCTTGATGAAATAAAAAAGTCTTAAGCACACGATGGAAGGTCTGGGATCCTCTGTATCTCTGGGGGGAGCTCGTTACAAATCATAGGTGCCCCCACAGAGAAGGCTCTCCCCCTAGGGGCCGCCAGTCGACATTGTTTGGCCGACAGCACCCGGAGGAGCCCCTCTCTATGGGAGCATACTGGCCAGTGGGAGGCTATTGGTGGTAGCAGGCGGTCCCATAGATAACCAGGTCCTAAGCCATGGAGCGCTTTAAAGGTGATAACCAGAACCTTGAAGCACACTCGGAAGACCACCAGGAGCCAGTGCAGCTCGCGCAGAAGAGGTGTTACATGGGAACTCCACGTCGCTCCCATAACCACCTGCGCGGCCGCACTCTGCGCCAGTTGGAGCCTCAGAGTGTACCTCAAGGGGAGCCCCATGTAGAGAGCATTACAATAGTCCAGACGAGAGGTGACGAGGGCATGAGTGACTGTGTGTAGAGAGTCCCGATCTAGAAAGGAACGCAACTGGCGGATCAGGTGAACCGGATGAAAAATCCTCCTGGTCACGGCTGTCAAGTGCTCTTCTAAAGACAGCCGTGAATCCAGGAGGACGCCCAAGTTGCGAACCCTTTCCATGGGGGCCAATGATTCGCCCCCAATAGTCAGTGATGGCACCAGCTGACTATATCGGGACATCAGAAACCACAGCCACTCAGTTTTGGATGGGTTGAGCCTGAGCCTGTTTCTCCCCATCCAGATCCGTACGGTCTCCAGGCACCGGGACATCACTTCAAGGGCATCGTTGGGGTGGTCTGGGGTGGAGATGTACAGCTGGGTGTCGTCAGTGTACTGATGGTACTTCACCCTGAAACCATGGATGATCTCACCCAGCGGCTTTACATAAATGTTGAACAAAAGGGGCAAGAGGACCGATCCCTGCGGCACCCCACATATGAGGGGCCTCAGGGTCGACCTCTGCCCCCCTGTCAACACAGACTGTGACCGATCAGAGAGAAAGGAGGAGAACCACTGTAGTACGGTGCCTCCCACCCCCAACTCTTCCAACCGGTGCGGCATGATACCATGGTCAATGGTATCAAAAGCCGCTGAGAGATCTAACAGGACCAGGACAGAGGAGCAACCCCTGTCCCAAGCCCTCCAGAGATCATCAACCAACGTGACCAATGCCGTTTCCGTGCTGTACCCAGGCCTGAAACCCGACTGGAATGGATCTAGATACGACGTTTCATCCAGCTACTGGGGAAGCTGTCGCGCAACCACACTCTCAACAACCTTCATCACAAAGTGAAGGTTGGAGACTGGACGATAATTAGCCAATACTGCCGGGTCCAGGGAGGGCTTCTTGACGAGAGGCCTCACCACTGCCTCCTTCAAGGCGGCAGGGAAGGCACCCTCACCCAATGAAGCATTTATAATCCCCTGGAGCCAGCCTCGCGTCACCTCCCGGGAAGCCAGCACTAACCAGGAGGGACACGGGTCCAACAAACGTGGTCGCGTTCAATCTACCCAGAATCCTGTCCACGTCATCTGGGGTCACAGGATCAAACTCATCCTAGATAACATTCTCAAGACCTGCCTCTGTCACCCTCGCTGGACCTACCCAGTCGGAGTCCAGACCTTCCTGAATTGACAGGGGTGTGTGTGTGTCTGACGTCCCCCTGAAGTTTCTAGAAATGGGTTTGTGTTTCCTTCCAGGGCTATGCGGAAGACTGCAGCTGAACATTTATCCCTGCTGCCTTACTGCCCTTAACTATTTCTGCTTCCCTTCCTCCTAAGAACACTTTGGCATGGCTGCTTAACTAGACTTACTTAACCGGGGTTTTGCTCTTCTCCAGCTGGATTTTAGTTTTTCCATGGAGGCCAATGCTAACAGACCTAGGCCTAGCACCCGGAATGTTTGACTGATCGTGTGTGGTTTGCTGGAGATATAGTCCATAAATCCAAATTATCTCTTCCCATGTACTCTTACATACAGTATAAGCTAAATACAGAATGTAATCTGGAAGTAGTAGATCTTGCTGGTACACACCATAATATACCTAGAGTATCCAGCTCTTCTTAGTGAGAAATTCTATTAGTTATACCTTTTGTAGCACAGAAATTGAAATACAAATGAACCAGAGCTACACAACAGAGGCCCTTTGGTTTATAGAGCAGAGGTACCTTTATATTTATTTATTTGTTATTTTTGCAAAGAACTCAAGTCTGCGAACATATCCAACAGATATGTTCCGACCTTTCTTTCCCCATTTTTCCCACCAAAACATCTCTGTGAAATGGCTTGGGTGAGTGAGTGAGAGAATGGCACCAAATCACGCAGTCATCTTTCATGGCTAAACTGGGACTAGAACTCATGCTCTTGTTTTTTAGTTTGGTGCCTTAATCGCTAGATCAAACTGACTAGACCAAATTGCTTGATTGATTCTGGAATGACAGCAATTCCAGCATTGTAGCTGAATTAGTTATTCAAAGATGCTAGTTTAAGGGTCAGAAAAGTTGAATGGTGAATCTGAAATCATCAGGACCTAATGGATTATATCCCAGAGTTCTGACAGAACTGCCAGATATTATCTCAGTACCATTGTATCAAAATCCTGGAACACCAGGGAACTACATGAGGATTGGAAAAGAGCTGATGTGGTTCCCATCTTCAAAAAAAAAAAAAAAAAGGGGGGGGGGTGGAACAGAAACTAGAGATCAATCAGCCTAATTACCACCAATACCTGGAAAGATATTGGAAAATATAATAACAAACCAGATTTGTGAATTTCTACAAACAAATACATTTATAACTAGTAGCCAGCATCGGTTTGTTAAAAACAGATCATGCCAAACCAATCTTATTTCATTCTTTGACAAACTGACTAAATTAGTAGGCTAGCGAAATGCTGTGGACATAGTATATTTGGACTTCAGCAAGGCATTCGACAAAGTAGACCACAACCTACTTCTTGGTAAACTAGAAAAATGTGGGATAGACAGCATCATTACCAGGTGGATTTGTAACTGGCTAACAAATCATACTCATCGAGCAGTCCTTAATGGTACTATATCTACATAGAGGAAAGTGAGCAGTGGGGTACCACAAGATTCCGTCTTAGGCTCAGTATTCTTCAATATCTTCATAAATGACTTAGATGAGGGATTAGAAGGGTAACTCATGTCACTAAACTGGCAGGAATAGCTTGTCCCAGAAGACAAGCTCAGGATCCCAAAAGATCTTGACAGACTTGAACAATGGCCCCTATCGAACAATATGAAATATAATATTGAGAAAAACAAGGTTTTACACTTATGCAGGAAAAACCAAAGGTACAAGTACAGATTGGACAAAATCTGGCTCTAAAAGAGGTAACTGCAAGATCACATGAAGTATTAGCACCATTTTATAAATCCTTAGTAAGACCACACATGGAATACTGCATCCAGTTTCAGTCACCAATTACAAAAAAGATGTTGAGACTTTGGAAAAAGGGCAAAGAAGAGCAACTAAAATGATTAATGGCCTGGAGACAAAAACATATGAAGAACTGTTGCAGGAATTGGGTATGGCCAGTCTAAAGAAAAGAAGGACTAGGAGTGACATGATAGCCGTATTTCAGTATCTGAGGGACTGCCACAAAGAACAGGGGGTCAACCTATTTTCGAAAGAACCAGAAGGCAGGACAACAATGGATGGAAACTAATCAAGGAGAGAAACAATCTACAACTAAGGAGAAAGTTCCTAACAGTGAGAACTATTAATCAATGGAACAGCTTACCTTTAGAGGTTGTGGGTGCTTCATCACTAGAGGTTTTTAAGAAAATACTGGACAGCCACCTATCTCCTGCTTGAGCAGAGGAGTTGGACAGGTAGACCTCCAAGGTCCTTCCAGCTCTATTCTGATTGAAATGGCACTAGATCTGTGGTGAAATCCAATTTTTTTTACTACCGGTTCTGTGGGCTTGTCTTGCTGGGCATGGTGTGGCTTGGTGGGTGTGGCTTGGTAGGCATGGCAGGGGAAGGGTACTGCAAAATCTCCATTCCCACCCAACTCCAGGGGAAGGATATTGCAAAATCTCCATTCCCACCCCACTCTGGGGCCAGCCAGAGGTGGTATTTGCCAGTTCTCCAAACTACTCAAAATTTCCGCTACCGGTTCTCTGAACTGCTCAAAATTTCCACTACCGGCTCTCTAGAACCTGTCAGAACCTGCTAGATTTGTTTTGGTACCAGCATTCATTTGTAACTTTCAAGGTAAGGTGAGTAATACTCTCAAATATGAAATCTGAACTTTGAAACTACAAACGACCCTTTATTTCTCAACTTCTTAATGGTTGTGAAAACAATAGAATCATCAAACTTTATGTTGTAAGTATGTATTATTTGTTAAATAGCTGCAACATTCTTTGCTGTGTCTTCTGAGCAGATTTGCTTCACTGGACATCAGTATGTTACTCAGGAAGACTTAACTTCTTAATATGTATGTACTAGATTGTTAACTAGATAACATTTTATGCAGAAATATTTTCTGAATATTTTTATAAATACATTTATTTGTGCCAATTAAAGAGCAAAGCAATTCAACCGAAAAACAATAACAAAAAATAGTTTACATTAATGTGTTTCTGAAATGCAACCTATCTGAATCATGATAACATTTATTATAGTTTTTCTTATGCAAAAAGTTCTATCAGATTAGGTGTGTAGTATTTAAATTCCATGTTCATGGATTATAAACTTCTCAACTCAGCCTCCCATTATTTGAAATTTCATCTAAATACATAGAGACACATAACAGAATTAGTTTTTTTGCATCTGGACAATGAAACTTTATTTTTACTTTAATTTAGTTTTATGGTATTGTAACAATTCGTTTCCATTCCCAGATCTGGGCTGCAGACATTTGGATGACCACTTGATGGCAGCAAAACACCAGAGAAAGGCTTCAACTTTTCCGACCTGTTTCTGTTTCGCCCTGTTTCTTCTGCAGACGCTCATTTAAAGGTGGGAAAATAAATGGAAACGTGAAGCATAGTAAATGTTACCATATTCATAAAGCAGCAACTGGTGATGATGCAGTTTTATATGTGGGAATCTGAAATACTGGCGACTTTAAGATCTTCCTGAATATCAGCATGACCTTTGTGGGAAAGAATAGCATGCAAATGGATTTAAAGGTACATAAGGAGCCGTTGAAGATCCGTAGCCAGATTCTTATGCCCAACAGACAAAATGACAATGGTGAATCAATTAACAATTCTTCCTAATTTACCCCAGTTGAAGAATAAATGCTGAAGACCTTTTCCAGGACCAAGAATTCAGGTCATGCTTGGTTAGCAGCAGAAATGGAAAAATGGGGAAGGAATGAGGATAGTATCCAGAATTAACAAAAAAAGAAAGAAAAAGAAAAGAAAGCTGTTATGGGAAAGTGTGGGAAGCCCCCCTTGAAGAATGAAATATTTTTGGAAATATTAAAAGAAGCAGAATATTATATTTCCCTAAAGGAGAAATGGAGAAACATGTTCTTAGAGGCAGAAAGCAGCCCCCAGTCTTAGAAAGCAGCCCCCAGTCTTAGAAAGCAGCCCCCAGTCTTTCTTAATGTGCCTATTCACAAACAAAACATCTTTAGCTCCAAGGTGATGGGATTAAGGACAGGACATTGAGGAAAATGGAAACAATACCTATCCATTAAGAAAGGCAGGGTAGAGGCAATAGATAAGAGGATAAAATCAATTACACATGCCTGACAGAATTAGGTTCAGGAAGCTGATAATTAAGACTCATCATGAGTCTTTGCGAAACAAGTAAAACCAATCAAATAATAAAAAGACACAAAAGAAGCCTCCAGATTACAAAATGCTGTAAAATGTATAAAAGCCCATGTAAAACTAAACCAATTGGTCAGGTGCCCCAGAACTATACACTGTGGTTCTGTTCATCAATAAACAGAGTCTTTCTTTCCAATCAGCCTATATGGTATTCCAGGGTCTTTTTCCCAGCTTGGAACTGAATCAGATGGACTTTCCTTCCAACAAAAGCATGTAACAAATTTTATTAGAAACTCTAGCAATGACAAAAATTGCAGTCAGGTGGCCTTTCTGATAACTTACATAAATAAATACAAATGTGCTCAGAGGCTGCATTGGATATTCTTGCCTGATTGTGGAGTCGACCACTGAGTGGTCTGTTTTACCTATGAGAGCAGTGGTGGGATTCAACTGGTGTAACAATCAGTTCGCTGAGTGCGCGCTCTCCATGTGTGCAGTGCATTTGAAAACAGCTCTAAAACTTACCTTCTACTGCAGCCCCAGTGAGTAAAACAGCTGAGGTGCAGCAATCTGCTCTGCCACACCTATCATTTGGGCTTCAAACAAAGGAAATATAGGTTGGTATAGCGCAGGGGCAGGCGGGTGGGCCCAGCTGATCATCGGAGTGAACCAGTTCGCTCTCAGCTAATTGTCAGACCTACAGGTTCACCCGAACTGATCTGAACCGGCAGAATCCCACCACCGTATGAAAGACTCAGCCAAGGAAAACAAGGTGCCTCTTTGGAGAATAAATCCACTCTTATGAAAATAAGAGATATTCCTTCTGATGAAAGTAAATATTCATTACATCCACATTAATTCAAATTGTAACTTCTCATTATCACTTTCAGAGTTGAGGATTGAGGCAAAAGGAGGAACTATTGTGTTAGTTAAGGAGTCTGCAAGGCAGTTTTCAAATGCCATGAACTGAACTGTCAGCCTCAGCTTTGCCTGCTTCAGCTGCCATAAGAAACGGGGGGAGGGATAGTTATGGGGCAAAGGGTGGGAAGATGCAGGAGGTGTTTTTTTTCCTTTGTAGGACGTGTCTTCATAAGAAACGAAAGTGGATCTTCAAAGGGGACGGCTGACCAACTGCCCTACATTCCTGATGAATGACGCTGCCAGACGTGTTGCCACCTGACCTTTGGAAGACCTTTGGATTGGCTGATGACTGATGGACACGGGGGGGGGGAGAAGCTTAGTAGATGCATTTCGCGCGTTTTGCTCACTTCCAGCTTTACTTGGGTTGCGATCTTTTCATATTCAGTAAAAGTACTATTCTCTTCTAAATGATTGAGTTTGGGTTTTCCTTTCCTGAGTACTGAAGGAAGCATACCTGACATTAAGCTGGAAGTCACATCCAGTCATCCCGGACAAAAACCGAGGGGACTGTAAATCCAAAATATGTCAGATCGAGAGACTGATGGAGAAGAGCAAAGCGGGGCAGCGTTTTCAACGGCAATCACTCTTCAAACAGAGAAAGAGACAGCAGAATGGTTGGAAAGAATCCGCTTAGAGCCGGAGGAAGCTAGATGGTCGAAAGGAGTGGGGAGTCTGCCAGACTGGGGGGAAGACCCCCGGGGAGTGACGACTTCCAGACCCTGTAAAAAAGAGGCAGTGTGGATGCAACAGCAGAAGGAACGTCTCATGATAGACCAAGCCTTGCAGCTTATCCGTGATGTAGAAGAAAGCAGAAAAAAACGTGAGTCTTTTGGGATTTCTGTGGAAAAGGGGAAGGCAGGCCCCAGGGGAGAGCCAGAAGAGACAGCCTGTGGGAGAGAGGAAGAATTTGAGGAAGAAAAATCCCAAACTTCGGCAGCCCAAGGGAGAGATACAGCCGGCCAGAGAACCCCAGCCTTGCAGCCCCCCCCCCCGCAGACGTAAAAAGCCAAAAATCCCCCCCCTTCCTGGGAAGTTTGATGGGAATCCTAAAGCCTTGGGATTTTTCCTGACCCAGGTGTGGAACCACATGCAAGATTGGGGGGAGGATTACGAATCAGAGGCTGCTAAAGTCAGAAGCGTCGCGAATGCCCTAGAGGGAGTAGCTGCTGAGTGGATGGTGGTTCTCCACAATAACAACTCCGTCTTGCTGAGAAATTGCAACCAATTCATGGGGGGCCTCAGGAGGCGTTTTGAAGACCACTTAGCTGAACGAAAGGCGAGACTCAGAATGAAAAGTATTCAGCAGGGCCGGAGGCCGGTGGCAGAGTATATCCAAGAGTTTCGTGAACTGGCACCCTATATGACAGGCTGGTCAGAAATGGCTCTTTTGGAGAGTTTCAAGGATTGGATTGAACAATTAAAGATCACATGGGCAGTGACTCGGAAGGCATTAGATGAGGCACACCGGGCCCATAAAGTGCAAGCTGATAAGAAAAGGTCCCCAGCTCACATTTATAAAGTGGGTGATAAAGTCTATTTATCTACTAAATACTTACAGACTACCCAGAAGTCCAAAAAGCTAGGGCCTAAGTATGTGGGACCATTTCGTGTGATTAGACTGATTAATTCAGTAACAGTTGAATTGGAATTGCCAAAAACGTTGAGACGTATACATCCTGTATTTCATGTTAGTTTATTGAAACCTGAACACTCATCTCCCCTAAGGGCTGACCAAAGTACCCCTCCAATTCCCATTCTCATAGAGGGGGAGCAACATTTTGAAGTTAAAGAAATCTTGGACTCTAGAAAACACCATGGAAAAGTCCAATATCTGATTGCCTGGAAACATTTCCCTTTGTCTCAGGCTGAATGGGTGAATAAATGAGATGTCCAAGCTCCCAAGAAAGTACAGCAATTCTATGCCAAATACCCAGATAAACCATAATTATTGTACATATTCTGTTTCTCTCTCTTTTCTTTCCTTTTATTTAGGAATAACGTCTCTTCTGCAAGAGGGGCCGAATGTCAGCCTCAGCTTTGCCTGCTTCAGCTGCCATAAGAAACGGGGGGAGGGATAGTTATGGGGCAAAGGGTGGGAAGATGCAGGAGGTGTTTTTTTTCCTTTGTAGGACGTGTCTTCATAAGAAACGAAAGTGGATCTTCAAAGGGGACGGTTGACCAACTGCCCTACATTCCTGATGAATGACGCTGCCAGACGTGTTGCCACCTGACCTTTGGAAGACCTTTGGATTGGCTGATGACTGATGGACACGGGGGGGGGAGGAGCTTAGTAGATGCATTTCGCGCGTTTTGCTCACTTCCAGCTTTACTTGGGTTGCGATCTTTTCATATTCAGTAAAAGTACTATTCTCTTCTAAATGATTGAGTTTGGGTTTTCCTTTCCTGAGTACTGAAGGAAGCATACCTGACATGAATTTTTAAAAGCATTTTTTCAGCCGAAGAGGTTGTAGAAAAAATGCTTTTAAAAGTAAAAAATTTTTTTTCAAAGCCTCTGATGAGGTGGGCGGGGTAAGCAAGCAGCGACCGGGCCAGGGACCGGTTCGAGGGCGTGCCCGCCAATGTTATTACCGGTTCTCCGAACAACTACAAATTTTTACTACCGGTTCTTGCGAACTGGTGTGAACCGGGAGCAACCCACTACTGGTTCAGTTGAAATTTCTAAGGACCCCATTTTCAGATATAGGTTATCTATTAATGGGATCAAAGCAGGTTCTTCATGTTATACAGTCCTAGTCACTTTAAATAGCTTTAAATCCCTCTCTTTCAGCTGTTATATAAAGCTGTAAAGGGATCATCTTGATACTTTTCTCCAGAAATAAGTTATCTGGGACTGGAACATCCTCAACTCTATAGACTGGAAAGTACCCCAAATAATGGGAAAATCAGTTGACAGGATTAAATTCGTTGGACCTGGCATAAGGCTAGAATCCAGCTCAAGGCAATTCTAATTACATTTATCTTTTTCTGGCTTGCTACCTGGTTATGATCAGAAAGCAAAGAAGGAGAATAAATAGTCTTACAACAAAGTCATAGAGTTTCTGAACTTGGCTCCTGTATCTGGAGAACTGGAATATTGGATGAGATTTGTTTATGGAATAGCTCTTTTATGAGAATATCCTAGGGGTATAGTGTGTTTGAACCAGAGATCAGGACACAATTAAAACACTAACACAATATGCAGATTAGTTTATTGACAGTGATAGAAAATAATAAAGTTGAAATGTTGGTGAAATTATAAGCCCTCTTTACAATTAATCACTACTAATATGATACAGCATTAATAAGGTTATATTACTGATCAGGTTAATTCAGATATATTGAAATACATAACTAGGGTAGAAAGAATGAGATAATGTTTCTGAGGTTGTTATTTTACAATAGCCATTATCTAAAAACCTTGAGTTCCCAGCACTAATTGTTAATTTCCTAGTGGCTAGACTTGCAATCCTACAGTTAATATTTTTACTTATGTTGTTTGCATCTATGGCATCCTGTGTGTGTTGCAGAATTTCTAGGGCTTAATTGCTTTTTAGAAGGGCTAAAAATACTGAATTAACAAAGCAATGTGTGTGTTTCAGAATCCTGATCCTGACCTTTCAGATTTTCTCTTGTACTTTGTTGTTTGTTTAATGTGTGAAGATTGTCTCGGTTTGTAAAAATGGGAAGAACTAAAGATCTATAAAGAGATTAATTTTTGTCATATGATAAAAGTTTCATCTATCTCTTTATTGCGCAGAATTGGTCCTCAGGATTTTTGCAGACATTGTCAGGAATCCCTAGTTATGGTGAAATCATATTGTGATAAGAAAAGGATCAGCTCTGTAATCTGTGGACATGGAAAGAATAGAATATATCTGTAATTAACAAAGCAAGATTTTGATTACTGAAATTTCCTCTTAAACATTCAACAGGAAGGAATCAGGAGCAACATTATTTTCTTCCTAGAATAATATGAAAGAGGCTTCCTTTCTTTAACTCAACTTCTTGGAAACCAGCCTTGCGGAGAAGCACATTAAACTCAGTTGTTGACCGTTCTTTTCCTTCAGTGTAGAGCAACATTAACAAGGAGTAGATGTGAGCTGCTAAAGGCCCTCTTCTGTCTTCATCAAGAAGCATTTCCACTATTAAGACACCACCACCTGTTCCAAAATATATAGTACTTATTTCAAAAGCGCAATGAACATTACATATTTTGAAAATACCCAAATTTTGTTATGAATCCTTCTTTCAAATATATTTATTCCTGCCAACAGATAACCACAGTTGTGGGTTTTTTTGCATATTTTGTCAATTTACAGATATTCTGCGTATTTGCCAAGGCTTTCCCCTCAATCTTTTCTAGAATAAAGCTTTTCCTTACCAAAATTCTTTTTGTTTCATTACATTATATTGTAAAGGTAAAGGTTTTCCCTGTCCAGTTATGACCAACTCTAGGGGGTCATCTCTGTTTCTTAGCCAAGAGAGCCAATGTTGTCCAAAGAAACTTCCCTGGTCATGTAGCCAGCATGACTGTACCAGTGGTGGGTTGCTCCTGGTTCGCACCGGTTCTAAAGAACCGGTAGTAAAACTGGCGGGAGGCTCCGCCCACAGACCCCAATGTCATCAAAATGGTTCTGCACATGTGCAGAAGAGCGTGTGGGCACGGGCGCGGTCCCGGTCCCGCTGCGAACCGGTAGTAAAGGTAAGTAGAACCCACCCCTGGACTGTACACTGAACTGCTTAGAACACTGTTACATTCCCACTGAAGTAGTACTTATTTATCTACTTGCATCTGCATGCTTATGATCTGCTATGTTGGCAGAACCTGGAGCAAATAACGGAGCTCACCGCATCATGTGACACTCAGATCTCGAACTCTGGCTGTCAGCTTTCCAGGTAACAAGCTCAGCCATCACTCCCCCATATATTATAATATAATATTATATTATATTAATATTCATGTTTTCTTTCCTGCACATTCAACAAAGACCAATTTTTAACTTGCATCAATGTTGGCTGCACAGTCAGCAGATGTTTAGATTAGATTTGGCATTTTTATCCACCTATTATCCACTAAGCACCTGGGATAGGTTGATACTGTTATTTGATATATTATTTGATGGCACTAAAGGTATCATCGAAGGATGTAAGTTGCTTCCAAGTAAAGTTTCCTTTTGCAATTGTCTGATGGTGATTTTGTCAATGCTGATTCTGTTCAGGTGGTGCCTCAGATGTTTTGAGATTGTACCTCAGGTGCCTATTAATATTGATACTATCTTTGCTTTCATCTGCCACATTCATTCTAATTCTAATTGCAGGTCTTTGTATTTTGTGATTTTCTCTGAGCCTTTCTGTTCTATTTTGTTGTCTCCCAGGTTTTGCAAGGTCCAGTATTTGTACTTTTTTGTCTTTCGTATCAACAAAATCTGGGATGGTATGTTTATTAGATTTCTATACCACCGTTCTCCCGGAGGACTCAGGGCGGTGTACAGCCATATTAAAACACATATAAATTTACAAAATTTAAAACAATTTAAAATTGAATATATAAAAATTTGGCCCATAGATTAAAACAAACATACACCCATTCTAAAATTCGTATTAGGCCAGGCCGGCTTGTTGGAACAAAAGGGTCTTCAAGGCACGGCGAAAGGTACGCAGGTCAGGGATGAGACGAATCTCAAGGGGCAGCTCATTCCAGAGGGCTGGTGCCACCACAGAGAAGGCTCTCCCCCTGGGTGTCGCCAGTCGGCATTGTTTGGCCGACGGCACCCTGAGGAGCCCCTCTCTGTGGGAGCGTATTGGCCGGTGGGAGGCTGTTGCTGGCAGAAGGGGGTCTCATATGGCGGTCCTAAGCCATGGAGTGCTTTAAAGGTGATGACCAACACCTTGAATCGTACTTGGAAGACCACCGGGAGCCAGTGAAGCTCGCGCAGGAGGGGTTTTACGTGGGTGTGCCGAGTCGCCCCCATAACCACCCGCGTGGCCGCATTCTGGACCAGTTGGAGCCTCCGAGCGCTCTTCAAGGGGAGCACCATGTAGAGAGCGTTACAGTAGTATGTGGCAGGTGCCTTTCTGCTTTAATTCTAAAGTCCCAGAGCACTTTAGTTTCATTTTCTATTTGTCTATTTTGTGATCAGTTCTTGCTTGCAGCAAATGGTATTTCTTGCACATATTCCAATGCACCATTGTTGCTATTTTGTTAGTATTTGTAGTCAGTCTGTGTGATAGTCTGCCAGCAGCCAACTAGGTGGTCCACTGTTTCTTCAACTTTTTTGCAGAGCTGTCTTCTCAGTTCTGACTTTGAATGCATTTGTTCTTAAGGCTTATTCTTGTGCAGCCAGAATTAGCTCCTTTGTCTCTTTATTCAATTTTCCTGCTCTTAGCCATTGCTAGCAGAGCTGGTATTCAGCAGGTGACCAGTTCTGGAGAGCTAGTAGTGGAAATTTTGAGTAGTTCGGAGAACCGGTAAATACCGCCTCTGACTGGCCCCGCCCCAATATATTCTCTGCCGAGTCCCAGCTGACTAGGAGGAAATGGGGATTTTCAGCAACCTTCCCCTGGAGTGGGGAGGGAATGGAGATTTTACAGTTCAAAACTTGAGCCATGTATGATCTTTGCCAGATGTAATTTTCTATGATTAAAGAACACCTACCAGGTTTGCAGGCCTGGTACACTTTATGTAGCAGCTGCGAACAACTCTCATCTGACCAGTCATGCAGAATCCTGCCCAAAATGTACAGGTCCGCTTCAGGAAATGGATCTTTAAAAAAATCACCTATAAAAGTAAAATCTCATTTAGCACCATGTCTTCCAGATTATTCTGATAGAATAATCTTTTTTTCCCTTTAAAAACCACAGAATCCAGTCTGCCTGTGAAAGTTTCTTGTCCTTAGCAAGACATGAGTTCAACCCACAAGGAACATCGCATCTTTTACCTGCATGGAAAGTGATTCGGGTCTCTTCTGAAGACAAACAATGGTTCTTGGAGGCTTCCACTACTCCAGGGAGGTCAAAAATGGTCACAGTACATTTTGGGTAGAGTGAAATTAATTCCTTAGCTAAGCCACCAAAGTTTCCTTAAATACACAACAAAATGTAATTAAGTAACTTCAGAACAAAATTTTGTACATGTCCAGCTTTTTTCTATGAAGCTACCTGCCTATTAATTTCTCTACAGCTGCACTTCAGATTAATTGGAATCTAATAATTTCAAAAATGAGACAATCTTGTTTCAAATCTGCTATGCTTCGTATCATGGAAAACAATTGACAGTACAGATTGTATCTGAGGCAGTAGATGGTGTACTGTCACATGATCTATCTATAATTGTAAAATATACTCCCTTTCTATGTGTATTTTAACTTGGTCTCTGACCGCAATAAAAGCTTACTTACTTACTTCATGGAAAACAAATACTAATAGGGAAAAAGAACAGAGATTGAGTCAATTTGTTCTCAACTTTCATATGGTCCTTCCAGCTTATAAAAATTCCTTAGGCTGGATGCACTGAATATTCAAAAGATGCAAAAACTTTGGCATTTGATGCAGATTGAACAGACAAAAACTGAACATCGTCTCAAAGGGCACAAATTCCACCTCATCTTCAGTCATGATCTCTTGCATCCCCCAAATGTTCCCAGGCAAATCCAGTTTAAGGGTCCTTTACTCATCAGCCTGCTATTCTCCTTCCCATCCTTGGTCAGCACTGGTAAAGGGGAGGTGGAGATGACTGTTTTCTTTTCAGAACTCTCTCCTCTTTTCAAACACCTCAGCCAATTTCTCCACTGTTAATAATCTTTAAAACAGGACTATTTCTCAAAGTCTGCTAAGGATTTCTCCTTTTCCAAATACAGATGAAAAGATTTGTAAGAGAAGTTAAGAACCCATCCAACCCATTGGCCCAACATTTGAAGAAGATGGCAAAACACTTGTGATACTTACCACCTAGATCGCAAATGAGTGGGAACTGGGACAGGTCAAAGGCAGAAAGCACTTCTCTTCCTACCGCAGGCCAGAGCTCATTCATGTGATTGGAGAAGAACTGTAACTCTTCCTTTGATCTAGAATTAAAATAAACACCTCTAAATATAACTTTATAAAATGCTATTGTTATTGTTTTACATATCAATTTATGTTTGAATTGAAGGAATTCTTTTTACAGCATCACTTAAATGATGCTAATCAGAATTTGGAAAAATCTGCATGTGATACATGGAGCACTCCTATTATTTTGGTGGAAAATGTTATAACGTTCTTGAAACAAAGCAGATTCATATAGGTACTCTAATTGCAGACCTATGCTTTGTATATAAAGACACACCTGGTCAATTAGATGTGCCACAACAATATTACAGTGCCATAAAAGAGAAGCTGAATATGGTGATGAGTCAGGATCATATGATAGAGAAAATTATGATCATATTGATTAGTTGCCCACAAAACAGTTTCTCTAATGACCATTCTCTAAAATTATGTTACCTGTACATGACGTCAAAAGTCTTGTGTGAGGGAGAGCCATATATTGATGGAATCTGATTTTTCCCTTTCCTAAAAGAATTTTAAAAAAGTTAGAAAGGAACAAGACAATCATCCTGGCATTTTCTTCTGCATAGAAGTAGATCCTGAATGTTGTACTGAATTTTCATAGTTCAGATTTTATTCTGAAGGTTTCATTACTAAGCCAGTTGTCCTTCATTCTCTGAAATACAGAGATCTAATGCATTTCTACTAAGAAATAGCTGTACAGTCATGTTGATTAAGTTGGTTAGTTGAAGAAACTCCCCAGATGAAGGCAAAAAACCCAACTGACTTCTATACTGCTGCCTTTTTAATGAAATTACCAGCTACAAATCCTTTGTTTTCTCTTTTTTTAAAAAAAAGAATTATTTTAATATTTTTGGTTTAAAGGAAGATTCAGAGGCAATCCCAATTCAGCAAGTTTTTGAATTTACTGTTGATGGATTTGTAGGTAAAAAACTCTTTTTGTCATAAGATATACATCAGATAGAGTAGCTCAAATACTTGTTCAGTCACTACCATGTTTCCCCAAAAATAAGACCCTGTCTTATATTTTTTTTGAACTCCGAAATAAGTGCTTGGCCTTATTTTTGGGGAGATATTATTATTTTGGGGTGCACGGAGCAAGACAGGGCTCTTCTTGCCGTCTTACCTGATTTCCTCATTAGCTTTATTTTAGTCTCTTTCAGAATTGCCTGCACAGAAGTATTGTCAGTTCTTCTCCTTCTGCTATTTATTTATTATTTTTGGGGTGCAAATGGGCTTTAATTGTAAATCACTTCTGAGGATTTACTGGGATTTATTGCCTCTGCCATCTCAGGTGTGAAACCTTGGCTGTTATGACACTATATAGTGCTTTTAATAAGCTCAGCCTCCGATGTCTTATTTTCCTTGGTGATGGGAGCAGAATGCTTTGCTGGTCTCTCCCCAACCTTTCATGGGGGGGGGGACCATTTGCATCTCCACCTTCATTTATGGAGGTGTTGCATATAGGCCCAAGGCCTGGAAAAAGGGAGAGTGGCGGGGCTGGATGTGATGAGTGACATTGAGTTGGTCATACCCACCCAGTCACATGACCACCAGGCCACGCCTACCCAGCCAGTCATTAGGGCAGAGAACTGGTTGTTAAATTATTTGCAGGACCTTACAGAAATAGTGTAAATCCCATGTTTTGAAATGGGAGAAGAGAGACTCTAAAACAGGGCTATCAAACTCATGCACTGGCCATGCATGAGATACGTCATGCGCTGGCCACGGCCACACCCAGTTTAGAGACGGGGAAAAAAGTCCTGATATGTCATGTGGCGCTGTCGTGACACCACAAGTTTGACACCCATGCTCTAAAACAACCCAGAAAGGCAGAACATGGTCCTTGACTTTTGTAAAAGAAGGAAACTATAAAAGAATATCCTTTGATCTGAACGAGAAAATTCAGTGATGATTATTCAGTGCCATTGCAATTAAGGAAGTAAATGTGATAATGTCATATTCAACATCCAAAATGTGAAATTTCCGTAGTTTCTCATGGATAAGGGTCTAATAATTCTGATCTTAAGATGATTTTTCATGTTTTTTATTTATTCTAGTTTACTTGTCCCCTGCTGGATCTGTTTACCTCACAGCATCAGGCAAATATTGCATTGATGGATACACAACTTCAGAATGGAATATTATGGAATGATACTGAGACTTTGGGCTTGATTTGACCAGGTAGAGATTGGTAAAGTCTGTGTTTCTATAAAGATCTAAAAGAAAACAACCACAAAAAATACTGATATCATTGCATGTAACTATCTTTCAATTCACAATAGTGTCTTAGCCTACTTCTTTAAAAACAAATTATGCTGTATTTATCTCAAGCTTATCATAATAATATAAAGCCAGTTTGATGTAGGTGTTAAGGCATGATGCTGAATTTCTTGGAGACTATAAGTTCCTGTCCCATGAAGCCAGCTCCTTGGGCTGGTCTTTTTCTCTCAGCCCTAGGAAGGAGTCAATGGCAAACCTCTTCTGAAAAACCTTGGACGAAATATATTGAGTACATACAAATTACATAAGAAGGCATCGATTGGCGAGAGAAGTGCACGTTAGATTCTCAAAACGAACAATTAGAGATGAAGTATACAGAAAGTTTAGAGAAGAAACGTTGACATATAAGGGTAAAGAAATACCCCGAAGAATCAGAAACTAAGGTCAACAATACCAATTTTTAACATCCCAATTGATCAGATATAAAATAATGTTTAGATGGCTTACTCTGGACGGGATCTTGGTCACTTGGCAAGACAAAAAATACAAAGTAGACACATTAGAGAAAGCAAGAGAATTCTATAACTTGCACTTTACCCAGGAGGAGGAACAGGAAAGTAAAGAAGAAACAGAAAGTAGAATCCAGGAAGAAGAGCAAATAGAAGTGGAGCAAGAGAAAGAAGTAAGAAAAAGTCAAGAAAAAGAAAGAGCAGAAAGAGAAGGCGTGAAAGCAAAAACATGGATGGAAACAAGATACACCAAAAAACAACTACATTAGGCAATGGAAGAGGCAATCAAACTTCTCTCTGTAAATATAAATGGATTAAACGCACCAAAGAAAAGAACTCAAAACTACAAAAATTAGAAGCAGATGTGATATGCCTTCAGGAAGTACACATCAAAAAAGGGTACCAAAAAATATTAGAAAATCCAAAATTAGGAAAATTATATACATCTCTGATGCAAAAAAAGAAAAGAAGAGTAGCGGTTTATGTAAAAGAAAGGATAGAATCGAAATTAATATACGCAGACGAGGAAGGTAGAACGGTGATGGTTGAGTTAGAAGTAGAAAAGAAAAAAAACATTATTAGTAGTAATATATGCCCCTAACCAAAATCAACAGGAATTTTTTAAAGGAATACATAAAAAAATAGTAGATCTAGAATACGAAGATATCTGCCTAATTTGAGATTATAACGCGATAGTAGATGTGAAAAAAGATTATAAAAGTGGTAAAAAGATAAGAAAAAGAAAGAAATACTTCCAAAAGAATTCTTTAATATGGCTGCGGAAATAAACTTTAGAGATGTTTGGAGGGAAACACACAAAGATGAGAATCAATATACTTTCTACTCTCATCCATACCAATCCTGATCTAGAATCAATATGGCTTGGATGACGCCGAATATTAGGACTGGGGTAGAAAAAATAGAGATAGGAATAAATCAATGGGCAGATCACAACCCAATACTTATAAAATGGAAAGGAAAAAAAAAGTTTAGGAGGTGGACAATGAACCAAAAAATATGTAAAGAGAAAGAATTTAAACATATGTTAAAAAAGGAATTAGAATTATTTTTTAAGATAAATAAAAAAGAGGACACCTCCTTACAGAATATCTGGGATACAGTAAAAGCATACATAAGGGGTCTGACGATTGCATATATAGAGAAGAAAAACAAAGAGAGGAAACAACAGCTAGGTAAATTATATGAAGAATTAAAAAATACAGAATATAAACTACAAAAATATCCCCAAAACAAAAAAATAAAAGAGGAAGGAAAATAATTAAACATAAACTAAATTTGATAAATCAAAAAGAACTAGCCCAGAAAATAAAAATGGCAAAACAAAACTATTTTGAGTTTGTGAATAAAACAGGTAGATGGTTGGCATATAAATTAAAAAAAGACAAAGATAAAAGAATGATATACCAACTCAGAGATGAAAAAGGGGAAATCCAATACAGAAGAGAGGCGAAAAAAGAAATTATCCAGACATTCTATTCAAATTTATACAAACAAGAAGAAGTAGAGGAAGAAAAGATAAAACAATATATAGAAAGATCAGAAATGCCAACAATTACAGAAGAACAAAGAGAAATATTAAATAGACCAATAAGTAAACTGAAATTGGACTTGGCACTGAAAAAGCAAAAAAAAAAAAAAAAAGCAAATAAAACACCGGGGCCAGATGGGCTACTGGTGGAACTATATAGAACCGTACAGGAAACATGTTAGAGTTATATAATGAGGCTTTGGATAAGACAAAAATTCTGACAACTTGGACAGAGGCAATAATTACTATCATACCCAAAGAAGATACGGACCACCAATTAATTCAAAACTACAGACCAATCTCCTTGCTGAACACAGATTACAAAATATTTGCAGTAATCATAGCGGAAAGAATCAAAAAAGTATTAAATAATTATATACACTCTGACCAAAATGGATTTCTGCCTGGCCATCAAATCAAGAATAATATGAGAATAATAATAAACACATTAGAATATTATGAATCACATCCAGAGAAACAAACTTCACTGGTTTTCCTTGATGCCCAAAAAGCATTCGATAATTTAAGTTGGAAATTTCTAAAGGGGCAATTAAAAATTATGCAATTCAGAATAAAATTTGAAAAAATTATAGGAGAAATTTATACAAAACAAACAGATAGAATAATTATGAATGACGATACTACAGATCAATTTGACATAACAAAAGGGGTTAGGCAGGGATGCTCACTTTCTCCATTATTGTATATCTTAACATTGGAGATCCTTTTAAAAAAGGTTAGGGAAGACCAAGAAATTAAAGGGTTAAAGATAAGAAGAGAAGAATACAAGGTTCAGGCCTTCGCTGATGACCTTGTGTTTATAGTAGAGGAACCATTAGAATCAGCACCAAAATTGTTTAAGAAAATAGAGGAATTTGGAGAAGTGGCAGGATTAAAAATAAACAAAAATAAATCGAAATTAATAACAAAAAATCTCACAAAGAAACAAGAAAAAGAATTGGAGAACACTATACAAATTCAAACAATGAAGAAAATAAAATATCTAGGGATTTGGCTATCAACAAGAAGTTCGTCAATAAAAGAAAACAATTACGATAAATTAATAATACAGATAAAGAAAGATTTAGATAATTGGAGAAACTTACAGATCTCACTAATGGGAAGAATTTCCACCATTAAAATGAATATTTTACCAAAACTCTTATTTCTATTTCAGGTCACTCCAATAAAATTAGAAAAAAACTTTTTTTAAACACTGAATAAAATAACATCCAAATTTATATGGCAGGGGAAGCATCCACGAATTGAACTTAAACTACTGTAAGATACAAAAGATAGAGGAGGAACAGCACTCCCTGAATGGGAAATTTACTACCAAGCAGCTGTGTTATCCTGGGTAAAAGAATGGATGGAATTAAAAAACAATAGAATACTAACAATTGAAGGACATGAAATACAAGTGGGTTGGCATTCTTTCCTGTGGGATGAGAGATACAAAACACATACCTACTTCAAAACACACAATAAGGAATGCGCTATTACAAATTTGGCTAAAAATAAAAAAACAGCATTACATGAAAATACTGATTTGGCTTTCACCACTAGAAGCAGTAAGGCATCCAAATTTAACAGAACTTAAAAAAGTAATTAGATACAAAGACTTAATTGAACAACAAGGAAAATTGAAATCAAAACAACAGTTGGAAACAGACCTAAACAGAGAAATTGACTGGTGGATTTATACACAAATTCAATCTAAACACAAGGAACATATAAAAGCATACGAAATCTATAGAGAGAAACAAGAACTAGATGAAATTATATTAGAATCAGAAGAGAAACTAATTAGCAAAATTTATAAATTTTTATTACGATATAAAATGGAGGAGGAAACAGTGAAGGATACGATGATCAAATGGGTGCAAAATTTTAAATATACAATAGATTTGGAGAAGTGGGAAAAATTATGGCAAGTGAACGCAAAATTAACACTAGCAGTGGCATACAAGGAAAACCAGCTGAAGATGTTTTATAGATGGCATATGTCACCGACAAGATTGGCAAAAATACACCTGAAAAACAGTGCAATATGTTGGAAATGTAAGAAATCTCAAGGAACCTTTTACCATCTATGGTGGACGTGCCCGGCAGCAAAAAAAAATTGGTCTAATATTAAGAAATGGATGGAACAAATAACAAAACTGCAAATAGAAAAGAAACCAGAAGCATTCCTGTTAGGAATCTTTACAAAACCATACCCCAAAGAAATAAAATATTTGATGATACATATGTTAACTGCAGCATGAATAACATGCAAAAAACTGGAAACAGGAAAAAATCCCAACTGAAGAAGAACTAATAGATAAAATCTTAGAATGTGCTGAAATGGACAGATTAACAAAAGGAATCAAAGAAAAAGAAGAGACAGACTACTACAGAATATGGAACAAATGGTATAATTAGTTTAACACCATCAATAAAGAAACATAAATACAAGAAGAAAAGAATAAAAATGTAAATATGTATATAAATAATTTTTATAGGTATATAATGAATATAGAAATGTAAAAAAGTAAAGATATAATCAAAATATATAGATCTCTATAGGGGGAAAGACAAGGAGGGAGAAAAAAAAGAAAAGAATCGCTGACTCTTTCATTACAACATAAACTTTGGTATTTCTATTGTTTTCAAACCATTAAGAAGCTGAGAAATGGGAGGTCTTTAGTAATTTCAAAGTTGAGAGTTCATATTTGGAAGTATTAACCCACCTTACCTTGAAAGTTATAAATGAATGCTGGTAGCTAAAGAATGTTTGAATATTTCCAATTTCTTCTAGTGAACTCATTGTTCTTGGCTTCTCTCGTTGACCAAAAGGACTTGGTATTCCTGAGTGTAAAAATGGCAAAATATAGGTGTCCATAAGATGTCCCAGGATAAAGTATGGAAAGCATTATTAAAGAGAGAACAATGCCAATTTAGAAAGTTTTCAAGAGTCCTTCAGCAAAGACTCTTGAATAAATTTAGCTGCCCTGGCATTAGAGGTGGTCTCATGGAATGACCTGAAAACCAGGAAACAAGGAATAGGAGTAAATGTGGAACTTCTGTGCTCATATGCAGGTCTGGTTGGCACAGCTTAAGAAAAATATGACATAGCTCTAAAAAGTGTAAATTTGCAGGATGGAGTAGCCTTTCTAAGATGGAAGTTTTCAAGCTGAATGGCAAACAATAAACACAATCCAGAGAGAATATGAGGCCATCCCCACAAGCAAAGCAAACACAGTGAAAGAAAGGGAAATCCAGAAAGGGATTTGTTAAATCAGCTTCATTTCCAGCCAATTATCTAAGCCTTCCTTTATATATGTTCAAGTTAAACTATTGCTTCTCATCTTTAATGCCCTCCATCCATTAACTCCATGTCTGCCAGACCTTATTTCTCTCGAGGACCCTGGAGGCGAGACTTTCCCCCATTCCTCCCTTCAGGGTATCTGTCCCCTGGTTCTCCATATCTTGGGAAAGTAGTGTCAACATTGTTCAGATAAATTTCCTTTTGAACTATGTGAGAAAATGGGAACTGATGAGAAAAGGGAAAAGGCAGAAAGAGAAGAACTGGCCTTTTGTTGCAGGAAAATATGTAGGAGTGAGGGCTAAGTATATGTGTACAGCTAAATGCAACAAATTTTAGAATATGGAAATTGGGGGAATATATAATGTCAGAAGTTTCATATTAAAATATATTTTATTTTTTCTACTGTTTCAATCTTCCCTTAAAATATTAACGGAATCCACAATGGACTGAGAAATCAGTAAATTCACTAGGAATTAAACTGAGGAAAAATCTTTTACTCAAACTTCTTCAAACCCCCAAATAAATTACCCAGACCTAAGCCACATATCAAAGATAAGGTCTGTAAACACAAAAAGAGTTAATTTAATTAGTTAATTAATTAGTTAGTTAATTTAATTAAAGAGTTAATTAAATTGTGAACTGCATGTTCACAAGAATAAACATCATAGATGACATACCTACATGCACCCACACCCCTCAAGTGTCACCCAGCACATAAACAGTTCCACACCCAAGACAAGTTCCCCTATAAAAGTATGTTTATTGCTTTAAAAAAAAAATTATTAAGTTTTTAATTAAAGACAAAACACAAAACCACACTCAGTGTATAATACAAAATAGGGAGAAGCGGAGGAAATTTTTCTTCATCTTCAGGTCTTCCAAAATTCTCTTTGCATTGGCACTGGCATTATTTCTTCCAAGTTCCCAATTGCGTAGTCCACAAATGGTTGCCATATCCTCCAAAATATATTTTCTTTCAATAGTCCTTTTTTGAATTTTATATCACACGTTAACTTATCATTAAGAGCAATTTTCCAAACTTCTCTGAACCATTCATTTATTTTGTATTCAATATTCAATTTCCAGTATCTTGCAATCACAATTCATCCCATAATGACCAATATCCTTACAAGCTCTCTTTCATCAATTGTTAACACCTTGTCATTCAACTTTAATATGAGATGGTATCTACTCCCAACTTTACCTTCTTTTTAATTATTTTATTAGATTCTTCTTCTATTCATAACCAAAAATTCTTCACTTTACGACATCCATACCACATGTGTTCGTATGTCCCATTCTCCACTTTACATCTCCAACATAACTTGCTAGCACTTTTATTCATTTTATATAATTTTATTGGGAACAGGTACCATTTCCAGATAACTTTAACTATGCTCCTTTATTCTTTTTTTTAAAAATTTTTAAACTTTTATTAATTTAAGAAACCACATAATACATTTATAAATGCAAGTAAAACAATTTACAACAAGCATCATCTTAATGACATCTACCTATAATATCTGAATTGTTACAATATCAATATCCTATATTCTTCAATATACAATATTTCTCTCACCTTATATAATGATATTATTTTATTGATATCTCATGTCTCTTTCTTAAATTTTATTTGATGTAAAAATTTATTTTACTCTATTGATATCTTTTCTTTTATTTAATTTTTCTTTCTTTCTTCTTCTCTTTTTTTTTTCACTTCCTTCTAACCATTTATACCACTTTTGCCAGACCAGATAATATTCAGATTCTTCCTTTCCTTGGATCTCCTTGGTAAGTCTATCCATCTCAGCGCATTCCATAATTTTGGATATTAATTTCTCTTGAGTCAGGACCTCTTCTTGTTTCCAATTTTGTGCGTATATAATTCTTGCTGCAGTCAAAATGTGTGTTATTAAATATATTATTTCTTTTTCATATTTGCTTGTAGGTATTCCTAATAAGTAAGTTTCTGGTTTTAATGGTACCTTTTGAGTTATTATTTATTCCAGTTGCATTTTTATATTGTTCCAGAATTTTTTAGCTTTGGGACATGACCACCATATATGATAGTATGTCCCTTTATGCGCTTTACATTTCCAACAGAGTCGAGATGTGCCGGGAAACATTTTAGAAATTCGCGCTGGTGGTAGATGCCACCTATAGAACAATTTATAAGCATTTTCTTTGTATGTTAATGTTAATTTATTAATACTTTTCCACAATTTTTCCCACTTATTTAATTCTATTGCATACCCAAAATTCGTCGCCCATGTGATCATATTCTCTTTAACTACTTCCTCTGCTAGTTTATATTCCAATAGAAAATTATAATAAAATTTTATCCAACTGATTTGGTTCCATTTGAATTCCAGTTTTTTCCATATCAGATTTATATCTGGATTTTAATTGCAAATATGACCACCACTTTATTTCCACATTTTGCATTCTCAATTCTTCTCTTGTTTTTAATTTTCCTTCTTCATTTAAGATGTCCTTATATGTTTTTAATTTATTTGTATCTATTGTATTTGGATCAATATGTGCTTCCATTATGGAAGTCCACCTAGGAATCCTATCATAGTGATATTTTCTAATTTCATTCCATATTTTAAGCAAATTGTCTCTTACAATATGTCTGCAAAATTGTTCTTGTTTTGTAATTTTCTCTCCCCAAAGATATGCATGCCATCCCCTTGTTAAGTCAAAACCTTCCAATATTAATGTTCTTATGTTTTTGAGTTCGATCCAATCTTTTATCCATATTAACGCTGAGGCTTTGTAATAATTCTGCCAATCAGGGAGTCCCTAACCCTAACCCTAACCCTAACCCTAACCCTAACCCTAACCCCCCCTCTCTCTTTTGTCTTGTAGATGTTTTAATTTGATTCTTGCTTTTTTTCCCTGCGAAATAAATTTTAATATCATTCTGTCTAAATCTTTAAAATATGTTCTTCCTGGGTTTACTGGTATTACCCTAAATAAGTATAACACTCTTGGCAGAATATTCATTTTAATGGTAGCAATTTTGCCTAAAAGAGACAATTGGAGTTTTGCCCATCTTTCCAAATCCTTTTCTATTTGTTTAGCCAATTTCCTTTATTCTTATTGATAAGGTCCTCATTATTCTACTATTCCAATTCAAAATCCATTCCTGTTCTGTAATATCTGTTTCTAAATCTTTTACCCAATTATCTTTCATCACCATTTGTAAATTACTATCCAAATTAATAATTTTATATACCTTATTAACCAATCCCTTAATTCCAATTTCTTCCATTCCTAATTGGGATACTATTTCTTCAAATTCCGTTTTTAACCTTTCTGCCCTCGTTTTATCCTTATATTTCTTATTCCAATTTTAACCTGTATCTTCTCCCACCAATTCAATTTCCACTTTTCATATATTTCCTCTTTTTTAAAATCATCTCTTACCATGTTTATCCATTCTTTTATTCCTTCCAGATTTTCCTCTTTTAACACCTGTTTCCTCTCCCTATTTAAATTTATGGAAAAATCCCCATCTTCCAAATTCCCCAATTGTAATCTGTCTGGAATCAATTTTCTGTCAAATTTACTCCAAGTTTTCAACAAACTATTTAACAAATCATTTCTAACTTTAATTTTTTCCGCTATATTCTCCATAAAATATATTCTTCCCCATTTTTCAATTTCTCCCAACTCCAATTTTCCCCATAATTCGTTTCGACCAACAATTATTTTAACTACAGTCCTCACTTGAAAGGATCTATAATAATTAATCAATTTAGGTATCCCAAGACCTTTGATTTTGATACCATAATTTTTTAACTATCCTAGACCTTTTATCACCATTACAAAATTTGTTGATTTTCTTTTGATATAATTCCATATCCTTTTCAGAGATATATATTGGGAGCATTTCAAATAGGAAATTAAATTTCGGTAATAACATCATTTTACTTAATGCCACTCTCCCAAACCAAGAGAAATTTAATTTCTTATACTTCCCGATTTTCTCATCAATTTCTCTTATCTTGTCATAATTCAACTTTTTCATTTCATTTATCTTTGTTGATAATATTATTCCTAAATATCTTATATTTTCTTTAACTTTTATTCCAAATTGATTTTTAAATTTCTCTTTTCCTTTTTTTATATCCCAATTTAATAACATTTCTGATTTAGCCCAATTTATAGATAATCCAGTAAGCTCTTCAAATTCCTCTAAATGCATCTTAATCTATTCAATATCTTTTTCTGGATTTTTCATTACAATCAGGGTGTCATCGGCATACAAATTAATTTTAACACCTTTATATCCAATAATATCTTCATCTTCTTCTATTTTTACTGCTAAGATCTCCATAGCTAGTAAAAACAATGCTGGGGGTAAAGGACACCCTTGTCTTGTACCCGCTTCCAGAATTGTCTCTTTTGTTAAAATCCCATTCACTTTTACTCTGGCAACCTCCTTTTGATATAATTTTGAAATAACTTGAGTAAATTTATCTCCAAATCCATAAGCCTTAATCAATTCTATAATCGTTTCCCATTGAATTGAATCAAATGCTTTAAATATATCCAACGCTAATATTCCTATTCTATCCTTATTATATTCTGCAATATTTATAATATTCAAAACTCTCCTAACTGACATATATCTACCTTTCACAAAACCTACTTGATTACCATTTATATATTTGTCTATAAAGCTATTTAATCTATTCGCTAAAATAGCTGTAAATATTTTTTCATCCTGATTTATTAGGGAAATAGGACTATAAGATTCTACCAATTCTAAATCTTTTCCTGGTTTGGGAATCAAAGAAATCAGTGATCTATTCCAAGATGCTGGAATATATGCACCATGCAAAATTTTGTTATACAATTTTTCTAATTTTGGCACTATTATGCCTTTAAATTCCTTATAAAATTCTGCCGGCAACCCATCCTCACCTGGTGCCTTCCTCAATTTTAATTTTTGGATCGTTTCTATAATTTCTTGCTGGGTTATACTCCGTCCATTTTTTCCTTATATTCCATTTCTATTTTTCCATGTTCATGTTTTTTCAAAAAGTCCTTCAATTTCTTACTATCTATTTCCTTTTTAGAGTAAAGTTTTTGAAAAAAATTTCTAACAAGCTCACATTTATCTTTTTTCTTATTACATTTTTTACCTTTTTCATCTATTAATATTCCAAATTCTCTTCTACATTTCTTATCTTTAGCCATCCTTGCCAATAATTTAGAGTTATTACCAAATTCAAAAAATTCTCTTTTCAAATACATTAAATTCTTTTTAACAACTTCAATATCTTCAATTACCTGCTTATCTTTTAATTGTCTCAATTGTTCCCCAATTTTTTTATTTTTAGTTCTTGAAAATTCGTTTTCTAATTCTTGTATTCTTTTCCCTTCCATTTCCATTTTTTTATAATCTTTATATTTTTTACATGACAATTTTATACTTTCATCCCAAAAAATCGCCTTCATTGTATCCCATATCACATTATAATTCACTTCATCATTATCATTCCATTTCCAATATTCCTCCCAAATTTCATTCTTTTTTTGTCTTCTTCATTTTTATACAATTTAGCATCATACCTCCAATTATTTTCTTTTTTCTCAGTATATACATTCAACTCCATTATTACATTTGCATGATCTTTAAATATCCCTACATCAACTTTTCCAACTCTATTAAGTAAATCTCTTGACACTGTTCTGAATTGAGAATGGCGGATAAGAGACCAAGATAAGCAACACGGTTTATTCCAGCAACAACACAAGGGTTAAAATATATAACCTAACATCGGTCGCGCGCAGCCGCTATTTATATTGCAGCTGGGCTCGCGCGGCCAATAGAACACTTTAAAACATTCACACCTCCCGCCGGCCGAGCTATCAGCTCAGCCGATCAGGAAGCCTCCCGTTGCTGGGCGACCGCTCATCAGATTGTAACACTCCTCCCCCTTTAGATAGTACAATAATCATCCAGATAACCCGGGCGCCTACATGTACGCCCAGACCGGCGCAAAACGCCTTCCAAGCGATCAAGGAGTCACGCCGTCTCCGGTACTTCCTGAGATGTTGTAGACGGAGGTAGCTGGTCTGAAGACGGTGGAATATATGATGATTGTGCAAGAACATCTACGGGTACCTCTGGCAATGAAGGAGCTGTAATTACAACAGGTGAACGTGAAGACCCCAACGACGGAGCCTCTAAAGTACTATCGTCCACCGGATCAGCTGTCGGAAGTGCACCAAACATATCTGGCTCCTCGTTACCCCAGGTCCGAGCTATAATGCGACTCCTTAGCTGGTCTATATGGCGCCGCCAGGTCCGGCCATCCTCAAGTTTGACCCTGTAAGAACGGGGTCCCGTGACTAAAATGATACGTCCAGGAAGCCACAAAGGATCACCCCCATAATTCCTGGCATAAATGCCATCACCAACCCCGAACACCCGGGGCCGGCTAGAGGAATCCACGGGTGCCTCAGGTGTATAGTCTATCGTGTATAGTATAGGTGAATGGCTATCATGCAGTCGTTTCAGAATAGTTGGCCGCAACACAGGAGGAACCACCACTCGGCAGCCCCACAAAAGGCACCCCTGGGAAATAGAAAGCTCGTGTTGGCAGATGGAATATGGCTTAACCTCCATGGGTAACGGCCCACACGGCCATCCCCTACGCACCCAATCCATGACCTGTACAAGGATAGGGTCCTTAGCGGAGTGTTTAGCTACATCCGCAGCCATCACAAGGGAAGGAATATCGTCTATCAAAAGAACCAGCTGGTCCGGAATGGGATCCTCTACGGCCAAAGGAAGGGGGCAGCGGCTAAGGCCGTCCGCATTTCCCAAGGCGCTCCCGGGGCAATAAATTAACTGATAGTTATAGGCGGCCAAGAAAACAGACCACCACGCCAAACACGGGGAGATAATCTGGGGAGTAGGCTTATCTCCGGCCAACAAACCCAAGAGTGGCTTGTGGTCCATAACCAATTGAAAGAAACGGCCGTAAATATAATCGTGGAACTGCTTTACGGCGGCCACGAGTGCCAACGCTTCTTTATCCAGTTGACTATAATTCCTCTCTGTCATCGACAGAGTTCTGGAATAATAGGCAACTGGAGCTTCGGACCCGTTGGGCAAAACATGATTCAGCATAGCGCCGATGCCATATGAGGAGGCATTGCAAACCACGGTGAGGGGTATATGGTCACTATACTGGACCAACACAGCATCAGAAGTAAGTAGATCTTTAACAGCCCTGAAAGCAGTACCTTGGGCTTGCCCCCACTTCCAGGGGGCCATTCTGTCCAATAGCCAATGGAGTGGTTCCGCTACAGACGCCTTATGCGGCAAAAATATACTATAGAAATTAAGCAGGCCCAGAAAAGCCTGAAGCTCGGCCCTACATGATGGCGTTGGAGCATTCTTTATGGCATCGACCTTAGAAGGTGTAGGATGAATGCCAAACTTATCTACAAGGAACCCTAAAAATTCGACCTGGGGAACATCAAACCTACACTTAGATTTTTTAAGTTTCAAGCCCTTTTGTTGAAATCTGCGTAGCACCTGGCGAACACATTCGACGAGGTCGTGTTTGGTGGTAGCCGAGATCAAAACATCATCGAAGTAAGGAACGACACCAGGGATTCCCTGGAGCAACCGCTCCATAAGACTCTGAAAAATGCCAGGAGCTACGCAGACCCCAAATTGTAATCAACGGCACTTGAAAGCACCCCGATGCATGACAATTGTTTGGGCGGTGGCCGTGGCATCATCAACAGGGAGCTGTTGATACGCCTGGGACATATCCAATTTAGCAAAAATAGACCCTTGACCCAAAGAATGTAAGAGGTGCTGAACTACCAGGACCGGATACAGGTGGGCCTGCAAGGCCCAATTAAGGGTACACTTAAGGTCCCCACAATATGGATGGAACCATTCGCCTTAGTGGGGATAACAATAGGGGTCTCCCATCGAGAATGATCCATAGGCTCAAGTACACCCTGAGCCAACAACTTATCTATTTCAACATCCAACTTAGGGCGAAGGGCAAAAGGGACCCGTCAGGGTTTAAGGCGTATAGGTGGCACTTGGGGATCTAGATTAAGAGTTATGGGGGTACCCCTATATTTACCCAAGGTGCCGTCGAAAACCTCAGCGAACTCTGTCGTCAAGGTTTCGAAGTCATCAGTAGACATGGTATGGATGCCGGCAATGGAAAGCCCCAACGCCCCGAACCAGTCTAAACCCAAAAGGCTAGGGAGCCTGCCCTTGTCTACCAAAAGTGGGAGGGGACCTGCAAACTCCCCCCACTCCACCATAAACTGGCTGCAACCCAAAATGGGAATGCCATTTCCCTGGTAGTCGTGAAGACGAGTAGAACAGGGTTGCAAACGGTCACAAGTGAAGGATGGCACCAGCTCTTTAAGGGTCTGCCAGGCGATGATGGACTTAGATGAACCAGTATCCACTTCCATCCTGCACGGTTTTCCTTCGATACGAACAGTCAGAAAGATCTTCTTGTGACCCAAGACAGCATGGCTGCCAGACGAGAGAAGATCACAGCGGGAAATAGCAAAACAAGAGTCCTGAGGACCGTTGAACCCTTCCCGGCCTAATTTAATGGAAGATGGTACACCCATGACGTCCGCGGAGGATCTCGAACGGCAAACCTTTGCCAGGTGACCTTTCTTTCCACAGTGGCAGCAAACGGCATTTCGAAAATGGCAAAAGGCATGAGGATGTGAATCCCCACAACCCAAACAAAATGCTGGAGCCTGTCTTTTGGAGGGTGGGCGTCGATTAAAGACCGACGCCTTGAGGCGGTCCACCTCCTCTTCGCTATCAGCAACGGTATCAGAGCATTCGTAGGACTCCCCTAGCTGTATGGCTGCACAACGAGAGGCCGGTAGAACGTGCGGGAAGTTTCGAATTTCCGCCGCAGACCGGTCAGACATCTCAAACGCAGCTGCTTCCTCAACAGCAGTCTCCAAATTGATGACAGATTTGGCCAAAAGGCGGCGCTGCAGCCGCAAATCACGCACGCCGCAAACTAGTTGCTCGAGGAGGGAGTCATCAAGGTTTTCAAACTCACAATTTATCGCCTCAGTCCAAAGGGCGGCGAGATAGTCATTAATGGATTCCCCTTCCTTTTGCACCCGTTGTCAAAACATGAAATGGCGAAAAATGCGGGAAGGTGCAGGTGCATAATGGCCCTTCAATTTAGCCAGCAAAGTAGGCCAAGAAACGGTGGACAGCTGTTGGGGCGCTACAAGCATCCGTGCCGTTGCAAAAATCTGCGGCCCACACACTTTGAGAAAATGGGCTCATTTCCGGTCATTGGAAAAGTCAGTATAGTCATTTGCCTGCAAAAAACACTCGAAACGCTCAACATAAGCATCCCAAGTTTCCGCGCTGGGCACAAAAGGCGCAAAGATAGCCAGATTACTCATTAGAAAAGAGTTGCAGGCCCACAAGGAATGAGAGAGAAGAGAAAAAAATGTTTGCCTCACGTAGCTACCTTCCGAAATGCCAACAACAGAACAATTCTTCTCTCGTGGCCGTACTCAGTGGGAGTTATCCCATCCTCGTCGCCAGTGTTCTGAATTGAGAACGGCGGATAAGAGACCAAGATAAGCAACACGGTTTATTCCAGCAACAACACAAGGGTTAAAATATGTAACCTAACATTGGTCGCACGCAGCCGCTATTTATATTGCAGCTGGGCTTGCGCGGCCAATAGAACACTTTAAAACATTCACACCTCCCGCCGGCCGAGCTATCAGCTCAGCCGATCAGGAAGCCTCCCATTGCTGGGCGACTGCTCATCAGATTGTAACAGACACCATAATATAATCAATCCTTGAATATGTATTATATACCTTAGAATAGAAAGTATAAACCCTTTCTTGACCTCTAATTTCCCGCCATGTATCAAATATTCCATTTTCTATCATCCAATTATCTAATATATTCATTTGAATATTATCACCATACTGGGCTACATTAGTAGTATCATATTTACTTCGAATAAGATTGAAGTCACCCGCCACAATCAGTCTATCCTTACTTTCTTTCAGCAGTATTTTTGATATTCTCATCAGGAATTCATTTTGTTTTTCATTAGGTGCGTAAATATTAACCAATGTTACAGTTTCTTCATTAATATTACGAACAATTATCAAATACCTACCTTCGGAGTCCACTACACTTTTTAATTTTTCAAACTGAACTCTACTTGAAATTAAAGTTATGACTTCTCTTGATTTCAAGGTTCCAAATGCTTTCTCATAGAACTGTATTCCTTTTATATACAACTTATTTGAGTCCTCAGACTTTTGATGAGTCTCTTGCAAAAAGATTATATCAGGTGACTCCCTTCCCATTTTTAATTCTAAGCATTTTCTTTTAATTTGATTCCCAGTGCCTTTAACATTCCATGACATAATTTTAATCACACCCATCATTATATTCAATATTTTCCATTTATTCCTCCTCCTCCCTACTGTGAATCTTTCCCCAACCCACCACCAATAACAAATTAAAAAAAAAACAATTTTTCTTCTTCCCCCATCACCTTCATTCAATTTCAGCCGCCTTGTCTTCCAAGAATGGGGGAGAGGGAATGTGTCTGTCAATTCAGCCATCTCTAGCTCCAGGCATTGTTCTTATGCTTCTTTTCTTTCTATTACTCTATTATTTCTTTTCCGCACTCAGATCCATCACTTGAGTCGGGCCCAAAACCGAGTTGATCTTCCATCTCACTTTCTTCACCAACATTTTCTCCTCCTTCTTCTCTACTTTTTTTTTTGAAAATCCAACCGCTCTTTTGTTGGTTTTCTTTTACGTTGTGGTTTAGCTTTAAGTTCTGGGCCCTCTCCAGCTGCAGCTCCTTGTTCCTTATCTAAATTTAATTCTTTCCTCACTCCATATCCACCCATCTGAAGCAATTCAGCTTTCATACTAATAACATCATCTTCTTTTTCAATCAGCCCAAGTTTATGCAAATAATCAACAGGATCAATTTTAGTATCAATTGTATGCATTCTTCTATTATAAAAAAAATTAATTGTTGTGGGAATCTCCAATTATATTTAATGCCTTTATTTCTCAATAATTTTGTAATTGGCTTTAAAGTGTGCCTCCATATACGTTCCTTCCGAGAAATATCCTGGTAAACCTCTATCTTGTCCCCTTCTATTTGAAGAATCTTATCTCCATCGTCTCTAATTTTTGACATCACTTTCAATTTATCGTTTATACTTGCAAATTTAACCAGAACGTTTCTCTTCTTTCCTTTATTACGTCTCATTCCAATTCTGAAGACACTTATTAAATCCTCCACCGTCATCGTTTTGTCCATTCCAATTGAGTTTAGCCAGTCCAGTACTCTCTTTCGTATATTATCCACAGTTTGTTCAGAAATTCCTCGTATGACCAGATTGGCTTTCCTTACTCCTTCCTCCAATAGGCATAATCTCTTATCTTGTTGACAATATTTATAAATGAGATCCCCGATTTTTCCATCCATTTTTTTAGTATGTATTTGCAATTGATCAATGTCATCTTTTATCATAGCTGTCTTTGCTGCATATTTTGCAAAGTTATCATTAATTTCACCCATAAATTTTTTATATGGTTCTACATTTTGAGCTTTAATCTGTTCCAATTGTTCAGCTCTTTCTTTTTTTTCCTCTTCCATTCTTTTATTTAATCCTTCATCCATTGTATTTAATCTTTCAGTAATTTTACTGAGAGCCAATACTATTTGTGCCATATCACTTGTCATCTGGGCTGAAGATTTTATACTCATATGATCAATAATCAATAGTCAATAATCAAATTTTATTTGCTTAGAGGGTCTAACAAGGGACCATGTGCTGCTTTCCAATTTCGTATAAAAAGTCTGTGATGGCTTAAAATATTGGAAAAAGAAAATCTGAGATTCCAAATCACTTTCATCCACCTTTACCACAATCTTTACAAAAAAAGAAATTTTTATCTTATTTTTAATTCCCCAGTCATGTAATATTTCTGTTCAACCATCCAATGGCAGCATCCACTAAAAAACAGAATCCACTCTCTCCTATGACTTCCTTCTGTATCCAATCACAATCAGCTTATTACAACATGCTGTCATCCGCCTTCACTTTTAACTTTATCGCCATTTTTACTTGTAAGTCATTGTATAAATAATAAATTTCAACAATTTATCTTCCCTTCTTCCACCTAATCTTTCATTTCTACTTTTTTCCAGTCAGAGGAATTTTATTTACTGAGCAAAGTTTCAAAAGTTCCTCATTTAAGTCTCTGTCATTTCTCCCCCCCCCCGAGCGTTTTAACAACCACAATTGGAGTGCTTGATGTAATTCCAAACTTTACTTACTCCTCGAGTGTTAGAAACTCCGCAACTCTGCAGGACTGATCCCCTTGGCTTAAAACTATTGTTATCACCTTTTTAATGTCTTCAGACTGCCGGTTATGCGTTTATCTCAATCCCCTTCTCCCACTCCCCTCCAGGGTTTGCAGGGTTTCCAGGAACTGAGACGCAATCCAAATCAATCCTTGAAATCAGAACACTCTCTGCTCACTTTTAAACTTCTCAGGTTTTCTTTTACCTTACTATTTCAAGTTCTTCATCGCTTTCACTTTACTATGCTGGAGCGAGACATTGGAGATGTTACTACGCTGGCATCAGGCCACACCCCCTATATGAATGTTTATTGCTTTTTGGAAATAAATATTTCTCCTTTCCTCACAGCTGTCTGAATCTCATTTTTATTTACTCTTGCACAATCCCAGCTCGACTTGAAACCCCAAATTATTCTTCTGACAATAGTAAAAAATACATTTCTTTAAGAAAGATATGCAAAGAAAATTTCAAAGAATTAGAAAATGCGAATGTTTAGAGAGTTATTAGAATATGGAAAGATTGGGGGGGGGTGTTGAGAAGGGTATGAAACTAAGCACCCAGTTTCAGAACAAATGTTTAAAAATAGCAAATTAAGCTTGAAAAAAGGATTTAAAAGATGTGGAACCCAAGACAATATATTCAAACAAACTTAAAATGCTATTATTGCAATAATTATTATATGCATACTGTATAGAAAATTGAAAAAGATTTATTATTGGGTATTTTAAAAAATGAACTTATTTTTCAGATTAAATATTAATTTAGCTACAGGATGGGCAAATTCTAGAAATCAAGTTAGGTAAAGAAAATAGTCTTATTTGCCATCTGCTTTTTTCAACCTCCTTTTTCTTGACTATTACATGGTCTAATTTGTAGATACTATAGATTTCTCTAAAGGCCTTGGCAAAGCTGGTGTAATTCCATATAAAGGAGAAGATGTAAAAAAATGGATAGAGAAATCTGAGATTAGTAGCCTCTTACAGATACGACAGTCCTTGCTTCGGAAACAAGAAGTGCTGAGTTTAATGGCTGAAGTCTTACCCACACAATAGCTGAGCAGTTTCCGAGTCAGTCTTTCAAATGATAGCTTCATGCGACTATCTCAGGATAAGCCTCAGTTTTAGGCAAAAGAAGTAAGAAAAAGGGTATATATCAGCACAGCAGACAGTGTGTTTACAGAAGTTGCTTAATCAACCGGCCACGCTAGTTCTGATCCTGTCACTTCTTAAATGTAGATGTCAGGATGACTGGTGGCCTCAAGCAATAAAAAAGATCATTTTGGGAAAACATTTGTTTTCAATACAAAAAGAATCCTAGCACAATAATAGTATGTTATTTAAAGTATATTGACTGGTTTTCTTTCTTTTTCTTTTTTTAACTAGTTAGCTTTCTGGCTTCTGTGCTGACTTCCATCTAGGACAGTGATGTCTAACCTTTTTGCTGTCATGTGCCAAAACTGGGGGGGAGTGCAGGGGGTCGTGTGAATGTGTGCCCCCACCCATAATTCAATGCGCTCCCTCCCCCTGGACATACACGCGTGACACACACACCCAGTGCTCCCCTTGGTTTGGTTGGCCCAGAAAGTCCCACTGGAATTTGGCAAACCGGCCATTTTCAGCCTCTGGAGGGCCTGGGGGGGGGTTGGGGAAGGCCGTTTTCACCCTCCCTGGGCTCCTAGAAAACCTCTGGAGCCTGGGGAGAGTGAAAAACAGGCTTTCCAGTCTCACCGGAAGTTGTCGAATGGGCTGTTTCCGGCCTCTGGAGGACCTCCGGGTAGGTGGGGAAGGCCTTTTTCACCCTCCTCAGGTTTCTAGAAAGCCTCTGGAGAGAGGCTTAGGAAGCCTAGGGAGAGCGAGAAACGGGCCTTTCCTACACCCCCACATGCCACTTGTGGCACACGTGCCATAGGTTTGCCATCACGGATCTAGGATCTCCCTTGCATTTTCTCCATTATCAATTATGTTTAATTTCTTCCCTCTGATAGTGCTGTATTATCAGGATTTGTATTTGGACTGGTCTTTTTAAAGCTCAGTTCACATCCCATTACTCTATGAGGAAAATACTGTTTCTTTATTACTCTCATTTCCCAGTTGCTGACTGTTTCCTTTCAGTGGAGTGGCCTGCCACCCACCTGAAGTTTCTAGAGATGGGTTGATGTTACCTTCCTGGAATGATGTGACTCCTGGAATGGGGAAGACTGTGGCTACTTACATTTTACCTTGCTGCCATCTCCATTACTACTCTCAACTGTTACTTCACTTCCTCCTAACTGCACTTTGGCATGGCTGCTTGGCTGGACTTTCTTAATCGGACTTTGCTTTTCTCCAGCTGGTCTTCAGTACTTCCATGGAATGCAGTGTTAATAAACCCAGGCCTGGCACTGGGACTTTGTGTATATATTGGCCAATCAAGGGTGGTAGGCTGAATATATACACAAAGAAAGAAAGCAAGCACAAACACTACTAAAAGTGTCCCATTAATTGCAAAATTAATTTATAGAGAGCAGAGTGTCCCAAAAGTGCTTTTTTTAAAAGGAGGAAACTGGACTTCCTTGTTTTTTCTTTGAAGACGTTTCACTTCTCATCCAAGAAGCTTCTTTAGCTCTGAGAGGATATTGGGGAATTGAAGGATTTATATTCCTTGCAGACAGCTGTCCATATAAATCCTTCAATTCCCCACTATCCTGTCAGAATTGAAGAAGCTTCTTGGATGAGAAGTGAAACATCTTCAAAGAAAAACCAAGAAAGTCCAGTTGCCTCCTAAAAAAAGCACCTTTGACAGATACAGACAGATAGCAGAGTGGTTATGCAATCCTTCAAAAACCTGAAAATGTAACCTGCATCTCTCTTCAAAAATTCCAAAGACCGATGCTAATTGATGAGACCAGAAGAATTCAGTTAAGAATGTGAGCAAACTTGCTTCACTAGACTTCAGTGAATTATTTCTACAAGGTAATGCATCATTGATATGTGACTCCAGAGAAATTATTCAGAATGTATGCGCTTCAAATTTATGCTGGAAATCTCAGTAACACAAATGGTCATTTTACCATGCCTGGTGGATTTATAAAAATTGCTTAACGCATTGTAAGTGGCCCTGAGTCTCCGGAGAAGGGCAGCATATAAATCAAATTAAAAAAACAAACAAAAAAAACTATTTGTGAAATGTTTGTTTTGGTTCCCCCAATTTATAGATCTGCATTTCTCACTGCACAGCACTGCATATACCACATTGTTCAGTTTGTATCTGAGTGTTTTATCCTTTGGATAGACAAGCTTCTTCCTTAATGCATTCCTGGGTTTAAAGTAGGCACGTATGTTGTGTTGTTTGAAAATCCTCATGAGTTTTTCAAATATTCCTGCAACATATGAAATGACAGTGTTGTTTTGTTCGTTATACTCTTCTATGTCTGTTATGGAGGAGCTCCTACTGGATCTTTTTCTGGATTTAATGAAGGCCCTGTTGGGATAGACATAAGTTCTGAGGGCTTCCTAGATTTGTTTTAATTCTTTTTCTTTTCCCTTTTTGCTGGAAGCAAATCTTCAGCCCAGTGGTATAGGGTTCTGATCACTTCCATTTTATGCTCCAGTTGGTGGTGAGAATCAAAATGTAAATACTGATCTCTGTGTGCTGGTTTTCTGTAACAGGCTTCCTTAATGTGTACTACATAGTCTAAGGAAACCAGACTATTTTCCTTAACATCTTCCCATGTGAACCTAATGTCCACAGGGTTGAACTGTTTGATGAAGGCTTCCTCTGGATTTTCTTAAGTGAACTTTTGCTCTTCTCCAGCTGGACTTTAGTTCTTCCATGGAATTCAATGGTAAAAAACCTCAGACCTAACATTGGGAATGTTTGGTTGATCATGGATGGTGGGTTGAAGATATGTATAACTGAAACAAAGAACAAAGATTACTAAAAATGTATCATGAATTGCAAGCTGGAGTCTGTGAAAAAGTAAATTATGTAGAGCAGAATAGTTAAGCAGTCCTTCACATACCAGAAAATTTAACCTATAGCTCTTCAAAAATTCCATATGTTAACATATGGAATTCAAAAGGGTCATATGTTAAGGGATGAGACCAGAATATTTCAGTTAGAAACATAGGTACTTCACCTAGAAAATATTATTTGGTATGTTTTGCTAGTTTATTTTATTTGAATGGCTGCCCATCCAATAACAGTGACTCTGTTTTATCTTCTTGCAGATATTTACCAATTTGACTAGTGTTCATGTTGTCCAAATAAGAAGAGAGGCATTATTGAAGAGTCAGTAAAGGAATGGTAGTACTCAGTTCCTCCTTATATTCATAGGAAGGATAATATTACAAGTGAGAGTTGATAAGTAAATACTCATTCTGCAGACCATTCAAATTACATTGCCATTAAGAAAGGAAATGTTTCTTTTGCGCTCTCTCTCTCTCTCTCTCTCTCTCTCTCTCTTGGCAAATCGTTCATTATGTGTGTGAGATTAACTGATAAAATAGTAATTGCTCTATGGAAATCTTGGTAAGATTTTTATATTCAGTTTTTCACTTTTTCTTCTGCATTATTGTTTTTAAATCTAAGAATCAAAATGACGTGTTACAGAGTGGTGGACTTCCATATAGGTGTATATTTAGGCATGGGTGCATGAATAAATAAATACATGCACACCATCACCACAAATTCTTCTTTTGAGGCCATGGGCTTTGCAGGTTTCATTAGTTTAGTTAGGACATATAAAAGGATTGGAATGATCCTATGGAGTATCAGTATATGAAGTGTGAGAAGAAAATATGAGAATATATAAGAATAGGTAGGAACAGCTGGAATGCATTGTAGAAGCGTTACCAAGGAAATTCATAGTATGGAAGAGCTGGAATCTACTCAACTCTTCATCATCAATGTCATAAATTCACTTCTCCTTTATTCCAGTACTATCATTCACGATGAGTGTGAAGACTCCTCATCTTACCCCTTTATAGCTCTGTCAAATCTTTCTTAAAGTATGCCAACAAAAGCCCACATAATCTCATAAATTGTTCTTTGGTCCATTCAGTTTCCTGCTATTGAACAAGAGTGCCAGTCTTTTAATGCCATGTCAGGTAAACTAATTCAGGACCCTTTGCTGAGGGACTTTCCAAAACCTTCTAAGTCTGACCTTTTTTCTCTTTAATAGAGCTTTCTGCCATTTTTTCCTTCTGCCATTAAGGACACCTATGTCTGAAAAAGTGTTCTCTTGGGTCTGAGAAAAGGCAAGAATAGCGAGTTCACCAGGAGAAACTGAAAACATGCTAACATTGTTTTGATACCAGCATTCATTTGTAACTGCCAAGGTGATTTGTTTGTTTGTTTGTTCTATTGCATTTCCCCATTTCTTTCCCATATACTATTTATATATAGCACAGTATTTGGCCACAAAGTATATTAATGATTCTGCCACTATATGCAATGTTTTTGCTTGTGCTCTCCAGCTGTTTCCTGTAATTTTTCTAATCCAGTTGTTCTTGGTTTTCAATTTTTGTCTGATTACTTCAAGGTGTTTTCCAACTATAAGGGATAAGTTCAGGAATATTCTGAAATATTTTGGGTGGCAATGACAAGGAACAGGTTAAAGCTTGAGAGAAGATTCCATCGTACAAAATTGTAGCTGACATAATGACTAATGTTCATGGCTCCATAATGTATCGCCATCATGACATCAAAGAATTCTAGATTGTTAATTGTATCCAGCAATACAATGTCAAACCTATCACTATTGAAATATCAGGAATAACAATCCTGGTCATTAGTAGATACTATTTAACTCAGGTTCTTCCTATTTGACATTTCATCTAAATACATGGGGAAACCCAACAGAATTAGACTGTTCACATTTGGGCAATAAAACTTTACTTGACAAATCAGGGAATTCAATAGAATTATTTTTCTTCAGAATGTTTTATGAAACCCTAACAATACATTTTTGTATTCACGGCCCATTGTTTCCATTCCCAGATCTGGACTACAGACATTTGGATGAACATTTGATGGCAGCAAAACACCAGAGAATAGATTCAAATTTTCAGATAGGCATTTCCGTATATCCAGTGAGCATCCGCTGGCGCTCATTTAAAAGTGGAGAAAGTAAATGGAAATGTGAAGCATAATAAATGATACCATATTGAGAAAGCAGGAATTGGGGATGATGTAGCTTATATTAATTGGTTTCTCCATTCTTATCATGAATGGGAACATCTACAATTCCTACAGTTAAAATGGAATGCTTCTTCATCTGAAACAAAAAATTATAAGACTCAATGGGTGTCTTGGGGAGATAGCACCAGATTCCAGCATGGTACACTTCCTTAATGAAAATCGTGCTGGCCAGCTTTTGTAACCAGACAAGGCTTCACACAGAACCTGTTTGCTTGATTCCCCTAGAGTAGCGCTTTTCAACTTGGAACCTTATGCGGACTTCACCTCCTGAAATTCTGGGAGTTGAAGTCCACACATCTTAAAAGGTTGAGATTGAGAAACACAGATTAGGTACAGGTAGTCCTTGATTTACAACAATTCATTTAGTGACCATTCAAAGTTACATTACTGAAAAAACTAACTTATGACAATTTTTCACTTATGACCATTGCAGCATCCCCATGGTCATGTGTTCAAAATTCAGATGCTTGGTAACTGACACATATTTATGGCCTTTGCAGTGTCCTAGGATCATGTGATCACCTTTTATGAACATCTGACAAGCAAAGTCAATGGGGAAGCCAAATTCACTTAAGAACTGTGCTGCTAACAATCACTGCAGTGATTCACTTATTTATTTATTTATTTTTATTTATTTTATTCAATTTGTATACCACCCTTCTCCTAGTGGACTCAGGGCGGTGCACAGCCAGAAACACATAACAAAACACATAACAATACAAAATTTAAAATTATTAAAAGAATTATATACTTTGGCCCAAAAACAATTCGAATTAAAACCCATTGACAGATTAAAAGCCAAACAACTAAAAAACTAAAAAGAAAAAAGAAAAAAGGGGGGGTGTCACGCCAGCCCTGCTTGATGGAAAAGAAAAGAAAAGAAAAGTTTTCAGGGCACTTAACAATGGTGGCAAGAAGGTTCATAAAATTCAACAAATTTCAACAAAAGGACAAAACTGAACAAATGTCTCACTTAGCAACATAAATTTTGGGCTCAATTGTGGACATAAGTTGAGGACTACTTCTACTGTTCTTTGATTCTGATGGTCACTTAAATCTAAGGTGACCAGATTTTAACATTGGTAAAGTGGGACACCCACCATTTTGTGGGCGTGGCTTGGAGGTCATGTGACTGGGTGGGCGTAGCTAGCTGGTCATGTGACCGGGTGGCCATGGCTATGTGAATAGAAAAAAGTCATTTCTGACAGGTCCTCGCACTTTTGACTGGTCCTCACACTTATGACCATCCTCACATTTATGCCCGTGCAGCATTCTTAACAACCATGTCACTCATTTCACAACTGCTTCTCTTCACCATGGTGATAAGATAGGGCAAAAATGTAAAATGTGAGGACAGTCGTAAGTTCAAGGACTGGTCAAAAGTGTGAGGACCAGTCAGAAATAACTTTTTCAGCCCTCTGAGTAGTCCATATGCACAAAAGGACTAACCAGAGGCTGAAAAAAGTCATTTCTGACAGGTCCTCACACTTTTGACTGGTCCTCATACTTTTGACCATCCTCACATTTATGCCCGTGCAGCATTCTTAACAACCATGTCACTCATTTCACAACTGCTTCTCTTCACCATGATGACAAGATAGGGCAATAATGTAAAATGTGAGGACAGTCGTAAGTTCAAGGACTGGTCAAAAGTGTGAGGACCAGTCAAAAATAACTTTTTCAGCCCTCTGAGTAGTCCATATGCATAAAAGGATACAGCAATAGAGAGGGATGAAGGAAGGGAAGGGAAATTAGAGTAGGAGTGAGGGTAAGAGAGGGAGGAAGAGAGGACGAGAAGGAGAAAGGAAGAGGAAGTAGGGAGGAGAAGAAGAGGGGAGGAAAGAGAAAGTAAGAAGGAAAGAAAAGAGAGAAAGAAAATAAATATAAAGATATTAAGATAAAGAATGAATTGTTAAACTTTAAAGAATAAAAGAGAACAAATATGAATAAATAGCAATAATTAGAAACACACATACAAACATACAATGTATTTTCTTTGAACAGAATATTTGGCTGGTTCACAAATTTAAACAGTGTTTAGTCATTTCAATTAAATTTACAATTTCTTTTCTTTTCCTTTTTTTTGTAAATATTTTTTATTTATTTTTTTCAAATTTAAACATAAAAACATAACTTTCAAGAGCAAAAATCTCTATCCAGTCATAGATGGTTACCATGCTTACCTTCCTTTCACAAACTCAATTCACAATTTCCATTACATCTTTTATAAATAAACAAAAAAAGATAAAAAAGAAGATAAAAAAGAAATTCAAAACTTAAGAAAAAGCCAATTTTACCTCAAATTTAACATTTTCATCTATATAAATCCATTATATCTATCCAAAATTAGTTTCAAATTCACTTTCACTCATTTTTACATCTGCATAACAATTCTAAACATATCTTTATTCTTCTTTACCTTATATCTTATACAAGTCATATCAAAATAATTTTTACAATATTCTAACCTCTTGTTAAGTGTTTACCTTACAATTTTATCACCATTTATTCTTAGTTTCAATTCAATACCACTCCATTTTTATTATATTTTATAAAACAACATTTTATCTAATTTTAATCCTTTGACCCTTATCCTCAAATCAGTTTACCTTAGTTTTTTTTTCTCCCAATTTACATATTACACAGATTTCTCACAAAGCCATATTTTATTTACTCCAATTTCTAATATATTTTCCACTATATCTCCCTCTAATATTTAACTATCTTCCAGCTTGTTCTATTTGATTAATTCTCAGCTTAATCCCCTCCAAAACACCAACTAATTTAGTTGATTTCAGAATAGAGCCCTGCCAAATCCCCTCTGCTAAGCTGCTGCCGATAGGTCTGCGGACCTCCCCTGTCTTGTAGGGACAGGGGGACAAGAAGGAACGCCTTGGGCGGCCGAGAGGAACGGGTAGGTTCCTCGGGGCTGGAGGCTTCTCCTTCACGTCGGCGGCAGCGGAACGGCAGCCATGGCTGCTGCCCTGAAACCGCGGCAACCGGGAACAAGGATTGTACTGGAGGAAGAAGATGAAGAAAGAGAAAAAATCAAGAAGCTGGGTGAGTGACACCAACCCAGGTAGTATAACGTACCTATTTGGAATTATTGGAAAATAAGACCCCAAAATTAAAAGCGGCTGCTGGACTGCGGGGCTTAAGGATTGAAAAGAAAAAAAAATAGGTAAAAGACCCAAATTGAACTTTGTTGCAGTAAACTTAAACTGGATGATTTGGCATTAATAAATTTCTGAAATTTGACTGTGCCTTTAACTGGAGTGGAGAGGAGAAATGGATATTTCTGAGAATTAATGCCTCTAAAAGAAAATGAAGCTAATGAAGATAGACAGATGGATGGCTACAAAATAGCCATGGAGTCTGTAGTGATTAAGCAGGGAAGTGGATTGAAGAGATTTCCCTTTCTGGGTGGAAAAGAAACATGTTAATTGGCTTTTTACCTTGGATTACTTGAAATTAATATTGGATAAAAGGATTTTGGAGATTCCTACTCTGCCCCAGATGATTTTAAGAAAGAAGAAAGAAGAAAGAAAGAACATTTTGGATTTTAACAATGGAGACTGACAAAACTAGGTGTGGCGTGGTTAACAAAGACAGGAAGCTGATGCACTACGCCTGGAACAGACATTTTAAAAGTTTTAAAGGGACATACAGAAATTCTTTACTTTGAACTAATGAACCTTGAAATAGAGCACTTTGGACAGAGAGGAAAAGGAAGAAAAGGAAGAATTAAAGTGGATAAATTTAAATGTGACTAACTGAAATGTAAAGTTTAAAAGCCTATGTATATATGATAAACTTTAAAAACCTAGGTATATATGATTTTTGGATAAAAACAGGAACAGTTGTGAAATAATAAAAATAGAAAATAAGAGGTGGCTATTAAAATAGTGGATGATATCAAGGGAATAAAAATAATAAAGAAGAATATATTTTGAGGCAGGAAAATTTTAAGAAAATACTGTTTGATGTAATACGTTTTAATTTTAATTTGCAAACAAATGTTAAACTGATGAATAAGGATTGATTGAACAAAATACAAGATACACAGATGCTAGTGATTAGTCTTGAATTAAGGTAATACAAGTTGGAAATGATGACTATTATGAAATATACTGAGATTTAAATTGAAAGAGTAGGATGGAAAAATGATATATAATAGATAATTATATTACAGTTAAAATGTGTGGGATGGATACCAACTAGATAAGAGTTTGAGACTCGGTGGAAATACGTTGGAAATTAATTCAAAATGCTGGAAACAGCCAAACAAATAGGAGGAGAGTTGGAGGAGACTATGCTGGTAATCAGCCAAACAATGGAGGGAGTTAAGGAGGAGACTATGCTGGAAATCAGCCCATAAAATGCTGGAAACAGTCAAACAAATAGGAGGAGAGTTGGAGGAGATTGAGGAACTAAATTTACAATTTCTGTATTTCCTTTTTGCCATATTTATTCCTCATCTATGTTTTTAAAAAACCAATATTACCCTTCATCCTCATCTCTAATCTTAATCAAATTCAATTTTTCCCTTCTATTCTATATTATACCCCTTCCCATTGTCATCTATTTTTATATCCATCCTCACATTGGTTAATTATGTAATACAGTTGTTTAATACAAATTCAACATTTTAATATAAATCAATTAGTTATATAACTATCTTTTTTGTATATTAATCAATATGAACATGAATATTCCAATTATTTCCATGCAATCCAATTTCTTACAAATCAATTAATTATATTTACCAATAATAATAAACCAAATATTTTCCCCCATATATTCCTCCAAACCACAATTTAACCATTTCTGCTTTCAATACAATATACAATTAATAGTATCTCAATTATTACAATTCCCTAGTTAAATAGAGCTTTTTTTCTTTTGTGTTTTAAAATCTTGAACTCTCCTCTTTTGTCCTAAATTTCCCATTGTTTGCAGTTTTGCACCTACCTTTTTTGGTGAGGAAAAAGTGCCTCATTTTGCCACGTTGCAGCAAAGACCCTGCTTTACTTTCAGTTTTGCTTTTTCAGCATAGTTAGGGGAAAAAAATCTCCAGCACTCTGCAGCTAGCAACTACAGAGCCCTGAGCAAAACAGCTGAGAGCAAATCAGCTGAGAGTCGGGAAGCCGATCTAATCAACTTGTGCTAATTAACTTATGCTGAAGCTTTAAGGGGCTGTTTTTTCTATTTTTGCAGGCATCGGTCTACTCATTTGTTTTCTTTTAACACTGATCAGCTGTAGGGCGGCCCTTTGAAGCCCCACGGCAAGAGTTTAAACAGTTTTTTTCCCTCTAGCCATCAGCTGGGACTCAGGAGGCAGCCGGGAGCAACCCACCACTGTGCCGTTCCCTAGGTTGTCGTGCATTCTTTCAAAAAATCGGGACTTTTTTAAAACACAGCGGGACGCGGGACAAATTGTTCAAAAATGGGATTGTCCCACCAAAAGCGGGATGTCTGGTCACCTTACTTAAATCATGAGAGTATTAAAGTCAAATGCAGCTCAGCAGCACTACCCAATGGAGAGGATGGGGCTTTGCGTGCAATGTTAGAAAGCAGCTTGAGAATCAGGAAAAATTAAAATAAGCAATTTTTCTCATTTCTTTAACAACCGTGTAGCTTGTTTATGGGCTGAGAGAAAAATGAGGATGGGGAAGAATAGAACTATGGGTCCAAAAAGAAAATAATGATTTACTAGTTGTATTAAGTACAAAAAAAAAATATTGGGGAATGAGCAACCCAACCCAAATACAAACTAGCAGAAGCATTTTGGACTTGGCTTAATAAAGTTTCTTGCTTTGAAATTGATTTTGCATTGGACATATTCAGATAATTAAAAGCCATGAAATGTTATTTCAGTATATTATGACAGCAGTGAGTTTACTGTATGTCGAGATGGAAAAATTCAACATTCTCCACTATGGAAGAAAGGTTGGTGAAGTTGATAGATTTTGCTGAAATGGTTAAATTAACTTCTTTGATCAGACAAAAGATATTATCTACATTTATTGCTGACTTGAAGTCCCTTATCAACATTATGCATGAAAAAAAAATAAACTTGTAACTTTTGATGATTAGATAGGATAGAAAAGAGAAACAGAAAGAAGAGTAATATGATGTAATTTTAAATGGAGAGGTTAAAATATATTTGTTCATGTAACTTGTGTGAAGTATGTTAGAAGCCACTTCTTTATATTGTTTTCCTTTTCTATTTTTCTTTAACTTTTTTCCTTTTCTTGCATCTTTTGCTTTTCCTTCTGTCTTTTCCTCTTCCTTACCTCGTAGTAGTTTGTGTTAGCTTTTATTTTCTTGTTGAAAAGTTTTAATAAAAGTTTTTTAAAAAAGAAATACTCAGATAATTATGGATCTGTTTGTTTGTTGCTGATTTGTTTATTATTGCTACTGAAGGAAGTCATATGAAAAAGAAAGTACAATCTTTTTGAGGTCCGTGGTTTTACATATCACGACATAGTAAAAATCATCTGGCCCTTCTTAAAAGTAGGTAAATACAACCTTAGATGAACAACAACATATGACATATTACACCATGCCATAATTTATTTTACAAAAAGAAAGACAAAATGGAGAAGCCATGCATGAAAAATTAAGTATACCCTTACTGCTTTCCTAGGCATGAAGAGACTATGTAGCAGCCAGATGCTGCTCATCAAATGCCCTTAATTAATTGATCATCAGCAAGTGTGACTACCTCTATCAAAACCAAAGTTTAGGAATTTGCTGGTTTCCAGCATTGAGGTATTGTATGTGTTAACAGAATGCCAAAGGGTAAAAATCTATCAGCAATGGTTTTAGAGAAGCAATTGTTGCTGCTCATCAATCTGGGAAGGCTTAAAAGGCCATTTTGAAGCAATTTAAAGTCCATTGTTCTATAGTGAGGAAGATTATTCACAAGTGGAAAACATTCAAGACAGTTATCAATCATCCTAGGAGTGGATGTCCCAGCAAATTCATCCCAAGGTCAGATCGTGCAATTCTTAGAGAAATTGCAAAAAATCCAAGAGTTACATCTCAGACTCTACAGGCCTCAGTTAGCATGTTAAATGTTAAAGTTCATGACAGTTTTCTACAATTAGAAAAAGATTGAACAAGTATGGTTGCCAGAAGAAAGTCTCTTCTCTCTAAAAAGAAGATGGTAACATGGCTTAGATTTGCAAAGTTCCATCTGAACAAATCACCTGACTCCTGGGTCATTTTCCTTTGGACAGATGAGACCAAAGTGGAGATGTCTGTCCATAATGCCTAATGACGCATTTGGTGAAAACCAAATACAGCAGATCAGCAGAAATATATCAAGAATGGTGGTGGAACAGCTATTGCATCCTGTGTGTTGTAGAATTTCTAATGCTTAATTGCTTTTTAGAGAAGCTGTCAATATTGAATTAGCAAAGCAATATGTGTGGGTTAGAGTCCTGACCTGGAGCCTTCAGATTTTCTCTTGTACTCTGTTCTTTGTTTAATGCAGTGGTTCCCAACGTGGGACCCACACCCCACAGGGGGACAATTTGATTTTTAATGGGGGCAATTTGAATCTTGTTTAAGCCAAGTTAAGAGCCTGTAGAGCCTGTAGTACAGTGGACTAAAGCACTGTTATTAACATCTGCTGCTTGCAATTACTGCAAGTTCAAATATCACCAGGCTCAAGGTTGACTCAGCCTTCCATCCTTTCAAAGGTAGGTAAAATGAGGATCCAGATTGTGGGGGTAATAAGCTGACTTTGTATAAATATACAAAAGTATGAAGGCTATTGCTTAACGCATTGTAAGCTGCCCTGAGTCTCCGGAGAAGGGCGGCATATAAATTAAAGCAAATTATTATTATTATTATTATTATTATTATTATTATTATTATTATTATTATTATTATTATTATTATTATTATTATTTAATCTTTAGTGAGATTCACAGCCTTTGAGGCCGGTTAATAGCTCAGCAGCTCGAGCCCTAACCAAGGACCTAGGAACTGTTAAGGTATCGTCGGAGGATGTAAGCTGTTCCGAGTAAGGTGGATTTTTGTAGAGTCAAAATGTTCAAGTCCGGCAAATTTAGAATTTCTAAATAGCGGGGTAGCCCTTTGGGTATTGCTCCAAGGGCTCCAATTACAATCGGGACAACACACGATTTCTTTTTCCACAGTTGCTCAACTTTAATTTGCAAGTCCCGGTACTTTGTGATTTTTTCTTGCTGCTTATCTTCAATCCGTGCATCACCAGGTATTGCAATGTCAATGAACCATACTTTTTTCTTTTCAACTATTGTGATGTCAGGTGTGTTGTGGACCAAGTGCCTGTCAGTCTGAATCCTAAAGTCCCACAAGATCTTGAGTTTCTCATTCTCTAAAATTTTCTCAACCTGATGTTCCCAGTGGTTTTTGCTGTACTCAAATCCAAACTTCTGGCACAGTTTCCAGTGAATGATCTTAGCAACACAGTCATGGCGTTGTAGGTAGTCAGTTTGTGAAATTTTGCTGCACCCACTGATCAGGTGGTCGACTGTCTCATCTTTCTCATTGCAGAGGCGGCATTTGCTGTTGGTGGTAACATGTTGAATTTTTGCCTTCATGCAGTTTGTGGCTAGGGCTTGTTCTTGAGCTGCCAAAATAGAGCTTTCTGTTTCTTTTTTCAGTACTCCTGATCTTAACCAGTTCCAAGTTAGTTTCTGGTCAGCTTTGCCTTCAATACTTTTCAAGTATTGGCCATGCAGAGCTTTGCGTTTCCAATTTTCAGCTCACTGCTCAATTACTTCTTTCTTATATTCTGCTTTTGTTTTAGTTGTCTTTAAAAGGCCTCCTTTATTTACTTCCTTAATCATTGCTTCTTCACTTTTCTGGATGTAATCATTCAAGCTGCGTTTTTCTTCTTCCACAGTCTGCTTTACTTGTAGGAGTCCTCGACCACCCTCTGCTCTTAGTAAATATAATCGGTCAACATTACTTTTAGGGTGCAAGGCATGATTCATTGTCATAAGCTTCCTTGTTTTTCTGTCCAAATTGTCTAACTCCATCTGGGTCCAGTCAATTATTCCTGCAGAGTATCTAATCACAGGTATAGCCCAGGTATTTATGGCTTTTATGATGTTTCCTCCACTCAATTTGGACATTAATATCTTACGAATTCGCCAAATGTACTTGGCTGAAGTTGATTCCTTGACTTTATTATGCATTAAGTCAGAGGCTTCTAAAATCTCTAAGTACTTGTAGCCTTCTTCTGATTTTACTGCCTTTATCATTTCTTCATTCTCTAGTTCTATTCCATCTTCTTCTATGATCTTGCCTGCTTTGGTTGCTATTGTTGCACATTTGTCAATTCCAAACTGCCTACCGATGTCTTGGCTGAATTCTTTTGTGTTTTCAATTAATAAATTCAGTTCAGCTTTTGTTTTACCAAACAGCTTCAAATCATCCATGTACATCAAGTGCAAAATTTTCAGTCCTTTCTTTGCAAGTTCATATCCACAGTTCATCTTCTTCAAAATGATTGTCAGTGGTAGCATTGAGAGTATAAAAAGTAGAGGTGAAAGGGAATCACCCTGGAAAATGCCTCATTTAATTTCAACTTTACCCAGTTCTTCTTCATTAGCCATAAGTTTTGTTTTCCAGACGTTCATTTAAGATTCCATGAATTTTTGTATGTTGCTGCTGATGCCTAATATTTCCAGGCATTTCTTGATCCAGCTATGGGGAATTGAATCAAACGCTTTCTTATAGTCTATCCAAGCCATGAACAGGTTGGTTCGTCTTTTCTTTGAGTTCTTTAGGATTAGCTTGTTGATCAGCAATTGATCCTTTGTTCTTCTTGAGTTTTTGCAGCCTCCTTTCTGTTCTACAGGAAGCAAGTTATTTCTTTCCAGGTATCCATAGATTTGGTTTGCAATGATACCAGTAAGAAGCTTGTCTGTTGTTGGCAAACAGGTGATTGGCCTATAGTTTCCAGGGTTCTTTCCTTTTTCTTTATCTTTTTGGATCAAAAATGTCCTTCCAGTTGTCATTCATTCATCATTTTCAGGTGTTTTTAGGATCTGGTTCATCTGGGTTGCAATCTTTTGTGCAGACTTGTAAGTGCCTTTAACCAGAAGCCATGCAGCTCATCCAGTCCAGGTGCACTCCAGTTCTTCATTTTTCTTGATTGTCTTTGCACCATTGCTTTTGTTTTTTTCACGTCTTCCATTTTATGCCTTTAATAGAGTCCTCAACCTGTTTGATCCATTTTGCATTTCTGTTGTGCTTCTTGTTGTTTTCCCACAAATTCTTTCAGAATTTCAGAGCTTTCTCTTTATCAGGCTTTTCATTTGTTGTTACTCTGTCTCCACTTTCTAAGCTCTTATAAAACTGGTGCTGATTTGCTCTGAGTTTTCTCAGAGTTTTCCTTGAACTGAGATACTCAGTTTTCATACCTTTTAATCTTTTCAGAATGGCAACAACCCTCTGCTTCAGCTCTTCAATTACTACTGCAATCTCCTTATTCCTCAGATCGTATCTTGCTTCCAGGCTGCTTTTGACCTGCTTGTTCTTTAGTTGACCTTGCCTTAGGTTCTTCAAATTGCTCAAATCTCCATGTACTTTTTTGATCTTCAATTCTAACCGAATTTTCCACTTAGGCTTCCCCTTCTTGCCTCTTTGGTTCTTTTGTATTTTCAACCCCAGTTCTTTGGTGGTTATGACGGCTGCTGCATACATCAGTTGGTTTGTTTCGGCTAGTGTAGTGGTTCGAATAGTTTGCACAGCCTCATTGACCTTGTTTAGTACATTTCTCAATTCTTTCCGGTTCACTTGGTTCAGCTTTGGCAAACGTGTTCTTTCGGCATCTTCCATTTGGTGCTTTATTTTTCCAGCTAATTGAGCACTATCTGTTGGTGTTTGTTTTTTAGTGCTTCCTTGTTCTTTATCTTCATCCATTTCAGTATCCTCTTCCTCCCTTTCTTCCTCAATTTGCTTTTGAGTCTGGAAATCATTCTTGATGTTACTCTTCTTTGTTGATGTACTCAGACCATTAATTGCTTTCTCTTCTATTGCTATTAATTCTTCTGTAGTGAAAAATTTGTGGTTTAGGATTACATGTCATTGGTCCATTAACCTTTGTTCACTGGTGTCACAGTCCATATGGTTCACTTTCCAAATCTGATGCATTCGTTTTTGAAATCCATGTTTTGCTGGCTCAGACTGATAGTAAGCTTCCATAATAAAGGTGTTTTCTTTCCTAGTCCAGATTTTTCGCTTTTTGGGTTTTTCTTCCAGTAGCTTGTCAGCTCCATGCCCTGGTTGCCATTATTATTATTATTATTATTATTATTATTATTATTATTATTATTATTATTATTATTATTATTATTATTAATTCTTTAGTGAGATTCACAGCCTTTGAGGCTGGTTAATAGCTCAGCGGCTCGAGTCCTAACCAAGGACCTAGGAACTGTTAAGGTATCGTCGGAGGATGTAAGCTGTTCCGAATAAGGTGGTTTTTTGTAGAGTCAAAATGTTCAAGTCCGGCAAATTTAGAATTTCTAAATAGTGGGCTCCAAGGGCTCCAATTACAATTAGGACAACACACGATTTCTTTTTCCACAGTTGCTCAACTTCAATTTGCAACTCAAGATCTTGAGTTTCTCATTCTCTAAAACTTTCTCAACCTGATGTTCCCAGTGGTTTTTGCTGTACTCAAATCCAAACTTTTGGCACAATTTCCAGTGAATGATGATGATGATGATGATGATGATGATGATGATGATGATGATGATGATGATGATGATTATGATTATTATTATTATTATTATTATTATTATTATTATTATTATTATTATTATTATTATTATTATTATTATTATTAACAACATTAATCAAATTTATATAATCCTAGTATTGATATACATGTTTGTTTTAAAGTAGTTATTCAATATTTCAATCTTCCATTTTAATGCCCATGATATTATTAAGCGTATATAGTAATACCATCTTTTAGGTTTCCTCCGCATGAGTAGAGTTCAATTTTTGAGTAACATAAGAATTATATGTCACCGGGGGGAAGGGGGCATCAGGAGTTTAGCTATGGTTAGGTGGGGCATGGCCAAAAAAAGGTTGGAAACCACTGGATTCATGTGTATAAGAAGATTGCCTTTGTATATACGGATGGGAAGAACTAAAGATCTATAAGAAGATTAATTTTTGTCATGTGATAACAATTTCCTCTATCTCTTTATTGCCCAGAATTGGTTCTTAGGATTTTTGCAGCCATGATCAGGGATCCCTAGTTATGGTGAAACTATTTTGTGATAAGAAAAGGATCAGCTATGTAATCTGTGGACATGGAAAAAGTATAGAGTATATCTATAATTAACAAATCAAGACTATGAGTCTGCAATTTTGTCTTAAACATTTAACAGGAAAGGAATCAGAGGCAACATTATTTTCTTCCTAGAATAATATGAAAGAGGCTTCCTTTCTTCAACTCAACTTCTTGGAAACCAGCCTTGCAGAGAAGCACATTAAACTCAGTTGTTGACCGTTCTTTCCCTTCAGTGTAGAGCAACATTAACAAGGAGTAGATGTGGGCTGCTAAAGGCCCTCTTCTGTCTTCATCAAGAAGAACTTCCACTATTACGACACAACCACCTGTTTCAAAATATATTTCAAAATATATATTTAGAGATGAGAAAATGCTGCTACAGTACTTATTTCAACAGCCCAATAAACATTATATAATATTTTGAAAATGCCCAAATTTTATGTTATGAATCCTTCTTTCAAATATATTTATTCTTGCCAATAGACAATACGGACCAATTTGTTGTTTTTGTTCTTGGACATTTTGTCAATTTGCAGCTTTTTTAAGTACAGTATTCTCATTTCATTCATTCATTCATTTATTAAATTTTTATACCGCCCCTCTCCCAAAGGACTTGGGGCGGTGAACAGCCAGGATTAAAAAACATACAATATAAACATTAAAATACTTTAAAACATAATTAAATCTATATTGGCTTCTCCCAATTTAAAACCCCTTACCCATAAAATTAACCAATTAAAATTTTTAAGCCAGCCCGGCTTGCTGAAATAAAAAAGTCTTCAGAGCCCGGCGAAAGGTCCGGAGGTCCGGCATTAGTCGTATCCCTGGGGGTAGCTCATTCCAGAGGGCGGGTGCCCCCACAGAGAAGGCTCTTCCCCTGGGGGTAGCTAGCCGACATTGCCTGACCGACGGCATCCTGAGGACACCCTCTCTGTGGGAGTGTATTGGCCGGTGGGAGGTTATCGGTGGCAGAAGGTGGTCTCGTAAATAACCGGGCCCTAAGCCATGGAGCGCTTTGAAGATGAGAACCAATACCTTGAAGCGCACCCAGAAGACCACCGGAAGCCAATGCAGCTCGCGCAGGAGAAGTGTTACGTGGGAGCGCCATGTCGCCCCCATAAGTACCCGCACGGCTGCATTCTGCACCAGCTGGAGCCTCCGGGTGCTCATCAAGGGGAGCCCCATGTAGAGAGCATTGCAGTAGTCCAGGCGGGAAGTGATGAGGGCATGAGTGATCGTGCATAAGGAGTCCCGATCCAGAAAGGAGCGCAACTGGCGTATCAGGCGAACCTGTAGAAAGCCCCCATGGCCACGGCCATCATATGCTGTTCTAAAGACAGCCATGCATCCAGGAGGACACCCAAGTTATGCGCTGTCTCCGTGGGGGCCAATGTCTCACCCCAATAGCCAGCGATGGCACCAGCCGGCTATATTGGGACGCCAGCAACCACAGCCACTCAGTCTTGGAGGGGTTGAGTCGGAGCCTGTTCCTCCCCATCCAGACCCGCATGGCCTCCAGGCACCGGGACATCACTTCAAAGGCATCATTGGGGTGGTCTGGAGGGGAGATGTACAGCTGGGTGTTGTCAGCGTATAGATGGCACTGCATCCCAAAATCACAGATGATCTCACCCAGTGGCTTCACATAATTGTTGAACAGGAGAGGCGAGAGGACCAACCCTTGCGGCACCCCACAAACCAAGTGCCTTGAGGTCGACCTCTGCCCCCCAGACTGCGACCGGTCGGAGAGATAGGAGGAGAACCACTGTAAAACAGTGCCTCCCACTCCCAACCCCTCCAGCCGGCGCAGCATGATACCATGGTCGATGGTATCAAAAGCCGCTGAGAGGTCTAATAGGACCAGAACAGAGGAGCAACCCCTGTCCCGAGCCCTCCAGAGATCATCAACCAACGCAATCAATGCCATTTCCATGCTGTACCCGGGCCTGAAGCCGGACTGGAACAGATCTAGATAGAGTTTCATCCAGGTATTGCGGGAGCTGTCACGCCACCACACTCTCAACAACCTTCGCCAAAAAGCGAAGGTTGGAAACTGGACGATAGTTTGCCAAAACAGCTGGGTCCAGAGAGGGCTTCTTGAGAAGGGACCTCACCACCGCCTCTTTCAAGGCGGGAGGCAAGAAACTCTCACTCAAGGAAGTGTTTATAATCCTCTGGAGCCTCCAAGGCTTTCCTCAATCTTTTGTAGAAATTGACCATGTAAAGTTTTTCCTTGTCAAAATTCTGTTTGTGTTTCATTAGATTATATTATAAAGGTAAAAGTTTCCCCTGTCCAGTTGTGTCTGATTCTAGGGCGGTGCTCATCTGTTTCTTAGCCAAGGAAGCCAGTGTTGTGCAAAGACACTTCCATGGTGATATGGCCAGCATGACTGTACACTGAGCTGCATAGAATGCTGTTACACTCACACTGAAGTGGTACGTAATTACCTACTTGCATTTGCGTGCTTTTGAACTGCTGGGTTGGCAGGAGCTGGGGCAAGTAAGAGCTCACACCTGATCTGTCCCCGTCCACACACACACACAAACACAGCCAGCCGAGGGTTAAGGAAGCACTTGGCACACACCCAGGTCTTTATCTCCAATTTGGCAGCGATATACACACCGTCTGCCAAGTGCTTTATTTCCACAGAAACAGAAAGATAATATACTCAGCGTACAAGAGTCCAACAGAAATAAATATTCCTCTCAGCAGTTTCGGACGATGCTTTAGTGACTATCCAAGGTTTATTTTTGTTCATCACAGGGATCACTGGCCACCACCCTCTATTATATAGTCTCTGGGGTGTGGTCCAGTGACTCAGTTCTAATCCCTAGCACGCCTCCTGAGCTGCTGCAACAGTTTATCACGCCTTCGGAGGCGTGCGTCCAGGAATGATGTCTCTCCTTCACTCTCATCCGAGACACCTGTTTCCCGGCTAATCTCCTCTCCCTCGGCCGGCACCTGAGACAGTGCCAGAGGGGAGGGGCCTGGAGAGGGAGGCCTGGCTGACTCCTCTTCCTCATGCTCGGAGCTTTCTTCCTCCGATGGGATAGGCTCAGAGGGCGGGGCCACAACAACACCATTGCGTGGCACTCAGATTTCAAACTCTGGCTGTCAGCTTTCCAGGTAACAAGTTCAGCATTTTTTTTTATTTTAAAATATATATCAATATCAATACCTGAACACATGGCTTCTGGGTATAATTCATTTTGATACAAACAGCAATAACAACAACAACATTAATCAAATTTATATAATCCTAGTATTGATATACATGTTTGTTTTAGAGTAGTTATTCAATATTTCAATGTTCCATTTTAATGCCAATGACATTATTAAGCGTATATAGTAATACCATCTTTCAACCTCTAATTTTTCAATCTAATTATTACGTATATTCTATTAAATAAAAATTATGTCTGCTAATATTCCTCCTATTTCTTATTTCTACCTCTATTTTAACTTCTAGTCAGGTCTCCATTACTAATCCTAGTGTTAAAACACTTGTTTATATTAAGACATAGTCCTTCATTACTAATGAGAAGGAAGGATTCACTGGAGAAGAGCCTAATGCTGGGAACAATTGAGGGCAAAAGAAGAAATGGACAACAGAGACTGAGGTGGCTGGATAGAGTTACTGAAGCAGTCAGCGTGAGATTAAATGGACTTCTGGGGGATGGTAGAGGACAGGAAGGCCTGGAGGAACGTTGTCCATGGGGTTGTGATGGATCGGACACAACTTCGTGACTAACAGCAACAATGATACCATCTTTCAATCTCCAATCTTTCCATCTATTACTTTAAATAAAGCTGTGTATTCTTATTTCTGTCTCTATTCTAGTTTTTAATCAGACTATCATTATATTAGGGAAAAAAGAAAGAAAAAAAAGAAATAATTCCTTTCTATCCATCATCTCTTTCCCATTTTAATACATCAATTCTTGTTCGTTTTTTAGCTTGCCTCCCATACACTTCCCTTGGATATTTGCCTCTATCAGCATCTATGTCTTCACTCTTCAATCTGAATATTTCTCCCATCTCTACCCTCCTAAGCTGCCAGGTCTCCAAAGTGTCCACCAAAACCCCTATCTCCCTTTCAAAAATATCTTGCAAGTTATCCGATTTAATTTTTAAATCTCTTAAAGTATTTTTCCCTTGGTTTACTTTATCAGTCATTATTATCTTTATCATCTTCTCCTTTTATTTGGTGGTTTGTCTGTTCCATCTTTTCCTCCATTCTTTCTGCTGTCTACTTTCTTTCCTGGACTCTTTGATTTTCATTCATTATCAGTTGTAGGATATTTTCTGTTTTCCCACTTATGCCTTGCAATAGTCCCAAAACAATGGTATTATTCAAGTCCAATGTTGCTCTTCAGAAGGTTCAATAATCATAGTCCTTTACATCTCAGAATTATTACTCAGTTCCATTTAAGTAGTCCAAGCAGCTTCCACAAATCAAAAGTCACTTTACTTTACTTAAGAGTTTTCCTTATTCTCACAATAAAGTCTCCAGTAATCATAAAATAGATAGTTATAGAACAGTAAGTCTCACCACAGTTCTCCAGATGAATATTGCTATGATATGGTATATTTTCCATTCACCAGTAGATGGCACCTTCAGCTTAGGTTTCAGCATTGTTTCAAGTCTGATAATCCAATTTTGGTTCAATTTATAAAAGCAAAGTTGGTTATTCAAGTAAATAGTTCCAGCATTTTATAATGCCTTTCCAAAATAATACCTACCCAGTTTAAAAATCCAATTTTCTATGTTTTAAAGGGTTTAAAAGATCTTTAGCTTTTCACCCTTTAGTTCCTTTCTTTCGGGTCTAGGACTCGGCATGGGTGCACAGAGACTCACTCCTCACGTCCAATCTTGCTGTGACGTCGGCCGGAAGTACCAAGCTCAGCATTTTTAACCGCTGAGTGATTACTCCCTCTTATATTATACTATAATATAATCTATCAACATTCATGCTTTATTTCCAGTTATAAAGGTTCAATTTGTAAGTTGCATCAGACTTGTTATTGGCTGCCATATATAATCAGCCAATGCGTCTACTTCTTTGACAATTTGTTTGACTTGACGTAAGCTTCTGCTTTAATTTATGTGGGCATAATTATCAATATTATTATGGGGTTGTTAGATAGTAAAAAGTCATTAGTTTTATTGTTTTTCAGTCCAAATTGTCCAGTTCAGCTTATGTCCAGTAAAAATTCCAGCAGTGTATGGGACTGTATTGATGGATTTGGTGGTGTTTCCACTTTTCAATATTGTCATTAGCAATTTTCTCACTCTCTGGATGTATTCTTTACTAATCAACTTTTTAATTTGTACGTCCTTAATGTTATCCAATTATTTTTCTTGTGGTTGGCTGCACAGTCAGCAGATGTTTAGACTGGATTAAGCATTTTTACACACCTATTATCTACCAAGGACTTGGGATAGGCAAATGTTGTTATTTGATATGTTGTTATTTGATGATGCTAAAGGTATTGTCTAAGGATGTAAGCATCTTCCAATTAAAGTTTCCTTTTGCAATTGAGTGATGATTTTATCAATTTTGATGATGTTCAAGTGGTGCTTCAGATCTTTTGGGATTGTACCCAAGGTGCCTATTAATATTGGCATAGGTTTCTATAATTTACATCTCACCATATTTTTTATGGGAGAGACATTCTTTGCCTGATTCCTCTGATGAAACCATCCAGTATGATTGAACCTTTGGCAGAGCTCTTGGTTTCCTCATAGCTTTCAAGCTCCCCAACCACATCAAAGTAGTGTCTCACTGGGGTTATTATTATTATATTCTTCCACCAGGAAGAAGCTATTACTTACCAATTTAGTCATTTTTACGGCAAGTGTAGAAAGATTGCAAATATATATCTAGGCAGTAGAGGCCAAGAAGTAGTAAAGAGTCACAAGGTCACAATGGGAGGTCCTATTAATTTGTACCACAGAAACTAAAATACGGATGAATCTGATCTGTACAACAAAGACCTTTTGGGTTATAGAGCAGAGATAGCTGGAAGAATCACTATGGAACCATAATTTATTCAGTACTGCAGCTGAATAAATTATTCTAAGATGCTAGTTGAAGGCCCAGGAGAACTGGGTGGTAAATTTGAAATGACACTAGATTTAGGGGAGTTCAAAACTTGAGCCCTGTGTGAACTTTGCCAGTTCCTTAGCAGATTTAACTTTCTATGATTAAAGAACACTTACCAGGTTTACAGGCCTGGTACACTTTATGTAACAGCTGCGAACATCTCTCGTCTGACCAGTCATGCAGAATCCTGGCCAAAATGTACAGGTCCGCTTCAGGAAATGGATCTTTAAAAAAATCACCTATAAAAGTAAAATCTCATTTAGCACCATGTCTTCCAGATTATTCTGATAGAATAATCTGTTCTCCCTTTAAAAACCACAGAATCCAATCTGCCTGTTGAAGTTTCTTGTGCTTAGCAAGACATGAGTTCAACCCATAAGGAACATTGCAACTTTTACCTGCATGGAAAGTGATCCGGGACTCTTCTGAAGACAAACAATGGTTCTTGGAGGCTTCCACTACTTCAGGGAGGTCAAAAATGGTCACAATACATTTTGGGTAGAGTGAAATTAATTCCTTAGCTAAGCCACCAAAGTTTCCTTAAATACACAACAAAATGTAATTAAGTAATTACATTTAATTTTTTTCTATGAAGCTACCTGCCTATTATTTCTCTACAGCTGCACATCAGATTAATTGTAATCAAATAATTTCAAAAATGAGACAAACTGCTTTCAAATTTGCTATGCTTCAAATCATGGATATCACATCATATGATGTTTTTCATATAATGAAAAATGAATACTAATAGGGAAAAAGAACAGAGATTGGGGTCAATTGATTCTCAACTTTCATATGGTTCTTCCAGGCTATAAAAATTCCTTAGGAAGGATGCACTAAATATTCAAAAGGTCCAAAAACTTTGGCATTTGATGCAGATTGAACAGACAAAAACTGAACATCGTCTCAAAGGGCACCAAATTCCACCTCATCTTCAGTCATGATCTCTTACATCTCCCAAATGTTCCCAGGCAAATCCAGTTTAAGGGTCCTTTACTCATCAGCCTGCTATTCTCTGATTTCAGTTCCTTCCCATCCTTGGTCAACACTGGAAAAGGGGAGGTGGAGATGACTGTTTTCTTTTCAGAACTCTCTCCTCTTTTCAAACATCTCTGCCAATTTCTCCATTGACTGTTATACCGTATCAGGTCAGAGTGACAGTTAATCATCTTTAAAACAGGACTAAAACAGGACTATTGGAGTAAATAAAATATGCCTTTGAGAGAAATCTGTGTAATATGTAAACTGGGAGAAAAAAAAAACCCAAGGTAAACTGATTTGAGGATAATGGTCAAAGGATTAAAATTAGATAAAATGTTGTTTTATAAAATATAATAAAAATGGAGTGGTATTGAATTGAAACTAAGAATAAATGGTGATAAAATTGTAAGGTAAACACTTAACAAGTGGTTAGAATATTGTAAAAATTATTTTGATATGACTTGTATAAGATATAAGGTAAAGAAGAATAAAGATATGTCTAGAATTGTTATGCAGATGTAAAAATGAGTGAAAGGGAATTTGAAATTAATTTTGGATAGATATAATGGATTTATATAGATGAAAATGTTAAATTTGAGGTAAAATTGTTTTTTTCTTAAGTTTTGAATTTCTTTTTTATCTTCTTCTTTTTTCTTTTTTTGTTTATTTATAAAAGATGTAATGGAAATTGTGAATTGAGCTTGTGAAAGGAATGTAAGCATGGCAACCATCTATGACCGGATCGAGATTTTTGCTCTTGAAAGTTATGTTTTTATGTTTAAATTTGAAAAAATAAATAAAAAATATTTACAAAAAAAAAAAAAAACCAAACAAACAAAAAAAATCACAGGACTATTTCTCAAAGCCTGCTGTAGATATCCCACAGTGGTTTTTTGTAATCTACGAAGGATTTCTCCTTTTCCAAATGCAGATGAAAAGAGTTGTAAGAGAGAAGTTAAGAACCCATCCAACCCATTGGCCCAACATGTGAAGAAGATGGCAAAACACTGGCTGTACTTACCACCCAGATCGCAAATGAGTGGGAACTGGGACAGATCAAAGGCAGAAAGCACTTCTCTTCCTACCACAGGCCAGAGCTCATTCATGAAATTGGAGAAGGTTTGTAACTTTTCCTTTGATCTAGAATTGAAATGAACATCTCTCAATATAACTTTACAAACTTCCTATAGTTTTTATGTATATGTTTGAATGAAATAAATTATTTTTACAGCATCACTTAAATGATGCTGATCAGGATTTGGAAAAATCTGCACGTGATATATTTATTTATTTATTTTATTCGATTTCTATACCGCCCTACTCCCGAAGGACTCAGGGCGGTGCACAGCCAAACAATAAAACACATCCATACAAAATTTAAAAGTAGAATAAAATCAAATTAAATAATTTTGGCTCCGACAAATTTAAAACCCCGAACTATTTAAAACCAATTTTAAAATTGAATGTATAAAATACTAAAAGATATTTATTTTATTTATTTATTTATTTATTGTGATTTATATGCCGCCTTTCTCCCTAGGGACTCAAGGCGGCTTACAAAATGACAACTTCAATACAAATCACAATACAATACCAAATTAAAATCAGTAACCCAATTAAAAAATGATTTAAAATTATACCAGTGTACCCCCAAACGGATCAGTTTAATTGGCGGAAGAGCCACGTCTTCAGCTCACGACGGAAGGAAAGAAGGTCGGGGGCTGTCCTGAGCTCAGTGGGCAATCCATTCCAGAGGGTCAGGGCTCCCACAGAGAATGCCCTCCCCCTGGGGGTCGTCAGCCGACATTGTTTGGCCGACGGCACCCTGAGGAGGCCGACTCTGTGAGAGCGCACAGGACGATGGGAGAACGGCTGGAGATGGTCCTGCAAGTACCCTGGGCCTAAGCCATGAAGGGCTTTATAGGTGAGCACCAGCACCTTGAAACGTATCCGGAGTGCCACCGGTAGCCAGTGCAGCTCACGCAGGAGAGGTGTTACACGGGAGTATCTAGACGCCACCGTAACTACCTGCGTGGCTGCATTTTGGACTAGCTGAAGCCTCCGGACACATCCCAAGGGCAGCCCCATGTAGAGGGTGTTACAGTAGTCCAACCTAGAGGTAACAAGGGCGTGAGTGACCGTGGCGAGGGCATCCCGGTCTAGGAACGGGCGCAACTGGTGCACAAGACGGACCTGTGCGAAGGCCCCCCTGGTTACGGCTGTCATATGGTCATCTAAAGACAGCTGAGAATCCAGGAGGACACCCAAGTTGCGGACCCTATTGGAGGGAGCAAGGGTTTCACCTCCGATCATTAAGGATGGAACCTCCAGATCCCGGGATGCCGGCATCCACAGCCACTCAGTCTTGGAAGGGTTGAGTCTAAGCCTGTTCCTCCCCATCCAAACCCGCACTGCTTCCAGGCAGTGGGACATCACGGAAAGGGCATCCCTAGGGTGGTCAGGGGTGGAAATGTAAAGCTGGGTATCATCAGCATATTGATGATACCTCACCCCAAAACCACGGATGATCTCACCCAGAGGTTTCATATAGATGTTAAAGAGCAGAGGGGAGAGAACCGAGCCCTGAGGCACCCCACAAGTGAGAGGCCTCTGGGAGGATCCCTGACCCCCCGCCCAAACAGACTGCAGATAGCCCGAGAGATAGGAGGAGAACCACTGTAAAACAATGCCTCCTAACTCTATCCCCCTGAGCCGCTGCAGCAGGATACCATGGTCGATAGTATCGAACGCCGCTGAGAGGTCAAGAAGCACCAGGATGGAGGAGCAACCCCCATCCCTGGCCCGCCAGAGATCATTTACTAGGGCGACCAATGCCGTTTCCGTGCTGTGGCCATGCCTGAAACCAGATTGGTAAGGATCCAGGTAGTCAGTTTCCTCCAGGAATTGAGGGAATTGCTGTGCCACCACGGACTCAACAACCTTCGCTAAAAAGCGAAGGTTGGAGACTGGACGGTAGTTGTTAAGTACGTCAGGATCCAGGTTAGGCTTCTTAAGGAGGGGCCGAACCACCGCCTCTTTAAGCGCAGTGGGAAAGACCCCTTCCTTTAGTGAAGCGTTGACAATAGCCTGGATCCAGTCTCCAGTCACCTCCCTGGCTGCCGAAACAAGCCAGGAGGGACAAGGGTCCAGTAAACATGTGGATTTAAAAATTAAAAATCTTTTATGAAAGAGGGAGAAAATTAGGACAGGCCTAATATATGGAGCAGTCCTGCCATTTTGGTGGACAACGTTATAATGTTCCTGAAAAAAAACCAGATTCATACAGGTACTCTAACTGCAAATCATGCTTTGTACATTAAAAAGAAATGCCTGGTTAATTAGATGTGCCACAACAACATTCCAGAACCATAAAAGAGAAGTTGAATATGGTGAAAATGAGGGGTCAAGAACATATGATAAAGAAAATAATGACACTGTTAAGTTTAATCATATTGATGAGTTGCCCACAAAAATCACTCTATTTAATGACCATTCTCTAAAATTAAAATGTTACCTGTAAATGATCTCAAAAGTCTTGTTTGAGGCAGAGCCAAATATTGATGGAATCTGATTTTTTCCTTTCCTAAAAGAATTTTAAAAAGAATTAAAAAACAAACAAACAAGAGAATCATCCTGACATTTTCTTCTGCATTGAAGTAGATCTTTAATGTCTTACAGAATAAAACCAGCTTATTTCTACACTTCTGCCTTTTTAAGGAAATCACAATTACAAATCTTTTGTTGTTTCTTTTTCTTTTTTGGAAAAAGTTCTTTTAATATTTTTGGTTTAAAAGATTATTTGGGAGCAATCCTAATTCAACAGGTTTATGAATTCACTGTTAATGGATTTGTAGAAAAAAACCCAATCTTTTTGTCTTAAGATTTACATTGGACAGATTAGCTCAAAATTCAGTCATTGGGTTTTGTCCGACTTTTCGCAACCCCATGGACCATCGTACACCAGGTCTCATGTCCTCCATTGTCTCCCAGACTTTGCCCAAACTCATATTCATTGTGTCGATGACACTACCTAACCATTTCATCCTTTGCCATCTCCTTCTCCTTTTTTCCTTCAATCTTTCCCAATATCAGGGTCTTTTCCAATAACTTCTCTCTTCTCATTTGGTGGCAAAAGTCAAGTGATTCATTTCATTGTAGAGTTTCAATGTTGTGATCAGGGATCAACATTGTCCAGAGATATTTCACGAGAAGAGTCCTCCACTCCTCTGCTTGCAATAAAATACCTTATGCCACCAGACTTGAAATTTTGGGCTTGGAGTTGTATTGTGTTGGGGGGGGTGCACTGAGGGAGTTCAACCAATATCATTGTACATATGTTGTGCACTGACAATAAAGATTTGAAACTAGACAACTTAGAACTTCATCGTCTTCAGTCAGACCTAAGCGTAGTACTTAAATTCATCTGCTACAATGTCCTACCTGTCAATGAATACTTCAGCTTCAACCAAAACAATACAAGAGCACACAATAGATACAAACTCATGGTAAACTGCTCCAAACTTGATTGCAGAAAATATGACTTCAGTAACAGAGTGGTCAATGCCTGGAGTGCACTACCCGACTCTGTGGTTTCTTCACCAAACTCCCCAAACTTTAACTTTAGACTGTCTACTGTCCACTGTAGACAGTCCTAAGAGGTCTTTAAGGGGCATGCTTAAGCGCACCAGCGTGCCTACCGTACCTGCCCAAATGGTTCCTTTTATTCATATCCATTTCATGTATTCATAATCATGTTTATACTTGTATCTGTTACCAAATACCTGCTTGACGAAATAAATAAACAAACAAAACATTCTAGTAGTTAACAAATAAGATGAAGATTGGAGTGATATATAGGTAGTCCTCAAGTTATGACCATTTGTTTAGCGAACTTTCAAAATATGGATTGAATGAATGGTACTTATGATTTGTCCTTGGAGTTCCAGACATTATACAATCTATTAGTGATCATGATGTTTCCTGTCAGCTTCCTACAAGCAAAGTCAATGGGAAAGCTGGCAGGAAGCTGGAAGTCGCGATCACATGAGGCTCTTGCTTAATGATGCATGCAGTCCTCATAACAATGTTGGCAACTGAAAGTGCTAGAATTGCAGTTGCTAAGCAACATGATCACATGGCATCATACTTTATGATTGCATCACTTAGTGATAGGAATTCCAGTTCTAACTGCTGCTGGCAGTTGTAACAGGGAATATGTTGACATTTTTCTATTTTAAGAACTGTGTAACAGCCAAAAATGTTTTATGTTTATCCTCATTTCTGCTGTTTTTTCTTTGAATTTTTTTCTTTGCAATTGCTACTTTTCATTTTACTTTAACTTAAACATGCCTCTTATGAGTTAAATTACTTTTATAAGGAAAATTTGAAATTTTTTTGATTGGCAGACATCTAATAATTATTGTTTTCATATAAATAAGAGCCTTGATAGTACACTGGTTACGCACCCTGTTATTAACACAGCTGCCTGCAATTTACTGCAGGTTCGAATCTCGCCAAGGCTCAAGGTTGACTCAGCCTTCCATTCTTTCTAAGGTAGGTGAAATGAGGACCCAGTTTGTGGGGGCAATAAGCTGACTTTGTATAAATATACAAAAGTATGAAGGCTATTGCTTAACGCATTGTAAGCCGCCCTGAGTCTCCGGAGAAGGGCGGCATATAAATCAAATTTAAAAAAAAAAATTACAATTTTATTTTTTAGAAGTTATTGACTTAGTCTACAGAATAAATATATAAACAATAAATCATCTGGAGAAATCTCAAATTAAAAAAATCAATATGGATCAGTATCATTTTAAAAAAGTAAAAAAAAGGTTATTAAAATACACCAGTATTTTCATTGTTTATCTTATTTTTGTCTTTTGTTAAATCCCATAGCAAACATCTTAAAATATCATTCAAGCCAGTAACTCTTTCTATTTGCAAAAAGTTACCTGTCTGTCACAAACTTTAATCTCAGTTATTCATTTTAATGAAATGACTCTATGGCATAACTCTAAATGTTTGCTTTTATAATTAGTTTTGTTCAGTTTGTCTTGTGTAACTTTTTAATGATGGAACCAATTAAAATAGAAGGAAAATTGTGAACAGCAACATAATGACTGTCCATAATTTACTATTGTTGTGTTTTCATTTTGGCATAGACGATGTAGAGATTTTCAATTTAATAAGAATTAATAAATGAGTCTCTTATTAAAAATGATACTGTTTTTAAGTGTCACAATAAGGATAATAGCTCCTTAAGTCAAGTTGGGCTCATGATGATTACATGAAGATGTTCATGTAGTTTTCTTGGCAATTGTTATGAAACATATTGTTATGAGGCATCAATTCTCTTCTGTTTTTTTTCTCTCTCACAATTTGGGTCACTGTTCTCCATAGATCTGGGAGTTGTGGCAGTTTCCCACCCAAGGAGTAATCAAACACAGCTCACTATAATTTATATAAGATCATTCATGATCAATCTGATTCTGCCAATGCTGGTATTGAACAATTAACACCAATTATGACTGTAACTTTGTTGCTTGTATCCTTACGATTTATAGTGACTGTTTCCTAATATGATTTGATTGCTTATTTGTACCCTATGACTATCATTAAATGTTGTACCTTATGATTCTTGATGAATGTATCTTTTCTTTTATGTACACTGAGAGCATAGTCTTCCGGGTGCGATTCAAGGTGTTGGTTACCACCTTTAAAGCGCTCCATGGCATAGGACCCGGGTACCTTCGAGACCGTCTTCTGCCACCAATAGCCTCCCACCGACCAGTCCGCTCCCACAGAGAGGGTCTCCTCAGGGTGCCATCAGCCAAGTTATGTCGGCTGGCGACACCCAGGGGGAGGGCCTTTTCTGTGGGAGCCCCAGCCCTGTGGAATGAACTGCCCCCGGAAATACGCAAGATCTCCGACCTCCGAGTGTTTCGTTGCGCACTGAAGACCCTGTTGTTCCGCCAGGCAGGGCTATCAACTTAATAATTTTAATTGGGGTATTTTAAATGTTTGGGGTTTTAAATCGGCCAAATCTATGTAATTATTTTAATTTTTAATTATTGTTGTGTGTTGTGTTTTTAAATTGGCTGTACACCGCCCTGAGTCCTTCGGGAGAAGGGCGGTATAGAAATAAAATTATTTATTTATTTATTTATTTATATGCACCAAGATAAATTCCTTGTGTGTCCAATCACACTTGGCCAATAAAGAATTCTATTCTATTCTATTAATTGGGGTTTGATTAAAGATTTCGATGTGCCTATGTAGGATCTTACAGCAATAGTGTAAATCCCATGTTTTGAAATGGGAGAAAAGAAACTCTAAAACAATCCAGATAGGCAGAAAAATGTCCTACTGCTTGGCTTTTCTAAAAGAAGGAAAATAAGAAAGAATCCTTTGATTTAAACAGGTAAATTCAGTGATGATGATCCAGTGGCATTGCAATTAAGGATGTAAATGTGGTAATGTCATATTCAACATCCAAATTGTGAAATTCCTTAGTTTATTGTGGGCAAGGATCTAATAATTCTGATCTTAAAATGATTTTTCATGTTCTTTATTTATTCTAGTTTATTAGCCCCCTGCTCAATCTGTTTACCTCACGGCATCAGGCAAATATTGCATTGATGGATACACAACTTCAGAATAGAACTTCATGGAATAATACTGAGACTTTGGGCTTGATTTGGCCAGGTAGAGATTGGTAAAGTCTGTGTTTTGATAAAGATCTAAAAAAGAAACAAAAATTACAGGTATCATTGTATGTAACTGTCTTTCGAGTCACTACAGGCATACTTGCATGATTGTTTTAAACTACTTTAAAAACAAATTATGCGGTATTTATGTCAATCGTATCACAATAATATGAGAGTAAATTTGGTTCAATGGTGAAGGAATCAGACTAAAAACTTGGAGAGTACAGATACAATTGTACAGGTACAATTGCCACAATGGAGCCCAAAATTTCTGTGGCTAAGTGAGATATTTGTTAAATGAGTTTTACCTCATTTACAACCTTTCTTCTCACAGCTAAGTGAATCGCTGCAGTTGGTAAGTTAATAACATGGTTGTTAATTGTAATAGGCTTCTCCAGTCGCAAAAGGTGATCACATGACCCAGGGGCACTGCAATCTTCATAAATATGAGTCAGCTGCTAAGCATCTGAATTTTTATCACATGACCATTGGGATGCAACAGTTGTTAGTGTGAAAAATGGTCATAAGTCACAATTAAGTAACTTTGAACAGTCACTAAATGAACTGTTGCAAGTCGAGGACTCCCTGTATAAGTTTCTGTCCCAGGTTAGTCACGAAGCTAGCTGGGTGACCTTAAGCTAGTCACATTCTCTCAGCCTTAGGAAGGAGGCAATTTAAAAACCTTGCCAGAAAACCTACAGGGATCTGTCTAGACTCTAGGCAGTCTCTGAGCATCAGACACAATTGAATGCAAGAAAAAAAAATCATAATGATATAATCACAAGTGCAAATAATCCTGATTTTTGGGGGAATAAAACTGATCCCTAAAACAAAGAAGGCACACAATATGACATTCCATAGATCTGTTGCATTGTTAAATCAATATGTTACGTACAGTCACTCATGCCCTCGTCACCTCTCGTCAGGACTATTGTAACGCTCTCTACATGGGGCTCCCCTTGAGGTGCACCCGGAGGCTCCAACTGGCGCAGAGTGCGGCCGCGCGGGTGGTTATGGGAGCAACGTGGAGCTCCCATGTAACACCTCTCCTGCGCGAGCTGCACTGGCTCCCTGTGGTCTTCCGGGTGTGCTTCAAGGTTCTGGTTACCACCTTTAAAGCGCTCCATGGCTTAGGACCTGGTTACTTACGGGACCGCCTACTACCATCAATAGCCTCCCACCGACCAGTACGCTCCCACAGAGAGGGGCTCCTCCAGGTGCCGTCGGCCAAACAATGTTGGCTGTCGGCCCCTGGGGGAGAGCCTTCTCTGTGGGGGCACCAACGATCTGGAATGAGCTCCCCCCAGAGATACGGAGGATTCCGGACCTGCGCACCTTCCGCCGCGAGCTGAAGACACTGCTATTTCATCAAGTTGGCCTCACCTAAATCTTCTCCCTTTTAAGTGTAAATTTTAAATTTTTACTGTATTTTAAAATATGGGTATTTTAAATTATGGGATTAATTCAGCCATATTTATTTAATTCATTTTATTCGATTTTAAATTTTGTATATCTATGTGTTTTATTTCATGGCTGTGCACCGCCCTGAGTCCTTCGGGAGTAGGGCGGTATAGAAATTCAATAAAATCAAAAAAATCAAAAATATTTAAAAAAAATACCTATTGGCCAGTGGAGTATTTTGAAATTATAATGTTTTTCTTGACAAACATGTATTTATATTGTTAACTAAATTAGTATTAGCATATTGTATGATGCTAACAAACCCATGCACAAACCAAGTTACTATATACCATATCAGCTTTCTGGCCTGTGATTTCCAGAAGACCTCTTTTACAAACTCTTGGATCTGTCAAACTCCAGAGGTGCAGCCACATATTGCCCACCATTATGGAATAATTCTTGGACATTCCAGTTGCTTCCTGCTTCTCACAGAATTACCTTTGCCATCCTTCGACTCCAACGTCAGGAGCTTTAACCCCACACAGGCCTCCAGCAGCCTCTGCATCCCAATGGGGCTGGTGGTCAAACATTCAGCAAGAGTTGTGGAAGACAGCGGTTCCCCTGATTCCCTCAGGAGATCAAAGACACCCAGCTCACTGGCAGTTGAAATTATCTAAGAAGAAGCAGAGAGCAGGAACAAAGCCATGGGCAGTTCCCTCAGTTCACATCCAAACAATTGCAAAATCTGTTCATGTAGTTTATTAAAGAAGAAATCAAGCAGGCCTACACATGTTAACCATCCCCACCAGCTATTGAATAAGAGGAGAAAAGGCATTATGTACAGATCCATTCATTTGTGGAGTCAAATTCTCCCTGTGCTGAATAAAACAACTAATATTCCTTTCTTATACAGATTTGGGCTTTGCTCAACTTATTTATGGACTTATACCCATAGACACAGAGAGAGTGGGGGAGGGAGGGGGGAAGGGGAAGAGAGAGAGGGGGGGAGGGAGAGGGAGAGGGAGAGGGAGGGAGGAGGAGGAGGAGAAGAAGAAGAAGAAGAAGAAGAAGAAGAAGAAGAAGAGGAAGAGGAAGAGGAAGAGGAAGAGGAAGAAGAAGAAGAAGAAGAAGAGGAAGAGGAAGAGGAAGAGGAAGAGGAAGAGGAAGAAGAAGAAGAAGAAGAAGAAGAAGAAGAAGAAGAAGAAGAAGAAGAAGAAGAAGAAGAAGAAGAAGAAGAAGAAGAAGAAGAAGAAGAAGAAGAAGATCTCCACGATCTGAGGAAACCAAATGTATTTATTTTGGATCCCACTTCCTAAAATGGACCTTTCAGCCTTGAAGGCTTCTAGGACCATGACTGGTGATGTGTTCAACCACCAGAAAGGAAGATAGTTAGAAAGTGCAGCATCTTGGTGGAGAAGAAAGGGGAACAGAAAGACAGATGTCTCATCATACCACTATGATTCAAACCCCAGGTTTTTAAATGTGCTCTATAACAGGGGTCTCCAATCTTGGCAACTTTAAGACTTGTGGACTTTAAGACTTGTGGACTCAGCAAAGCTGGCTGAGGAATTCTGGGAGTTGAAGTCCACAAGTCTTAAAGTTGCCAAGATTGGAGACCCCTGCTCTATGCTATTATTGGAGATATCCAAGCGGGAAATAAACTGAAGGAAAGAATATGTGATCCTACCTGGCTAAGGGGGAAAAAAAGATTCTACATATGATATATTCCATTGGGGAAGCAAAGCTTATGGCATAAAAAAATGATGATTCTGCCTCTTTCTTACTGCCACAATAATTTGCTTTGAGGAACTGAACTGTGGATTGGGGAGAGACATATACTGGTGAAAAGAAAGTACTAAAACGTTTGCATTGGAAATTGAAAGGAATAATAGCAGTGACCTTAGTTATTGTGAGAAATTTTAAGGAGTATTTGTTTCTTTTTAAACTGCTTGGTCTCGACCTTTGAAGAAGAAGAAAAACAATAAAGCTTTAAATTGGAGTGGATTAAACAACATTTGAACTAGACATCATTTGGAAATAAAAAAGGAATCAAATGGACTTGAATTTAAATTAAATATAAGTTAAAGTAGTAATAATTCTTAAATTGAATATATAGAGTCTTGGATGTATGAGAAATTAATGGATATGCTTAAAAGTGTGCGGGAATCATTAAAGGGTGATAAAAAGTCAGAAACCTTGTTAGAATACACAAAAGAGGAAAAAATATAAATGAGAAGCAAGAAAATAATGTCGAAGGAAAAGCAATTGAAATTAAAAAGTTAGATGATTACACTGGGATTTACAGTGACAAAAATCAAAATGATAGGGGGGGAATATCCCCCCAAAAAAACTCAGTTAAAGGGAAGAGAGGGAAATGGAAAAAGACTGGGTGAAAACTTGGGGACAACTATGTGACGAATAGACTTAAAAGTTAGAGAAAGGATTCAGGAGAAAAGATAAAATAAATATAAAAAGAAAAGAAGAAGAAGAGAAGGGGAGGGGAGGGGAGGAAGGGAGGAAAACATTAAGAAGTGGAATTTTGGAGAGACCAAGGGAAAATGGTTAAAAGGGGAAGAATAGTGGAGAGGAGGCTAAGCTATATATTAGTAGAAATAAGGGAACTGTGTTAATAATCCGGTCACAATTCAAGGTGTTGGTTATTACCTTTAAAGCCCTACATGGCTCAGGGCCAGGTTATCTTTGAGACCGCATTCTGCCGCATAGCTTCCAGCGACCGGTAAGATCCCACAGAGTTGGTCTCCTCCGGGTCCTGTCAGCTAAACAATGCTGGCTGGTGGGCCCGCGGGAGAGGGCCTTCTCTGTGGCTGCCCCAGATCTCTGGAACCAGTTACCTCCTGAGGTCCGGACCATCCCCACCCTATTGGCCTTCCATAAAGCGGTGAAGACCTGGCTTTTCTGGCAGGCCTGGGGTCGTTGATCTCACTCTTGTGATCTGGCGAGATCCGGCTATGAATGGTGTGAATGAGTTTTAAATGGTTTTAATGTTTTTAATTTTTAAATGTTTTTTATAATGATTTTTTAAAATATATTGTGAGCCGCCCTGAGTCTTCGGAGAGAGGCGGCATATACATTTAATTAATTAAATTAAATTAAATATTAGTAATTGTATGTAAGAAGCAAATATGATGATGTATATTGTTTATTGTAAAATGGACTAGCAGATGAAAATAATTCAAAGTTAAGAGATAAAAATGAAATGTTAACTAATTCATTAACATAATTAATTGACATTATTTTTAGCTAAAAACTGTGATGGAGATTTTGAGAAATATACTTAATAAATGGAAAAATAAGATATGGTGAATATTATCCATAGAAGATATTAAGATAAAAAACAAAAAAGAAAAATGGAATTGATTACAAAAATTAATATATAACTATGTTAGGTGTTCTAAATAATTGATGTTAGAATAGAAATTAGGAATTAGGGCGGACAGTGATTTTGGGTATTATGTACTAAGAAGAGATTAAGATAAAATGTGGAAGGTTAATTAAGCTAAAGGATTTTAATGTAAGAATTGAATAAGAAATAATGTTAAGAAATTAAGACTTGAAGGGCGGATGGTGATACTGTTTATATATTATATATAGAAGGTATTAAGACAAGATAAAAAACATAGGGAAAAATAATACTTTGGCAGTAATTGAATATGCAAATTGTGTTGGGAAACAAAAAAGAAGATTTGAATAGATTATAAAAATTAATATATAACTATGTTATAAGGTGGATAAGATGTGACCGAGTCAATACTCTGTTCATAAAATATGTATCAGAAAGAAAAAATCAATAAAACTTGTTTAAAAAAATAATTTGCAGAGTTAAAAAATTGTTTAATGCTTTATGAATACTAATTAAACCAATACAATAATAAATATTGAACCTCCTATTATAGTAAACATTGCTGAAACCCCACATTTAGTATTCAGAGTTTCCTTAAAGAAATTCAACCAAAATTTATCAAATAAAAGGAAATCTCAAGACTTAGATGCAATATTAGATATAGGACAGATCTAGATTTTGTTGCCAGATTAAGAATTAAAACATGCAGGAAAGTATACAATCACTAGATTATTTAGTAAATTGGCTGGGAGATTTATTCATGGAGAATCTTGCAGCAATTTAATAGCTGACTCTTTCATTACAACATAAATTTTGGTGTTTCTATTATTTTCAAACCATTAAGAAGCTGAGAAATGGAACGTCTTTTGTAATTTCAAAGTTGAGAGTTCATATTTGGAAGTATTAACCCACCTTACCTTGAAAGTTGTAAATGAATGCTGATAGCTAAACAATGTTCGAATATTTTCGATTTCTTCTAATGAACTCATTGTTCTTGGCTTCTCTCGTTGACCAAAAGGACCTTCCTTCAGCCAAAATACCTGGTATTCCTGAGTGTAAAAATGGCAAAATATAGGTGTCTATAAGATGACCCAGGATAAAGTATGGAAAGCATTATTAAAGAGAGAATAATGCCACACTTGATTGGACTTTTTTCTTTTTTTTCTTTCTTATTCTTTTTTTGTTCCTTCCTTCAGGGTGTCTGTCCCCTGGTTCTCCATATCTGAATTGGGGAAAGTAGTGTCAAAACTGTTCAGAGAATTTCCCTTTAAACTATTTGAGAAAATGGGAAATGATGAGAAAGGGGAAAAGGCAGAAAGAGAAGAACTGGCCTTTTGTTGCAGGAAAATATGTAGGAATTAAGTCTGTGTGTACAACTAAGGAGCAACGTCTTTTAGAATATGGAAATTGTGAACATAGTAAAAAGAATACATTTCTCTAAGAAAGCTATAGGAAGTGAATTTCAGAGAATTAGAAAATGCTAATATGCTAATATCTATGTTTAGAGCGTTAGAGAAAGATCGGGAGAAGTTGAGAATGAAACTAAACACCTAGTTTCAGAACAAATGTTTAAAAATAGAACTTTAAGATTTAAAGAGGTATTTAAAAGATGCTATACCCAAGACTTAATATATCAAAATAAACTTAAAATATTATCATTGCAATAATTATATGCATACACTGTAGAAAATCTAAAAATTAGAATTATTTTTCAGTTTAAATATTAACCTATCTTCACAAATCAAGACAGGAAAATTCTAGGCTATAAAAATGAATTAAGTATATTTGGAAATTAAATGTGTGATAATATAATAGAATGGTTTAGATTAAGATGCTAGAATAAATATTTTATGTTCTGATTTTTAATTTTAAAGGATGTAATGAGAAATTGTGAATGGAGCTTGTTAAAGAAAGGTAAGCGATTGTACCTATCTATGACTGGATCGAGACTTCGTTCTTGAAAGACATATTTTATGTTTATGTTTGAAGAAAATAAAAAATATTTTTAAAAAAAGACAGGAAAATTCTAGAAATTATGTTAGGTAGAAAGAATAGCCTTAATTGCCATCTGCTTTTTCCACCTACTTTTCCTTGATTATTACACAGTCTAATTGTAAATTTTTTCTCTAATGACTTTGGCAAAGCTGGGGTAATTCCATACAAAGAAAAAGCCTTAAAAATCTGGATAGAAAATCTGAGGTTTAGTAGCCTCTTACAGATACTACAGTCCATGTATTACATAAATGAAGTGCTGAGTTTAGTGGATGAAGTCTTACCCACAGGACAGCTGAGCAAGGAAGATTCCAAATCAGTCTTTCATGAGATGCTCAGGATAAACTTCAGTTTCAAGCAAAGGAAAAGAAGTCAGAAAAAGGTGTATATATCTGCAGAGCACTAGTGTCTTCCAGGAATTGCTTAATTGACCTGCCAAGCCAGTTCTTATCCTGGCAGCTCTTCATTAAAGATGTCAGAATGGGTGGTGGCAATAAACAGATTATTTTGGGGAAACATTTGTTTTAACTATAAAAAAAGAATTATGGTATGATATTAGTTTGTGTTCTGACCCAGCCTTAGTAGAACCAAGAAACAGACTCCTTGTCCCCTCTTTATTTAGCTACTGTGAATTCATGGCATTCACACACACAAAAATCCAGGCAATAATCCTTCCAAAGGTTAATTGCAATAACAGACCTTATCAGTCCTTGGATAATTGCCAGGCCAAGAGCTTTATATTAATTCTTGGCAAGAAGCCTCTGAGGCATGAACCATGATAAGAAAATCTTCCCAACAAAATAGGACCTGTTGTCTCCTGCAACCACCACTCCCCTTTTGCTTCTATTTATTTCCCAGCAAGGGAGGGGCCATTAAGTGTGCCTTTCTTCTTGAATCGGCCCCTGTTCAATGCATACGTGCATCTGAAACGGGCCCCAGCTGTTCTTCTTTCCCACTTATCTCTGACTCCGAAGGCAGCTGAGAAATGTTGGACAGCCCTGGCTCTATCTCTGCTTTCGATGCAGAGCATCCATCAGAGCCTTTCCCAGACTCCAGGACTGGCCCAAATTCCTCCCAACCACCTCCTTGTCCGAGTCTGCCACCAGCTCCGCTGGCAGCTGGTGGGCCAAAACAGTTTGTTATTTAAAGTATATTGGCTGGTTTTCTTTCCTTTCTTTCTTTCTTTTTTTTTACTAGTTAGCTTTCTGGGTTCTACCTGTATGCTGTCTTCCATCTAGGATCTCCCTTACATTTTCTCCTTTATTGATTATGTTTAGTACCTTCTTCCCTTTGATAGTGCTGTATTATCAGAAGTTGTATTTGGAGTGTCAGTTTTAACCTTGGCTCACATTCCATAACTCTATGTGAAAAATACTGTTTCTTTTTCACTCTCATGCCATTCCCAAGTTGCTGGAAGTTTCTTTTGGAGAGAGGGGAGTCTTACCCCCATTTCATTTTCATTTTTCATTTTATTAGATTTATATATTGCCCTACTTCTGAAGGACTCAGGGCGGTGAACAGCCAAAGAGATAAAACATACAGGCTACAAAATTTAAAAGACAATATAAAACCCAATTAAATTGTTTGGCCCGGAACAGATTAAAATAACCCTAAAATTTTAAAACAGATTTAAAATTTACAATTAAAGAGGGGAGTTAGGCCAGCCCAGCCTGTTGAAATAAAAAGGTCTTGAGGGCACGGCGGAAGGTGCGTAAATTCGGGATCCTCCGTATCTCCGGGGGAAGCTCATTCCAGATAGCAGGTGCCCCCACAGAGAAGGCTCTCTCCCTGGGGGCCACCAGTAGACACTGCTTGGCTGACGGCACCCTGAGGAGCCCCTCTCTATGAGAGTGTACTGGCCGGTGAGAGGCTACTGGTGGCAGCAGGCGGTCCCGTAAGTACCCAGGTCCTAAGCCATGGAGCGCTCTAAAGGTGAAGTGCACCCGGAAGACCACCGGGAGCCAGTGCAGCTTGCGCAGGAGAGGTGTTACATGGGAGCACCACGTCACTCCCATAACCACCCGCGCAGCCACACTCTGCACCAGTTGGAGCCTCCGGGTGCTCCTCAAGGGGAGCCCCATTTAGAGGCATTGCAGTAGTCCAGGCGGGAAGTGACGAGGGCATGAGTGACCGTGCGTAAGGAGATGCAACTGGCGGATCAGGTGAACCTGATAAAAAGTCCTCCTGGCCATGGCTGTCAAGTGCTCTTCTAAAGACAGCCGCGAATCCAGGAGGACACCCAAGTTGCGAGCCCTCTCCATGGGGGCCAACAATTCACCCCCGATAGTCAGTGATGGCACCAACTGACTATATCGAGATGCAGGAAACCACAGCCACTCAGTCTTGGATGGGTTTAGCCTGAGTCTGTATCTCCCCATCCAGATCCACATGGCCTCCAGGCACCGGGACATCACTTCAAGGGCATCATTGGGGTGGTCCGGGGTGGAGATGTACAGCTGAGTGTCATCAGCTTCAACTTTTCAGAGGGGTGTTTGTATTTCCCGTGCGTATCCTCTGGTGCTCATTTAATGGTGGAGAAAGTAAACGAAAACATGAAGCATAGTAAATGATAGCATATTCACAAAACAGGAATTAGGGATGATACAGTTTATATTAAGCGGTTTCTACATCCTTATCACGAATGGGAACCCAACCAATGAGTATGTCTGCAACACCTACAGTTAAAATAGCATGCTTCTCCTGAAATAAAAATAAGTCTCAGTGGAAGTTTTGGGAGTGTTGATCTCACCAGAGTCCAAGCTCATTGCCAGCACAGTACACTTCCTTACTGAAAATTTCCTTAATTGAAAAGCATGCAGGCCACAGTGTCTAGCTCCTTGATTGCCCTAAAACAGCACTTTTCAGCTTGGAACTTAAGACGTGAGGATTTCTATTCCTAGAATTCTAGGAATTGAAGTCCACACATCTTAAAAAGTTGAGGTTGGGAAACACAGATCAGGTATTGTACTTTAGAGCTTCCAGGTGGTTGTTTAAACGATCAGAGTATTCAAATTCAGTGGTACCACCCAAGGGAAAGGGTAGGGCTTTGCATGCTATTTTAGAAAGCAGCTTGAGAATCGAGGAAAATTAAAATAAGCAATTTCTCTCATTCCTTTAGCAACCATATAGTTTGTTTATGGGGTGAGGGGGAAATGGGGGAGGGTGAGGAAGGAAAGAGCTACAGGTTAGGGTTAGGGTGTTGATTTCTGCTTGTGTAATGTTATATTATTCAATATTTTGTGGTACTTCTTCATTGTTGTCTTATTCTATGCTATGAGGTTATATTTTATATAAGAGCCGAGGTGGCACAGTGGTTAGAGTGCAGTACTGCAGGCTACTTCTGCTGCCTGCTGGCTGTCTACAATTTGGCAGTTCGAATCTCACCAGGCTCAAGGTTGACTCAGCCTTCCAAGGTTGGTAAAATGAGGACCAATATTGTTGGGGTCAATATGCTGACTCAGTAAACTGCTTAGAGAGGTCTGTAAAGCACTGTGAAGTGGTATATAAGTCTAAATACATATTGCTATTGCTATTTTCTTTTAGGGAATGCACTGATTACAATTATGGTTAAAATGCAGTATTGCAGGCTAATTCTGCTGACTGCCAGCAGTTCAATTCTCACCAACTCAATAGCAATAGCACTTACACTTATATACCACTTCATAGTGCTTTTACAGCCCTTTCTAAGCAGTTTACAGAGCCAGCATATTGCCCCCAACAATCTGGGTCCTCATTTTACCCATCTCAGAAGGATGGAAGGCTGAGTCAACCTTGAGCCGGTGAGATTTGATCTGCTGAACTGCAGCTAGCAGTCAGCTGAAGTAGCCTACAGTACTGCACTCTAACAACTGTGCCACCTTGGCTCAAGGTTGACTCAGTCTTCCATTCTTCAAGGTCACTAAAATGAGGACCCAGATTATAGGGGGCAATATGCTGACTCTAAACTGCCCAGAGAGGGCTGAAAAGCACTGTGAAGTGGTATATAAGTCTAAGTGTTATTGCTAAGTGCTACTGCCTGTTCAGACCCCGAAACACCAACTTCACTAGAAGACTCCTAAGAGGCAGATGTGACATTATTTCTCTTCCCATAACACAAATTAGTACATTGTGTACTAATTGTGTACTGAGTTCAAGAATTTACAATGCTGCACATGCAAAACCTCTACACCATGAGAGTCACAGGGAGAAAGTCATTTGTGACGGGATATTTTCTTATTTACCTTATTTATCTCATTTATCAATGACTTCTAAAGCGAATGTGTTGAATCCAGCTAATGTACATTAGCTGATCTATAGTTTGTTAAAGACTGACAATAGATTGGTGATAAAAGGTTGCCTTGGAGCTAAGCTAATACCTTGGTACTATTCTGTGTCAAGGATTTTCTTCTTCAAAGATCTTTTCAGCTGATCATATCCCATCCTTTGTATGATCTAGTTAGAGGGAAACAAACCTGGAAACAATATTAGTCTTGTGTCAAGCAAATGAGATCCATATTCTTGCAACTCAACATGTGAAAAGACCCACCAAGGTCATAATTAACACCAAGAGCTAAAAGAAGACATGTTATTGCTATATGCCCCACAGCTATATTCAGCACATATCACATTGTGGCGTCTTTTGATGCAGTTCAGTCAAAATTTCTATGGATCCCAGTTTCCATATTACATTAGATAATGTAAATTATCTATTAATGAGATCAAAGCAGGTTCTTCATGTTATACAGTCCTAGTCACATTAAATAGCTTTAAATCCCTGTCTTTCAGCTGTTATATAAAGTTGTAAATGTATCATCTTGATACTTTCCCCAGAAATAAGTTATCTGGAACTGGAATATCCTCAACTCTATAGATTGGAAAGTACCCCAAATAATGGGAAAATCAGTTGGCAGGATTAAATTCGTTTGACCTGGCATAAGACTAGACTCCAGCTCAAGGCAATTCTAATTACATTTACCTTTTTCTGGCTTGCTACCTGGTTATGATCAAAAAGCAAAGAACGAGAATAAATAGTCTCATAACAAAGTCATAGAGTTTCTGAACTTGGCTCCTTTATCTGGAGAACTGGAATATTGGATGAGATTTGTTTATGAAATAGCTCTTTTATGAGAATATCCTAGGAGTATAGTGTATTTGAACCAGAGATCAGGACACAATTAAAACACTAACACAATATGCAGATTGTTTATTGACAGTAATAGAAAATAAAAAAGTTGAATTAATAGGATACAGCATTAATAAGTTTATATTATTGATTGGGTTAATATAGATGCTTTAAAATATATAACTAGGAATAGAAAGAATGAGGCAAAGTTTCTGTAGTTATTTTAACATGTTTATTATCTAAAAATCTTGAGTTCCCAGCACTAATTGTTAAATTTCCTTGTGGCTAAGCAATCCTATGGTTATTATTATTTATCTTGTTAGCACCTATCCTATGGCATCCTGTGCATTGCAGAATTTCTAGGTCTTAATTGCTTTTAAGAGGAGCTAAAAATTCCGATTTAGCAAAGTAATATGTGTGTTTTAGAGTCCTGATGCTGACCTTTCAGATTTTCTCCTGTACTCCTGTCGTTTGTTTAATATGTGTAAGAAGATTGTCTTTATATGTAAAGATGGGAAGAACTAAAGATCTATAAGGAGATTAATTTTTGTCATGCAATAACAATTTCCTCTATCTCCTTATTGCCCAGAATTGGTTCTCAGGATTTTTGCAGCTATGATCAGGGAACTCTAGCTATGGTGAAACCATTTTGTGATAAGAAAGCTACTTAATCTGTGGATTCTTAAAGAATAATAGAATACACCTGTAATTAACAAATCAAGGCTTTGATTACTGCAATTTATCTTAAACATTGAACAGGAAGGAATCAGGGGCATTTTCTTCCTAGAATAATATGAAAGAGGTTTCCTTTCTTCAACTCAACTTCTTGGAAACCAGCCTTGCAGAGGAGCACATTAAACTCGGTTGCTGACCGTTCTTTCCCTTCAGTGAAGAGCAACATTAACAAGGAGTAGAAATGGGCAATTGAAGGCCCTCCTTTGTCTTCATCAAGAAGCATTTCCACTATTAAGACACCGCCACCTGTTTCAAAATATATTTTTCAATGATTTAGAGGTGAGAAAATGCTACTACAGTATTTATTTCAATTGCCTAATGAACATTTCATATTTTGAAAATACCCCAATTTTATATTATGAACCTTCTTTCAAATACACTATATGTATTCCTGCTAAAGGTCAATATACGCCAATTTATTGTTGTTGTTGGAAATTTTATCAATTTGCAGGTATTCTAAGTATTCTCCAAGGCTTTCCCCTCAATTCTTTGTAGAAATTGACCGTGTAATTTTTTCTTGTCAGTATTATGTTTGTGTTTCATTAAAACATTGTGACATTGTACATTATATTTTGTTTCCTGCACATTGAGAAAGGTCCAATTTTTAACGTGCATCAATGCTTGTTATTGGCTGCCTTATACATGATCAGCCAATGCATTCTTTACTTCTTTGACAGTTTGTTTGACTTGAAGTAAACTTCTGCTTTCATTTCTATGGGCAGGTATAATCTATCAATATTATTACTGGGTTGTAATACATACTAAACAGTCATCAGTTTTATTATTTTTCAGTCCAAATTGTCCAGTTCAGCTTATGTCCAGTTAAAATTCCAGTATGGGCCAGTTTTTGATGGCTTTAATGGTGTTTCCACCCTTCAATATTGTCTTTAGCAATTTTCTCACTCTTTGGATGTATTCTTTACTAATCCCACCAAGGACCTGAGATAGTAAAGGCTGTTATTTGATGATGTTAAAGGTATCATTGCAGGATGTAAGCTGCTTCCAAGTAAAGTTTCCTTTTGCAGTTTACTGGTGGTGATTTTGTCAATGCTGATGGTATTCAAGTGGTGCTTCAGACCTTTTGGGATGGTACCAAAGATACCTATTATTATTGGAACTATCTTTGCTTTCATTTGCAACATTCATTTTACTTTTATTTGCAGGTCTTTGTACTTTGTGATTTTCTCCAAATCTTTCTGTTCTATTCTGCTCTATACAGGTTCTGCAAGATCCAGTACCCATACTTTTTGTCTTTCTTATCAACAGTTGCTAAGTCTGGGATGGTAGGTAGCAGTTGCTTATATGTTTGAATTTTAAAGTCTAGAGCACTTTAGCTTCTTCATTTTCTATTTGTCTATTTTTGTGGTTTCACCAGTGCTTGCTTGTAGGCAAATGGTATTTCTTGAACATATACCACGGCACTGTTGTTGCTGCTACATTGTCCTGCTGTTATTTGTAGTCAGCCTATGTGATAGATTTGCAACAGCTAATTAGGTGGTCCACTGTTTCTTCAGGTTTTTTGAAGATTCGGCAATTGCTATCTGTTGTTCTTCTGGTTTTCTGGTTTTCTATGCATTTGATTTTAAGGCTTGGTCTTGGCAGCCAGAATTGTTTGTTTATTCAAGTTTCCTACTTTTAGTCATTGCCAGATCTTGTTATCTGTTTTTCCTGCTATTTTTATGTACTGGCTGTGTACTTGCCATTTTTCTTTTTTATTCTTTGCAGGCAATGCTTGAATTATGACCACAATTCAGCCCAAATTTTCTGTTGCTAAGGAAGACAGTTGTTAAGTGAATTTTGCCCCATTTATTGCCACAGCTGCTAAGTGAATCACTGCAGTTGTTAAGTAAATCTTGTGGTTGTTAAACAAATCTGACATCCCCCATTGATTTTGCTTGTCAGAAGCCAGCTGTCTTGCCCCTGTCGGAGTCTGAATCTGGGGGGGAGGGGGAAGATGAGCTGGAATAAGAGCCAACAGAGATCAAGAGAGCAGCTTTGTTGGCCTTGGAGGAAACTGGGGAAGGGCAGAGACAGTCTTTGCAAGGCTTTTCAGGAGTAGAAAGGCTTGCAGACAGGGAGGAGCAGGAGAGACAGAGCTCAGGCGAAGAGCAAGGACCATTCCCTCCTGATCCTAGAGCACACAGAGAAGAGAGAAGGTGAGAACAATGCAGACTGAACCTGCTATGAGGGAGAAGAGTGCCCCGTCTCCCTTCATAAGGCACACTTGGGGACTGAGATGTAAGGAGGTTCTGGTGAGAGGGGCATTTGTTGGGAACAAGCATTGAATCTGTGGAGCCTTGTGTGAATTTGCTGACGCCTGGAGGTTACTGTTTGGTTAACCTGGTTTACTGGACTTCTGGCCCTGGTTACTGTTTGGCTAACCTGCCTTACTGGACTACTCGCAGCCAGAGGCTACTAAAGGTCTGTGGGAGAGCTTTGCTCCTGGACTTGTAGTAAACATGGGGATGTTTGGGGGCAAAGTTGGATCAATAAAGAGGAATTAGACCTGTTCTCTGGCTGTGTTGCTTTCGTGCCATGCCCAGGGTCATCACAACAGTTGGAAAGGTTACAAATGGTGATCACAGTGCATTTATCATAATACAAGCCAGTTGCAAATGCATCACAACACCATGGGGATGCTGCAATGAACATAAGTGTGAAAACTGTCATTTTTTTCAGTGCCATTATAATTTCAAGCAGTCACTTCATTGTGACTTTGAGTGGTCACTAAGCGTATGATTGTAATTCAAAGACTATCTGCATTCTTATAGGCCACTTTGGTCTCTCCAGTATTCCATAAGTTCTCATGTAGTATTACTTTCAGTGTTCTTTACTCTCCATATATTCTTCCAATGTCTGTTTTTCTTCTACAACTACTGTATCTAGTGTCCTTACAAAATTTCATACCCATCTATCTTCCTTCATAAGTAGTCTGTCAATATTGCTGCATGAATGAAGAGCATGATGCATTGTCATTAATTTTCTGGTCTTCCTATCCAGGGCTTTTAATTCTTCTTGAGTCCAGTTTACTATGTATATCTGGACATAGCTTATGTACTGATTGGAATTGCTCCAGGTGTTAATTGCCTTGATGGTATTTCTACCACTTGAATTTGAACTTAAAATCTGAAAATCAGGAAAGCTGGATGGTGAATTTGAAATTGGACTAGATTTCAGGGAGTTTAAAACCTGAACCAAGTATGAACTTCGCAAGTTCCCCAGCATATTTAAATTTTTGTGATTAAACAGCACCTACCAGGTTTGCAGGCCTGGTACACTTTATGTAGCAACTGCAAACATCTCTCATCTGACCAATTATGCAGAGTCTTGGCCAAAATGTACAGATCCGCTTCAGGAATGGAATCTTTAAAGAAATCACCTACAAAAAAATAGTAAAATATCATTAAGCACCATATCTTCCAAATTATTCTGACAGGCTAGGCTAGGCTAGGCTAGGCTAGGCTAGGATCAGGATAGGATAGGATCAGGATAGGAATTTGCTTTGAGTGTAAGAGGCTTGAAAGAAAATAATCAGGTAAATTTGAAAGAGATTTTTGCAGAAGCTCTTGCACAGTTAACTGGAGAGTCCAAAGTAGAGTGTGACTGGCAAATTGATAAAATTTATCATGTTAACTCATGGATTACCAGGCAAAGACAACTACCAAGAGATATTGTTATCTACTTTGTTACCAGGAAGATAAGAAATGGGATCTTACAAGCTTCTTATAAAAACAAACTACAAGTGGCAGGACAGGAGGTTGCAGTATTCAAGGAAATTCCCCCTAAAATGTTGGGAGCTAAAAAAGACTATGTATTTCTAGTGGATGAATTGAGAAATCGTCAGATACAGTATAGATGGGAGGTTCCAGCTGGATTAGTGGTGAATTATTCAGGAGAACGATATCATCTCAATACAATTTGGAAGGCAAGAGATTTTTATGTCAATGTACTAAAGGCTGGATACCCACCATCTCCAGGAGCCAGAAAAAGAAAAGAAGCAGGAGACGCTAGAAAGGAAGGCTTGCAAGCACAAGCCCAGGGAGGGGCTTGGAATACCCAAGAAGAATTAGTGCAACTTTCGGGGGCTGTGCAAGCCTTGGAGCTATTTGAAAAAACAGAAGAAGCCCAAGAACAAAGACAAACACGAGCAGCAACTAAACGAAAGGAACAAGAATTAAAGATGCAACAAACCCAGATAACAACCCAAGAAAGTACAAACATAAATACAGAAGCTGGGGGGGGGGGTAACTGATATCCGAGGAGGAAATTCTACTGGCAATTAAGCAGTTAAAAGTTGGTAAGGCCCCTGGTACAGACGGATTGACAGTGGCTTATTACAAAAATTTACAATTGGAAATGGTAGAACCCCTTAGGGAATTATTCACTCTCCATCTTGGAGAACAGCCTTTATTTCTCTGATTCCGAAGGAAGATCAAGACCATACCCAGCCAAAAAATTATAGGCCTATATCATTACTTAATACAGACTATAAGATTTTTGCTAAAATATTAGCAAATAGGTTAATGTCAGTTATGCAACAAATGATCCATAATGATCAATCTGGTTTTATACATGGGAGACAAATGAAAAATAATGTAAGGCAAATTGTTAATATATTGGAGTATTTGGAAAGGAACAACCAAGTCCCTGCGGTGCTTATATTTTTGGATGCAGAAAAAGCGTTTGATCGATTGAACTGGCAATTTTTATTGAAAATGGTGCAGAAGTTACAGTTTGGAGAATGTTTTACAAAATCTATTAAGGCAATATATCAAGAACAGACAGCGCAAATAATAATTAATGGTAGTTCAACAGAAACTTTTAAAATAGAAAAAGGAACAAGACAGGGTTGTCCCCTGTCCCCATTACTGTTTATTTTAATGTTGGAATTATTATTGAACAAAATACATGACTCTGATAAAATATGGGGAATTAAGATTAGGCATCATGACTATAGATTACAAGCATTTGCAGACGACTTGGTTGTAACCTTAACTCATCCAGTGAGATGGAGTTAATGGAGATAATTAATCACTATGGTCAAGTATCTGGGTTTAAAAGAAACATTGGGAAAACAAAGATGATAACTAAAAATATGACAATAAATCAAAAAGAAGAATTAGAAAGAGTAACAGGATGTGAGATAGTTAAAAAGGTTAAATATTTAGGAGTTTATATTACAACTTCAAATGGGAAATTATATAAGTATAATTATGAATTGTTATGGCATAAAATACAGACAGAGATGGATAATTGGAAAAAATTACAACTGTTTTTGTTGGGTAGAATAGCAGTAGTAAAAATGAATGTTTTGCCTAAGTTTTTATTCCTTTTTCAAATGATACCAATACTTAAAAAGGATGCGAACTTGGAAGAATGGCAGAAGGGCATTAATAATTTTGTTTGGGCAGGGAAGAAACCAAGGGTTAAATTAAAAATAATGCAAGACATACGTGAAAGAGGAGGTTTGAAAATGCCCAACTTAAAATTATACTATGAAGCAGCTGTTTTATCAGCAATTAGTGATTGGATTAATTTAACAAATGAAAGAATATTGAATATAGAAGGATATGATTTGGTTTACAGCTGGCATGCTTACTTAGTGTATGATAAGTAGGTTGATAGGATTTTTAAAAGTCATATATTAAGGAATGCTTTATTGCGTGTCTGGAAGAAATATAAATATAAATTAAATGACAAGATACCTATATGGACAGTACCCAGACACGCAATAGAGAATATAAATATAGAACAAAGACAGGATGTAATTACATATAAAGAAATTCTTAACACAGAGAGAGGTATATTAAAGTTAAAGCCCTTGCGGGTATTAAAGGAAGAAAGGGTAATCCAAACTTGGTTTCAGTATGTACAATTACAAGCTAGATGGAGAAAAGATCAGAACATTGGTATCATACAAAGTGAAGAAAATTTGGTAAAACAAATTAGAGACCAGAGTCAAATGCATATAAAAAGGTTGTATAATATATTGATAGAAACAGACTCGGAAACAGAGTTAGTTAAGGATTGTATGATAAAATGGGCACAAAACTTTGAACAACCAATAATGATGGAAACATGGGAAAAGATATGGGTAAGAAATGTAAAATTTATACAAGTGCAAAACTTGAAAGAAAACTTTTACAAAATGTTTTATAGATGGCATTTAGATCCCAAAAAGTTAGCTTGTATGTATCTGAATTTACAATCTAAATGTTGGAGATGTGATTGTGATGACGCTACTTATTTTCATGTATGGTGGACTTGTAAAAAGGTTAAAGCATTCTGGATAAAAATTTGGTGGATTATTTAAAATATTCTTAAAAAGAGGATAAAGTTTACTCCACAGTTATTTTTGTTGGGTATAATCACGGATTGTATGGTTATAGAGACTAATTTGATCCTGAATTTAATAACTGCAGCAAGATTGTTGGTGGCGCAGAGTATTGGAAGAAGGAAGATTTGCCTACTATTCAAGAATGGATATTAAAAGTAGCAAACTTAGCAGAGATGGCAAAGATCTCAGCGTATTTGAAGGACTATTCAAATGAGAAATATATGATAGAATGGAGAAGATGGATAGATTATATTCAAAGTAGATATCGGACTAAAAAATTTCAAATAGCTTACGAATAGATAGATGTTATTATGTATTCAAATTTAGTTTGGTAAATGGGGAGTTAAAGTATTAGAGGGATGTAAGAGGTTATAATTAAGTAGACTATGTTAGATTATGATTGTTGAATGTTATACCCTGTATTTTGGTCTGGGAAGTAAGGGGGGTGGGTGGGAGGGGGGGGTTGGGGAGGGTGGAGGGAAGGGGGGATATATATGTAAACTTTTTAAAACTTTTCAATAAAAAAAAAGAAAAAGAAAAAAGTCTCTGCCGATCAGGCAACTCAGCTGGGATCGTCAGAGCCTTTTGAAAGCATTTTTTTACAACCTCTTCACCAGAAAAATGGTTTTAAAAGTAAAAAAAAAAAAAAAATTGCCCACACCCACCCTGCCACAATACCACCATCACCACCCCCAGCCATGCCGACAGAACTGATACTAACAAATTTTAGATTTCACCACTGGATAGGATACTTTATTTGGGTAAGTGTGAATAGACACACAAGGAATTTTTCTCTGGTGCAGAAGTGTACATGCAAAGCAACAATGTAATAACAATCATAATAAGGGTGTTAGGTAGTAGAGAAGATGAGAAGGATAATAATAATACTATAACCATACAACATAGATGTAAGACGGTACTGTGAGGATTAGATGTTCAGCAGAGGGATGGCATGAAGGAAAAAACTGTTCCTGTGTCTAGTTGTTTTGGCATATAATGCCCTATAATGTCACTCAAGTGGAGGAGTTGAGGGGGTAGCATGAGGGAAAAAACTGTTCCTAGGTCTAGTTGTTTTGGCATTTAAGGGGTCTGTCGTTACAGAGAGTTATAGAAGTACAAACTGCAGATTCAGTAATTCCTGAATCTTTCTTATAATATTTCTTAAATTGACACGGGAAGAACATTCTTTGATTTATTAAAGATGCAGATGAAGATGAGGGCCAGTTATTCAGCATAGGTATTGAAGGAGTTACTCAAGTAATTCAAGGCCAGTTATTCAGAATAGGTATCATGCAGGAGTTACTCAATATGGGCCTGACGCCTTCCAATCTTTTGTCTATAAAATAGACAAAAACACATCTTTTTCTAAGATCACCAGAAGTGGGTGGGGTTATTCTCTCAAAACCACAGCATCCTAATCCAGTCTGCCCTTCTGCCTACTAAAGTTTTTTTGTGCTTAGCAAGACATAAATTCAACCCACATTGAAGACTGCAGCACATCCTCTTTTACCTGCATGGAAAATGATCCGGGACTCTTCTGAAGACAAACAATGGTTCTTGGATACTTCCACTACTTCAGGGAGGTCAAAAATGGTCACAGTACAATTTGGGTAGAGTGAAATCAATATCTTAGCTAAGCCACCGGTGTTTCCTTAAAGAAAGAACAACATATAATCAAGTAACTGCAGAATAAAATTTTGCATATTTCCAGCTTTCTTCCCTGAAGTTTCCTTTACTATCATTTTTCTGCAGCTGCACATCAGATTAATTGGAATCAGGGTGAAATGCCATCGGTTCGGTAGTTAAAAAATATATATATATAAAAAGTTCTGAAGATCGTGCGTCGCTCAGCTGATCTTCAGAACTTTCTCTTTTTTTTACTTTTTTGGCATTTTTTTACTACTGGTTCTCCGGAATAGGTAGTAAAAAATGCTTTTAAAAAGTAAAAAAAAGGCTCTGATGATCACAGCTGTGCCGCCTGATCGTCGGAGCCTTTTTTTTTTTTTTTACTTTTATAAAGCATTTTTTTTACTACCTATTCGCCCGAACTGGTAGTAAAAACATGCTTTTAAAAGGTAAAAAAAAAAAAAAGGTTCCGAAGATCACACAGCATACCTGATACCCCCCACCCCCCCCAGTGCTGTTCTACTTACCTTCCCAAGTCTCCTTTTGGCGCACACTGTGCTTGTGCGGCCAGCGAACCAGTAGTAACCGGTTCAGATTTCACCACTGATTGGAATCTAATAATTTCAAAAATGAGATGAGCATCTTTCAAATTTGATGTGCTCTTCATATCATGGAAAACAAATACTAACAGGGGAAAAGAACAGAGATTGAAGCAATTGGCTCTCAATTTTCATATCAGACTGCCATCAATGCCTGGAAAGATTCTGAAAAAGATAATTAAGCAACAAATCTGTGAACACCTGGAGGCAAAGTCATAACCAAAAGCCAATATGGGTTTTTAAAAAACAGATCATGCCAGACATCTCTTATTGCGTTCCTTGACAAAGTGAAAAAATTAGTGGACCAGAGAAATGCTGTGGATATAATTTACTTGGACTTCAATAAGGCATTTGATAAAGTTGACCACAACCTACTACTTGATAAGATAGAAAAATGTGGGTTAGACAGCATCACCATTAGATGGATTTTGTTGTGGTCCACCAGTGGCCTGCGTGGCTTGTGGCTGATGCCAACGATGAGGAGGCTGGTGTGGTGTTGCGCCAGCAGCCTGTGCAGCCGGCGCTCGCGTCAGACAGCAAGGAGGTTGAAGAGGATGTGGTGCCAGAGGCAGAGACTCAGCCAGGGCCTTCAGAACCTCCAGAGGCTCCTTCAAGTGCAGAGTGAAGTGGAGGAGCCTCTCCTCAATGCTCGAGCATGCAGGACTGCCAAAAGGCAGGAGTGGCTACTCAGGAGGAGGAGGTCTCCTCGAGAGTAAGGCTTGGGGCTAATTGGCCACTCCCTTAGCCTATTTAAGTTGCATGCAGTTAGCAATTGTTGCTGGAAACAATGTTTAATTATTACGCAGAGCATTTTGGAGAGTGAGTTTCTTATCACATCTTGGTTTCTGGGCTGGTTGGGTTGCCAACCTTTGTCGGACTTTGTTTATTCTTTGTACTTTATAGCAGGCTGATAAGGACATTTGCACTGAAAGCCGGCATTTTGAAAGGGGTCTGTTTGTAATAAACGGAGTTTTGGAGCTTGGTGTGTGTCACACTCCTTGGGATCCGGAACTGGGGCAGAACAGATTTGTAACTGGCTGTCCAACTGCACTCAACAGGTAGTTCTTAGTGGAACTGAATCTACATGGATGGAAGTATGCAGTGGTGTACCCAAGGCTCTGTCTTGGGCTCAGTACTCTTCAAAATTTTCATCAATGATTTGGATGAGGGATTTCTGGATAATACCAAGCTGGCAGGAATAACCAGTACTGCAGAAGATTGGCTTAAGATACAGAAGGATCTTGACAGTCTTGAACACTGGGCCTTATCTAACAAAATAGAATTTAAAGTAGAGAAAAGTAAGGTTTTACATTTAGGCAAGAAAAACCACATGCACAAGTATAGAATAGCTGGTATTTGGCTCAATAGTAGCAATTAGGAGAGGAATCTTGGAGTCCTAGTGGATAATCACTTAAATATGAGCCAGCAATGTGCTACAGCTGCCAAAAAAGCTAACACAGTCCTAGGCTGCATTAATAGATGGACAGAATCAAGATCACATGAAGTGTTAATATCACTTTATAATGCCTTGGTAAAACCACACTTGGAATATTGCATCCAGTTTTGTTGCCCCAGTATAAAAAGGATGTTGAGAGTCTAGAAAGAGTGCAGAGAAGAGCAACAAAGATGATTAGGAGACCGAAGGCTAAAACATATGAAGAATGGTTGCAAGAATTGGGTATGTCTAGTTTAATAAAAAGAGGGGCTAAGGGTGACATGATAGTAGTGCTCCAATATCTAATAGGCTGCCACAAAGAAGAGGGGGGGTCAACCTATTCTCCCAAAAACCTGAAGGCAGGACAAGAATCAATGGATGAAAACTAATCAAGAAAAGAAGCAACCTAGAACTAAGGAGAAATTTCCTGACAGTGAGAATAATTAATCAGTGGAATGAGTTGCCTCCAGAAGTTGTGGGTGCTCCAACACTGAAGGTTTTTAAGAAGAGATTGAAGAACCATTTGTCTGAAATGGTATAGACTATCCTGTTTGGACTAGAAGACCTCCAAGGTCCCTTCCAACTGTTATTCTTTTATGGTCTTCCCATGAAAAGAGAATTCCTCAGGATGGATGCACTGAATATTCAAAATGTCCCAAAACACTGGCATTCAATGCAGATTGAACAGTGTAAAACTGAATGTAATCTCAAAATGGACTAAATCCTACATCATCTTCAGTCATGGTCTTTTGCATCCCCCAAATGTTCCCAGGCAAATCCAGTTTTAGGATCCTTTATTCATGAGCTGCTACTCGTATTCTCTGATTCAGTTTCTTCCCATCTAGGTCAGCACGGGGAAAGGAGAAGATTGTTTTCCCCCCAGAAATGTTTCCCCTTTTCAAACAGCCTCTGCAAATTTCTCCACTGACTGGAATATTGCATCAGATCTAAGTGACAGTTATTTATTTATTTATTTATTTATTTATTTATTTATTTATTTATTTATTTATTTATTTATTTATTTATTTATTTATTTATTTATTTATTCATTCATTCATTCATTCATTCATTCATTCATTCATTCATTCATTCATTCATTCAATTTATATGCCACCTTTCTCCGGAGACTCAGGGCGGCTTACAATGCATTTAAAAAAAAAAAAACCATTATAAAAACATTTAAAAATTAAAACATTAAAACCCATTCACACCATTCATGGCCAGATCTCACAAGATCGCAACAGCGAGATCAACGGCCCCAGGCCTGCCTGAAGAGCTAGGTCTTCACTTTCGGAAGGCCAATAGGGTGGGGGTGGTCCGGACCTCAGGAGGTAACTGGTTCCAGAGAGCTGAGGCAGCCACAGAGAAGGCCCTTCCCTGCGGGCCCGCCAGCCGGCATTGTTTAGCTGACGGGACCCGGAGGAGACCAACTCTGTGGGATCTTACCGGTCGCTGGGAGCTATGTGGTAGAAGGCGGTCTCAAAGATAACCTGGCCCTGAGCCATGTAGGGCTTTAAAGGTAATAACCAACACCTTGAATTGTGCCCGGAGACCAATAGGGAGTCAGTGCAGCTTGTGGAGAATTGGTGTAATGTGGGTGTATCTAGGTGCACCCACGATAGCTTGCGCGGCTGCATTCTGGACCAACTGTAGTCTCCGAACACTTTTCAAGGGTAGCCCCATGTAGAGCGTGTTGCAATAATCTAACCGTAAGGTTAGAATCTTTAAAACAGGACTATTTCTCAAAGTCTGCTATAGACCTCCCAAAGTGGGGGGTTTTTTTTTAAATCTCCTAAGGATTTCTCCTTTTTCAAATGCAGATAAAAAGATTTGTAAGAGAAGCTAAGAACCCATCCAGCCCATTTGTCCAACATGTGAAGAAGATGGCAAAACACTGGCTGTACTTACCACCCAGATCGCAAATGAGTTGGAACTGGGACAGGTCAAAGGCAGAAAGCACTTCTCTTCCTACCAAAGGCCAGAGCTCATTCATGAAATTGGAGAAGGATTGTAACTCTTCCTTTGATCTAGAATTGAAATGAACATCTCTCAATATAACTTTATAAACTGCTATCGTTTTTACCTATCTATGTTTGAATGAAAAGAATTCTTTTTACAGCCTCACTTAAATGATGCTGATCAGGATTTGGAAAAATCTGCGTGTGAAACATGAAACAGTCCTGCCATTTTGGTGGACAATGTTATTATGTTCCTGAAACAAAACAGATTTATATAGGTACTCTAACTGCAAATCATGTTTTGTACATTAAAAAGAAATGCCTGGTTATTAGATGTGCCACAAAAATATCCCAATATTCCAAAAGAGAGGGTGGGTCAATGATGAGTTAAGCACATATGATAGAAAAAAGAATGACCGTCTGAAGATTAATCATATTGATTAGTTTGCCACAAAACAATTATTGTACTTAATTATCATTCTCTATAATTTTAATGATACCTGTAAATGACCTCAAAAGTCTTATTTGAGGGAGAGCCATATATTGATGAAATCTGATTTTTTCCGTTCCTAAAAGAATTAGAAAAAATTAGTAAAGAAGACAATGGAATTTTTTTCTGCACAGAAGTAGATCCTGAATATCTTACAATATTTTGACAGTTCAAAATTTATTCTAAACATTTCATTATTAATTCAGTTCTCCTTCACTCTCTTAAGTACAGTGCAGTATGATTTTATGCATTGCTACCAAGAAATAGCCAAACAAGAAGCACCAGGCTGATAAATTAAGTTGGTTAGTAGAAGGAACTCCCCAGATGTAGTCAATAAATGCAATCAACTTCTATACTGCTGCATTTTAACTAGTCACACTATCTAACCATCTTATCCACTGTCCCCTTCTCTTTATGCCTTCAATCTTTCCAGCATCAGTCTTTTCCAGTGAGTCCTCTATTCTCATTTGGTGGCCAAAGTATTTAAACTTCAGCTTCAGTATTCATCCTTCCAAAGAACAGTCAGTTGATTTTCTTTAGGATTGAATGATTTGATGTTTTTGCAGACCAAGGGACTTTCAAACAGAGCTGTTCCTAAGTGAAACAGTTCCACTCATTGTAGAGTTTCAATGTTGTGAAGACTGTCATTTTAATATTTGCAAACAAGAAAGCAGAGGCCTACCTGATGAAATCTGGAGTGATATACAGGTAGTCCTCAGGTTACAACCATTTGTTTAGTGACTGTTCAAAGTTACAACATTGCCGAATGTATGGCACTTATGGCTGGTCCTCGGAGTTCCAGCCATTGCAGCATCTATGCAGTGATCATTTCTGATCAGTGATGTTTCTGATGTTTCCTGTCAGCTTCCTACAAGCAAAGTCAATGGGAAAGCTGGCAGGAAGCTGGAAGTTGTGATCACATGAGGCAATTGCTTAATGATCTATGCAGTCCTCATATAATGATGGCAACTGAAATTGCTAGAATTGCAGTTGTTAAGCAACATGGTCACATGACATCACACTTTATGTTTGCATCACTTAGTGATGGGAATTGCTGCCGGAACCTGAGGACTACCTGTGACAGGGAATATGTTGACATTTTCATATTTTAAAAACTGTCAACAACCAAGAAAATGTTACACCTATTGTAATTTCTGCTCTTTTAGTTTTTATTGCTTAGAAATTGTTCTTTAAATTATTGTCTTTACTTTTATAAGAAAACTTTGAATTATTATTATTTTTTTATTGGCAGTCCTCCAATTTATGTTTTGCCATTTTTTGTTACTAGGGCTTGGGTTTCTATTCCAGTTTCTCTTGTGCAAAGCTTTTTAATGATGGAACCAGTTTAAATAAATTGAAAATTGTGAGAAGAAACCTAATGGCTGTCCGTAATTTACTCCTGTTACGTTTCCATTTTGGCATATATAATGTAGTAAATTCCAATTTAATAAGAATTAATAAATGATGCCCTTACTAAAAAAATGATACTGTCTTTAAGTGTCCCATTAAAGAAGAATAACTTCTTAAGTCAACTTAGGCTCATGGTGACTATATGAAGATGTTCATGCAGTCTTCTTGGCCATAAGAAACAAATGGTTATGGAGCAACAATTCTCTTCTGAGGTTTTCTTTTTTTTCTTCTCATTGTTCTCATTGTTCTCTGTAGATCTGGGAGTTGTGGCAGTCTCCCACCCAAAGAATAATCTCATACAGCTCACAGTAGTTTTTATAAGAACATTCTAGATCAGAGGTCTTCAAACTTGGCAGCTTTAAGACTTGTGGACTTCAACTCCCAGAATTCTCCATAGCTGGCTGGAGAATTCTGGGAGTTGAAGTCCACAAGTCTTAAAGCTTCAAGTTTGGGGACCCCTATTCTAGATCAACCTGATTCTGCCAATACTGGTATTGAACAATTAACACCAATGAATTGAGATTTGATTAAAGCTGTAAGGAAATAATAATGGATGTGCCCATGTAGGACCTTCCAGCAACAGTGTAAATCCCATATTTTGAAATGGGAAAAGAGAGATTCTAAAATAGTCCAGAATGGCAGAAAATGGTCCTACTGCTTGACTTTTCTAAAAGAAGGAAAATAAGAAAGAAAATCCTTTGATCTGAACAGGGAAATTCAGTAATGATAATCCAGTGCCATTGTACTTAAGGAAACAAATGTGATAATGTCATATTCAGCTTCCAGAATGTGAAATTTCCTTAGTTTCTTGTGGACAAAGGTCTAATAATTCTGGCATTAAGATGCCCTTTCATGCTCTATTTTTATTTATTCTAGTTCTCCCACTGGATTTGTTTACCTCACAGCATCAGGCAAATATTGCATTGATGGATACAAAACTTCTGAATGGAACTTTATGGAATGATACTGAGACTTCGGGCTTGATTTAATCAGGTAGAGATTGGTAAAGTCTGTGTTTCCATAAAGATCTAAAAAGGAGAAAGATTACAGGTATCATTGCATGTAACTGTGTTTCAATTTACTACAGCAGCGATTCCCAACATTTGCAGCTTGGCAACCTGGCTGGAGAGAGAGGGGAACCAGGCCGCATAAGTGGCAGCCTGGTGTGTACATGCGCTCGCTCAGCTCCACTTGCCTGAACGGTAGGCCAACAAGCATTTGCATGTGCACTGACTTGCCAACCACCCGAGTGGCACTACGCACATGCACGTGCGCACTGGGCCACCACTCACATGAGTGGAGCTATGCATGTATGTGCTTGAGTGCCAGGCCACCTCTTGGGTGGCCCTGTTCCGAATAGGCCATGACCCAGTAGTGGGCCATGGCTTAGGGATTGGGGACCCCTGCATTACAGGAATACTTGCATTAAGTATTAGAATAGAATAGAATAGAATAGAATAGAATAGAATAGAATAGAATAGAATAGAATAGAATAGAATAGAATAGAATAGAATAGAATAACAAAGATGGAAGGGACCTTGGAGGTCTTCTAGTCCAAACCCCTGCCTAGGCAGGAAATCCTACACCACTTCAGACAAATGGTTATCCAACATCTTCTTAAAAACTTCCAGTGTTGGAGCATTCACAACTTCTGGAGGCAAGTTGTTCCACTGATTAATTTTTCTAACTGTCAGGAAATTTCTCCTTAGTTCTAAGTTGCTTCTCTCCCTGATTAGTTTCCACCCATTGCTTCTCGTCCTGCCCTCAGGTGCTTTGGAGAATAGCTTTGCTCCCTCTTGTTTATGGCAGCCCCTGAGATATTGGAACACTGCTATCATGTTTCCCCTAGTCCTTCTTTTCATTAAACTACACATATCCAGTTCCTGCAACTGTTCTTCATATTTTTAGCCTCCAGTCCCCTAATCATCTTTAAATCAATAGAATTTTGTATTGGCCAAGTGTGATTGGACACACAAGGAATTTGTCTTGGTGCATATGCTCTCAGTGTACATAAAAGAAAAGATATGTTCAAGAATTAAAAAAAAACACAAATTATTCTGTATTTATGTCAAGTGTATTATAGTAACATGAGTTTGGAGTAGTGGTTAAGGCATCAGGCTAAAAATTTGGAGACTGTAATTTCCTGCCCCACATTAGGATTAGGGTTAGCCCTAAGAAGGAGGTAATGACAAACCTCCTCTAAAAAGCTTGCCACAAAGGTTCCCACCTTCGGGGACCTGTCACAGGTGCAAATAATCCTGACTTTTAGGGGAACTGATCCCTAAAGCAAAGAAGGCTCCACACAATATGATATTCTACAGGTCTGTTGCATTATTAAATCAATATTTTTTAAAAAACCTATTGGTCAGTAGAGGACAGTAAATACATTTGAAATGATAAAATAAAAGGGGACTCAATGTCTCAGCGGTTAAAGATGCTGAGCTTGCAAGCTGGAAAGCTAACAGCCCGGGTTCAAAACCCGAGTGCTGCACAATGGGGTGAGTTCCTGTTACTTGCTCCATCTTCTGTCAACTAGCAGCTTGGAAGCATGCAAGGGACAGCATTCTGTGTGCCTTGGTGTATAGTTATGATAGTTAAATGACCATGGAAATGTCTTTGGATAATGCTGGCTCCTTTGAACAAGAAATGAAGATAAGCACTGCCCTCTGACTTGAAAACAACTGGACAGGGGAAACCTTTACCTTTAAATTGGAATGTATTTCTTGACAAGCGTGTGTTTATGATATTGGCTAAATTACTATTGACATATTATATGGTGCTAACTATACCCAAAGCTCTGTGGGCAGTCTCTAGGCTCTTCTTCAGGAGTGTGTTCATATGTTTCTCCAGTAAGTGGGGTGGCACAAAATATGCCAGAATCCATAGCATCCCGTCACTGCTAGGACTATTCATGCTCAGCCACCAGCTATGCACTATTCATCTTAGACAAGTTAGAAATTCCACCCCCCCAAGACAAAAAAAAAATCCATGTTGGCTATACCGTGTTTCCCCAAAAATAAGACCCACCCCAAAATAAGACCGAGCCTGATTTTTGGTGGGTAGGTCTAATATAAGCCCTACCCCAAAAGTAAGCCCAGGGGGATGGGCATGGCCAGCACAAGAGGCTGGGGCCAACAGTGTCTGGCAGCACCTGTGGTCGGCCGGCCCCTTGGCACAGCACTGATACATCCGGACATCGAGGCATGTCCGGATGTATCGGGGGGGGGGGAGCCAGGTGATATGGACATGCTGCGTGGCTGCCTGGCTCATGGGAGGCTCGTGGGAGGCTTGTGCAGTTGCAGCAGGTGGAAGAAGAGGCATGGGGGGGGGGAGACAGGCAATCCCAATGCCCTGTACGAGCGCCTGCCCAGTGTGACTGTGGACAAGTCGAGAGATAGTGGGAAGGAGTGGGTGGCACATTGGGATCACCTGCGTTCCCCCCATGCCTCTGCCTGGTTCCACCACAGACTTTTTGCCCAGAGGGAGTCTGAAAGCTTCGTCTGCTTGCAAACGAGCCTGGTTTAGCTCAACAGACAGAAGCACTGTAATTTAAAACCAGCTGTCTGCAATTAAAGTAAGATCGAATCTCACCAGGCTCAAGGTTGACTTAGCCTTCCATCCTTTCTAAGGTAGGTAAATTGAGGACCCAGTTTGTGGAGGCAATAAGCTGACTTTGTATAAATATACAAAAGTATTTATTTATTTATTTTATTTTATTTTAAATTTATATACCGCCCTTCTCCCTGAGGACTCAGGGCGGTGTACAGCCAGAATTAAAAAACATGGAATACAAATATTAAAAACAATTAATATATATATAAATTTGGCCCAAAATTAAAAATACAAACCAATTAAAACATTTAAGATTTCTTCTTAAGCCAGCCCGGCTTGCTGGAAAAAGTGGGTTTTAAGGGCACGGCGGAAGGTGCTAAGGTCTTGGATTCTCCTTATCTCTGGGGGCAACTGATTCCAGAGGGTAGGTGCCCCCACAGAGAAGGCCCTCCCCCTAGGGGTCACCAGCCTGCATTGATTGGCTGATGGCACCCTGAAGAGGCCCTCTCTGTGGGAGCGCACGGGACGATGGGAGGTCGTTGGTAGCAGCAGGCGGTCTCGAAGATAGCTAGGCCCGATGCCATGGAGTGCTTTAAAGGTGATAACCAGCACCTTGAAGCGCACCCGGAAGACCACTGGGAGCCAGTGCAGCTCGCGCAGGAGCGGTGTTACATGGGAGCGCCATGCTGCTCCCATCACTACCCGCGCTGCTGCATTCTGGACCAGTTGGAGCCTCCGGGTGCTCTTCAAGGGGAGCCCCATGTAGAGAGCGTTGCAGTAATCAAGGCGAGAGGTGATGAGGGCATGAGTGACTGTGCACAGGGAATCCCGATCAAGAAAGGGCCGCAACTGGCGAATCAGGCGAACCTGACAAAAGGTCCCCCTGGTTACAGCTGTCAGATGTTCCTCCAAGGACAGCTGCCTATCCAGGAGGACTCCCAGATTGCGAGCCCCTTCTGTGGGGGCTTAACGCACAGTGCTTAACGCACTGTAAACCGCACTGAGTCTCCGGAGAAGGGCGGCATATAAATCAAATTTTTTTAAAAAATGGGGTGCTTTGAAACGGAGATAATCATCCCATTTCAAAGTGCGCCATTTGCAAGCAGCCGAAGTTTCTAGTTTCTGTCAATTCTCCATCTGGGCAAAAAATGTTTGGGCGCCTATGGGGCACTTGGGAATGCAGCAAAACCCTAACCCTAACCCTAACCATCCAAATTCAAGGTCTTGCTGCTATTTGCACCACTTCTCTCCCAGAGTAAATTCTCCAGATATGAAGCTAAAAGCAGACTGTGCTTAAGGAGAGTGTCTGAGCATCAGAGAAGACAATTTTACAGAAGAGGACCTGAGAAGGATATGGTTCCAAGCTTGTGATAGCACCAGCAAGCAAAGAGGGTCCTCCTCAAGCATTTATTTCAGAGAAGAGGAAGAACACCTTTAATAAAGTGGGATAGTGGAAAGAGGATGATAAGGAAAGGCAGCCAAAGAAAAAAGACACATGGCTTTTAACTCTTATTAGTGAGACACATTCAGGCTGTGGTCAGCAGGACCAGAAAAAAGATCCTGTCTCTACATGAGTAGAGACCATTTGACTGAATACAATGGCAGTTCTTTCAAATATCATTAGAAAACTCTTGGACTCTGTCAAGCTCAACAGTTGCAGCCACCTATTGCCCACAGTTAAAGAACAATTGTTGGCCATTCCAGTTGCTTCCGGCTTCTCACAGGATTACCTTTGCCATCCTTCCACTCCAGTGTCAAGAGCTTTAACCCCACACAGGCCTCCAGCAGCCTCTGCATCCCAATGGGGCTGGTCTTCAAGTGCTCAGCCACAGTCACAGAGGACAGAAGTTCCCCTGACTCTCTCAGCAGATCGAAGATGCCCAATTCACAGGCAGTTGAAATGACCTACAAAGAAAAAGAAAACAGGATCAAAAGCCATGGCATTCGTCTCAGGTATCATGGAACAATCCTAATATCTACCTGGGTAGTTTAGTGAAGAAATATAGACAAAAGTCAATATTCCTAGGACCCCTCCAAAGGGTGAGAGAATACGCGAATGGATGTTTCTGATCTGGAAACTCTTTTCAACTGGACTAAGATATAATTGAAACTGCACCAAAAAGGGAACCTGCACACAGTTTGCTTCCCTTCCTCTTTCTCAATCATCTGGGAAATCCAAAGGGGAGAAATTCTTGCTTTTCATGGAACATGACAGATCTCCTTGCACATGATAGCATGTGGGCAACCTTTCCCAGCAGAAGGCAGATGGGGTTGAAGAGACACACTCTTCCTTTGACCTCTTTGAATCTCTCAGGTTCTCAAAAAGAACTACCTTCTGATGACCTGAAGCAAGAGGAGAAAGAGTGTAGCAGAAATCCACTCTTTTGTGCAGCCACATCTCTTCTGACTGAATGACTGACTGCAGTAACACAAATAACACAAACTAATGTTCTTCTTTTCTTCAATCCTGAGCTAAGCAAATGAACGCACAGAGAAAAGGCAGATCCCCCTCCAACTTCTGGAGCCTTTATATTTTTCCAACTTGAGTCCCACTTCTTGGAAGAAATCTTTCAGCCTTGAGGGCTGCAAGGACCATGTCTGGGGATGTGTTGAATCATCAGGAGCAGTGGTGGGATTAAAAATATTTTACTATCGGTTCCGTGGGCTTGGCTTAGTGGTCATGTGACTGGATGGTCATGTGACTGGGTGGGCATGGCTCGGTGGTCATGTGATTGGGTGGGCGTGGCGGAGCATACACCCCCACCCAAAACTAGGACAGTGCTAGGAAAACATCAAAAGAATAAAAACAGTTTTCCCCCAAAAGACTGCAGATAAAACCAGTTTTTTCCCTTTGAAAGACAAACCCCAGAAACAAACCTAAGCTAATTGGAATGCTATGAATAACAAATAGATTGGAAGTCCTGGAAAATGCCAGAAACTATTAATAGAAAAAACAAAGGGTAGATCCTGAAAATACTCAAGGAATCAATCTAAGAGTGACTTACTAAAGCACACGAGAACTTCCCTCTTCCTCCTCTCAGACAAGATTACCCCTCAGGACAGGGAAGACAAAGCCACAGGAATAAAAGCCATCAAGGCATAACAAAAAACAATCACACTCACTACAAAACACACAAAATCCCATCAAGCTGCACAAATTTCAAAATATAAAAGCTGTAGACCCATAACATAAAATTTAAAACTATTCAAAAAAATTCAGCTACTTCTAAAGTAATAAATTGAATACATTTTAGTTTCTGATTAACAAAAGGAGGTATTTGAACAAGGGAAGTAATCTACCGATGTCCAGTGAAGAAAGCCTGCTCAGAAAGCATAAGAATTTTTTTGCGGCCATTTATTACTGACCATTTCATTACAAAATAAACTTTGGTGACTCTATTGTTTGCACCTCTATATCTGTCTGGTTTGGTTCTGCAACCCAACAAGGCAGACACAGACTTCAGAGGATAATTAGAACTGCAGAAAAAACAATTATTACCAACCTGCCTTCCATTGAGGACCTGTATAATGAATGAGTCAAAAAGAGGGTTGTGAACATATTTACAGACCCGTCGCAACCTGGACATAAATTGTTTCAACTCCTACCCTCAAAACGACGCTATAGAGCACTGCACATCAGAACAACTAGACAGAAGAACAGTTTTTTTCTGAATGCCATCACTGTGCTAAACAAATAATTCCCTCAACATTGTCAAACTATTCACATTAGGCTGCATTACTATTGCTATTGGTCTTCTCATTGCTCCTGTCACCCATTTCCTCCCACTTGTGACTGCATGATTGTAACTTTGTTGCTTGTATCCTTGCTATTTATATTTATATTGATTGTTTCCTAGTATGATTTGATTGCTTATTGTACCGTATGACTGTCACTGGGTGTTCTGCCTTGTGATTCTTGACGAATGTATCTTGTCTTTTTATGTGCCCTGAGAGCATATGCACCAAAGACAAACCTTGTGTTTCCAATCACACGTGGCCAATAAAGAATTCTATATTCTATTCTATATATTCTATTCACAACTATTAAGAAGTTAAGAAAGGAAGACCCTTTTGTAATTTCAAAGCTGAGATTTCATATCTGCAAGTATTGCTCACCTTACCTTGAAAGTTAAAAATGCATGCTGGTATCTAAACAATGTTTGAATATTTTCAGCTTCTTCTGGTGAATTCATTGTTCTTGGCTTTTCTCAGATCCAAGAGGCCACTTCTTCAGCCAGATTACTTGTTATTCCTGAGTGAAGCAATCAGAAAACATAAGTTCTAAGATAAATGGTGGAACACATTATTAAAGAGAAAACAAGACACAGAAGGTTTTCACAGTCCCTCAGCAAAGGGTCCTGTTTAAATTTAGCTGCTGTAGCATTAGAAGATATGTGCTCTATTGTTGTTTTTTCCAAAAAAACGGCATCAGGGACTAGGAATAAATGAACAATTTACTGGCAAGATAGGGCAGTTCAAATTTTAACTTTAAAATAAACAATTAGGGGTCAGGGCTGAGCACTGAGCAGACTGCATCTGTTAAGGTTGACTAAATATTCAGCATGGTAAAATCAGAACTGGATTGTGAAGAATTTCATGTGAAATTGGATAAGTGAGCTTCAAACTCTGGCAAAAACTCTGGCATTGTAAACGAGGTCAAAATGATTCATTTTTGAATATTTAGTAGATCCTAATTTTATCCCAACATTAATGAGAATTGAATGCAATAATTGATCAGAAAAAGGATTTCTGAATAGTAGTGGACAACTTTGTGAGATATGAGATTAAAATATTTTTAATTTTTATACCAGACTTGTTTATGAATTGTAAGGATTAAAATATTTTTAATATTTTAATCCTTACAATTCATAAACAAGTCTGGTTCACAAAATCAAAGGTTTATTGGAAATAAAATGAAGAAAAATAAAAAGCGGTTGCAAGCGCAGCGTCTTAGACCCTTCCCAGATGGATCGAGTTCAAAGAGCGCAAAAAGCAGTTTTCAAGCTACACATTTTATACTCCTACACAATGCATGCCATGCCTAAGAATCCCTCGCAACTCCCCTTTATTCTCCTAAATCATTCTTCGTTTTACATTTTAAAGGGTTATCTTGACATTTCTTGCCTAACAACAATGTTTACTTTTACTGATAGTGGTCTTGCCAAGGCGTAGGTTCCTGTCTCCAAGGGAGCTTTTAGCAAGTCATAACACATTATCTCTACTAATTAATCTCTGCTGATTCACTGGCCATTATTTTTGGAGATCTAAACAAGGCAAACATAAGGAAAGAGCTACCAAAATACTTTCAGCATGTCAATTGTCCCACTAGAGGCAAGAATACTTTAGACCATGTAAAAGATGCTTATCGGTCCTTACCACAAGCAGCTGTGGGACACACTGGGACACTCTGATCACTGTATGATTCACCTTGTACCTGCTTACAGGCAAAGACTTAAAACCACAAAACCAACAATTAAATCAGTGAAGACCTGGACAGAGGAGGCAAAGTTAAAGCTACAGGCCTGATTGGAATGTTTTTGAAAGTACCTCTGCAGACTTAGATGAACTCACAGAGACTGTAACATCATATGTCAGCTTCTATTAAGACCTATGTGTACCCACCAGGAACTTGCGAATATACAATAACAACAAACTTTGGTTCACAGCTAAACTTAAGCAGCTACGTCGTTCCAAAGAGGAAGCCTACAGAAAAGGTGAAAAATGCTGTACAATCAGGCCAGAAATGTATTAACAAGAGCAAAAAGAAGCTACTCTGAAAAGCTAAAGAATCAGTTCTCAACAAATGAACCAGCAAACATGAAGAAAACTCTTAAAAATATCACCAGTTATGGCAAACCTCCTTCCCAGGCTAAAGGAAATCAGCAACTGGCAGGTGACCTGAATGTGTTTTACGGCAGGTTTGAAAGGAAACTACAGCTACCTATATCTCCACAACCCCCATCTCAGACACACCAACAACAGCCAAGCCTCCTACAACTGACCCCATCCCATTGTGTTCACAACCCCTAGTGATCACAGAAAAGGAAGTGCAAGACCTATTTCACAGACAAAAGCCAGGAAAAGCTCCAGGCCCAGACAAGATAACTCCTTCTTGCTTAAAAGTCTGTGCTGACCAATTGGCCCCTATCTTGCCCTGTATCTTCAATAAATCACTAGAGATGTGCTATGTTCCTTCTTGCTTCAAATGCTCTACTATAATCCCAGTGCCGAAGAAGCCCAATATCAAGGAACTGAACGACTACAGACCAGTTGCTCTAACATCTGTAGTCATGAAAACCTTTGAAAGGCTGGTGCTGTCCCACTTGAAAACCATCATGGATCTGCTGTTAGACCCCCTGCAATTTGTATACCGAGCAAATAGAGCGACAGATGATGCTGTTATTATAGCTCTGCACTACATCCTACAACATCTTGACTCCCCAAAGATCTATGCAAGGGTCAAAAGCCACGAGAATCAGTCAGATCATCGGCTACCAACATGCCTTCAATCAGCCCACCCACACCATTCAACCCGGCTGGAGATGACTGGGAATCTTACATGGAGAGGTTCCATATGTACATGGAGGGAAATGACCTCCTAAGTCTGTCGGAACAGAGAAAGAGGGAGATCTTTCTCACACACTGTGGAGCCGTGGTATTCAAAATGGCAAAAGCGCTCGCGGCTCCCACCGAATTGAGAACAATGACCTGGACGGATCTGCAGAACATCCTCAAGGAGCACTACGCTCCACAAGCTTCATCCCTGGTAAGAAGACACGAATTTTACTGGAGGGACCAGAGAGAAGGCGAATTGATCAGTGCATTCATTGCAACCTTGAGGGAAATAGCAGCAGCCTGCGATTTTCTAAACTTAGAAGAGGCTATGAGAGACCAGCTAGTGTTGGGACTAAATGATTTTTCATTGCAGAGTAGACTACTAGCCAAGCCTCAGATAACTTTCAAAGAGGCCCTGGAAGAAATCGCAGCATCAGAGGCATCCCAGAAATCTGCAGCTGCCATGAAAAAATTTAATAAAGGACCGCAAGGGAAAGAGGAATCCGGGGTCCATTACAAGGACGTGGAAACGGAATCGGAGGAAGAAGAGGAGGATGAGGTCCACCACCTACAGACGGACTGGAGAGGCAAGCCACGAAGGAAAGGAAAGATGGAATTCCAGTGCGCAGGCTGCGAGGGGAATCATCCCAGGGCAGAGTGCAGATTCTGGGATGCCAATGCGAAAAGGGCATATAGCGAGAGCCTGCAGAGCATCTCAACCAGCAGCCCAAAGAAGCTGCCCGGACCGCCCACCAAACTCACCGCCACCCAACCGGTCATTCAAACCAAATGGAAAAAAGCAACCATTTGGAAGAAGCCGCAGAAGTGAGGACTCCGGATCGGAATGAGGCGAGACCCACCAAACGTTAATAGTGGGTCATGCGAAGGGCCTGGTGGCTCAGCAGACTGATAGCATTGTGATTAACACCAGCTGTCTGCAATTACTGTAAGTTCGAATCTCACCAGGCTCAGGGCTGACTCAGCCTTCCATCCTTTCTAAGGTAGGTAAATTGAGGACCCAGTTTGTGGGGGCAATAAGCTAACTTTGTATAAATATACAAAAAGTATGAAGGCTATTGCTTAATGCATTGTAAGCCGCCCTGAGTCTCCGGAGAAGGGCGGCATATAAATAAAAATTTTTTTTTAAAAATGGCAGCGACCATATTCATCGAGGGGAGACCCTGCAAAATGGAGGTCGACTCGGGGTCCTGCCTATCCATGGTCTCCTGGAGAACAATACAATGAACAATGACTCCTTCGGGAGTAGGGCGGTATACAAATTCAATAAATAATAATAATAATAATAATAATAATAATAATAATAATAATAATAATAATAACAACAACAACAACAACAACAACAACAACAACAACAACAGCTGGTTCCAGGCATCCAACCCAGTGCACTCAAGCAGCAAAGGCTGACTCTCGTAGATTACCAAGGGAATCGAATTCCAGTAGTTGGCATGGGAAGATTCAATGTAGCCTACAAAACCTTCAAGACAAAGTTAAACCTAACCATCGTGGACAGGGACAGACCTAGCCTATTGGGCCTGGAGTGGTTCGAGTTGCTAGGATTGGCAGTCACAGGCATCGACCACATAAATAACTGCGGCTGGGAAGAAGAACTGATGGCGAAGGTCACGGAAGTATTCAACGGCGAATTAGGAAAGTACACGGGGTCCCCAATATCCTTTAACCCAGACCCCCAAGTTGCCCCTGTCCAGATTAAGCCCAGGAGGGTCCCTTTTGCTCTAAGGCCCAAAATAGATGAACAAATAGACAAGCTAGTTGCTCAAGGTGTATTAGAGCCTATAGACCATGCGAAATGGGAAACACCCATCATCACCCCAGTTAAACCAGATGGGTAGGTACGCATCTGTGGTGACTACAAAAGTACTGTGAATAAGGCCCTGCAGCAGAGCACTTACCCGGTACCAGTAGTGCAACATCTGCTCCATTCGTTGGGCCGAGGGAAGATATTCGCTAAACTAGACCTAGCACAGGGATATCAGCAACTCCCTGTGGACAATGCCACAGCCGAAGCCCAAACAATCGTAACGCACAGGGGTGCATTCAAGTGCAAGCGGTTACAATTTGGAGTCAGTGTAGCCTCAGGATTGTTCCAAAGCCTGATGGAACAATTACTACAAGGAATTGAGGGAGTTGTCCCATATTTTGATGACGTGCTCATCTCAACAAAGAATTTAGACCAGCTGAAGCAACGCCTCAGAGAAGTGCTATCTAGATTCAGAGAAGTGGGTCTTAAAGTAAAAAAGAATAAATGCAACCTGGCAGAAAAGCGAGTAGAATTCCTGGGGTATTTAATTGATGAATCCGGAATAAGACCCACGCCTGGGAAGCTGAGGGCAATTAAGGAGGCACCCACACCAAAAAACAAAACAGAACTACAGGCTTTCTTAGGCTTACTGAACTTTTATAATATCTTCCTACCACAGAAACCACAACTGCTGAACCACTCCACCAACTGCTGGATAAGACAATGGAATGGAAGTGGGAGAAGAAGAAAGAATGGCCTTTAGAGAAATAAAAAAAACTATTAACATCGGACAGAATATTAGTTCAGTACAGCGGAACACTGCCAATCCGGCTGATGTGCGACGCATCACCCTTCAGCATTGGAGCTGTACTGAGCCATTGCATGCCAAACGGAAAAGAGGCCCCCATAGCATTCTACTCCAGAACGTTGTCCAAGCCAGAGACAAACTACAGCCAGCTAGATAAAGAGGCACTAGCTGCAGTAGCTGGAGTTAAAAGATTTCACGAGTATTTGTACGGCCGGAGATTCAAACTCATCACCGACCACAAACCATTACTGGGCATCATCACCGGAGACAAACCCACCCCCCCATTCTATCACCAAGAATGCTGCGCTAGATAGAGTTTTTAACAGCCTACAAATACCAGCTGAAATACAAGCCCGAAAAAACAATTGACCATGCTGATGCTCTCAGCAGATGCCCGCTTCCAGAAATAGACAAAGATCCAGCCCCAGTATCAACCACGCTACTCATTGAAACCATGGAAAGTGCTCAGATCTCCGCTGCAGACATCGCGAGAGCCACCGCGAAAGACAAAACCCTGGCGCGCATTTTAAATTGGGTCTGGAAAGGCTGGCCGGAAGCAAACGTGGGCACAGAATTTCAACCCTTCAAATCCAGACAAACTGAACTGTCGGGACTAAAGGGGTGCCTTTTGTGGGGGGACAGAGTCATAATTCCGAAGAGCTGAGGCAAAACATTCTGAGTTTATTACACGAGGGGCATCCGGGAATAGTGAAGATGAAAGCTTTAGCAAGAAGTTATGTATGGTGGCCTGGGATGGATAAGGAAATAGAAGCCTGGGTAGCAACATGCACACCCTGCCAAGAATCACGGCCGGCACCACACACTGCATCTACACACGATTGGGAGAACCCAGGAACACCCTGGGCAAGGATACACATAGACTTTGCGGGGCCATGCCAGGGCAACATGTTCCTTATCGTAGTTGATGCATTCTCAAAATGGTTAGAAGTGTTCCTGATGCCTTCGACAACCACGGAAGCCGTCATCCGAACATTGAGAAGGCTGTTTGCAACACACGGGTTGCCAGACTTGTTGGTATCGGATAATGGGCCCCAATTCACCACCAACGCTTTCGAGATGTTCCTAGCCAACCAGGGGGTCCGACATGCACTATCAGCACCGGGAAAGCCGTCAACTAACAGACGACTTGCAGAACGAATGGTGAGAATGACCAAAGAAATGTTGGCATGGTTGGGGCCCGGGAACATGCAAGCCAAGATAGACAAGCTGCTCACGATGCAGCACTTCACACCGGGCGCATCCACCCACCGGAGCCTGGCGGAACTGCTGATGGGAAGAAAACTGCGATCCCCATTAGACAGATTGCACCCACAATACAGCCCAGAGAAACCCATGGACTCCATGAGCAAGATCTGTAAATTCCAAGTGGGGGATAAAGTCTACGCAAAAAAATTCAGTGGCAACCCCCTCTGGATACCGGGAGAAATAACACAAATAACAGGACCTTTGTCATACAGATTGCAGACCGAGGACGGCCGACAGTGGAAACGCCAAATGATCAGCTCAGGGGCAGAATGTCAAGGAATGAACTCAGCCCACCAGACAGAGACCACTCCCTATCACAAGCACAAGCACCAAACACCATGGAAAGAGACTCAAACCCGAGCAGAGGCAGCGGACACTTATTTAAGTCCAGGAGAAGGAGCAGACCGTCAGCGATAACCCATCATGTCGTCTGGGGGAGGAAGGGAGTAACAACCAAGAAAATAATTCCACTCCGGCAGGCGAGTTCAAGAGAGTTCTAGAGGTGGAGCCAGCAGAGCCACGGAACTCGACCTCTCACTCCAAGAACACTGAAACGACTGAACTGCGCAGGTCAAGTTGCAAATCAAAACGACCCGCCTACTTGCGTGACTACGTCACCTAGGACTCCAGGATTGGTTATGCTAACTAGAGGGTAGGGGTGTTGAGTATTGAATGGCAGATTTGAATGGACCAATCAGGGACATGAGTGGGAAATTCATAGGACCATCAGTGGCTGAAGCCGCGGACAGCTCCTAGCTATAAAAGGAGCTGCCACGGCTAGGATTGCCATTGCAATTTACGGAGCTAATAAAAGTGTTGGAGTTACTACATGTCCTGTCCTTTCTTGCGCCCACGACTTAACAGTTTGCAGACAGAAAATTCTGAGTTTAGTGGCTGAAATCATACCCACACAACAGCTAAGCAAAGAAGTTCCAAGTCAGTCCTTCAAGTGATAGTTTTATGACATGTTCAGGATAAGTCTCAGTTTCAGACAATGGAGATCAGAGAGAGAGTATACAGGTAATCCTCAATTTATAAGAATTCATTTAGTGACCGTTTGAAGTTATGGCATTGAAAAAAGTGACTTATGATCATTTTTCATACTTATGACCGTTGCAGCATCCCCATATTCATATAATTAGAATTCAGAGAAGCAAAGTCAATGGGGCACCAGATATACTTAAAAACCCTGTTACTAAGTTAACAACTGCAGTGATTCACTTAACAACTATGCCATAGTTATTAAGTATATAATGGGGCAAAAGTCACTTAACAAATGTTTCACTTAGCAACAGGAATTATGAGCTCAATTGTGATCATAAACCAAGGATTACCTATACTGTAAATGTGCCAGTTCAAGGCTCAAAAAAATCTGGATGGTGAATTTGAAATTACACTAGATTTTGGAAATTCCAAATTTGAGCCAAGTATGAACTTTGCCAGATCCCTTGCAGGTTTAACTGTCTGTCTTTCAAGAATACCTACCAGGTTTGCAGGCCAGCTACACTTTCCTTAGCAGCTGCAAATGTTTTTCATCTGACCAGTCATAAAGAATCTTGGCCAAAATGTACAGTGAATGGGAACTTTAAAATAATCACATACAAAAAAACTCTTTTTAAGCATCATGTCTTCCAGACTATTCCAAAAGAATAATTTGTTCTCCCTTTCATAAATGACATTACTAACTATATGGAATAAATTATTGCATTATTTGCCGTCTGCTTTTTCCACCCTCCTTTTTCCCTGTTTATTAGTCTACATTTAAAGTTATAGATCCTATACATTTTTCTAAAGTCTTCAGCAAAGCAGGTGTAATTCTGTACAAAGAAAAAGCCAAGAAAGTCTGGACAGAATGTCTGAGATTAGTAGCTTCTTCCAGATAATATGGTCCATGGTTCACAGACAGAAAGTGCTGAGTTTAGTGGCTGAAATCTTACCCACACAACGGCTGATCAGAGGAGATTCCAAGTCAGTCTTTCAAGTGACAGTTTCATGAGATGCTCAGGATAAATCTCAGTTTCAGGCAGAGGAAGAGAAGTCTGAGAAGGATTATATATCTACAGGAATGTCCCCGGGTGTTCTTTAACTCATCTACCCATGCAGTTGATTGCAGATGTCATCATGGGTGGTTCTCTCAATACAAATATCATTTTCCCTTGGGGGAAAATTTGTTTTCACTACAAAAGCAACTATGGCACAATATTAGTTTGTTATATATTGACTAGTTTTCTTTTTTTACTAATTAGCTTTTGGGCTTCCTTGTTGTCTTCCATCTAGGTCTAAGATCTCCCTTGCATTTCCTCCTTTATTGATTTATGTTTAGTTTCCTTTTCCCCTCTCACAGTGTGTTTCATTAGAAGTTGTATTTGGACTGGTCTATTTTAACCTTGGCTCATGTCCCATAAGTCTCTGAAGAAAATGCTATTTCTTTTTCACTCTTATGCCATTCCCCAGCTGCTGGCTGCTCCCTTTTGAGAGACAGCATTTTGTCTGCTCTCTCATGTTTTTTTGTAAATCATTCAGTATTCAAAATATGTGTCGTGTGTGTGAGATTAACTGATAAAATAGTATTTTGCTGCACGAAAATCTTAGTAAGATTTGTATATTCAGTTGTCCACTTTTTCTTCTATTTTCTTCTATTTTGCTTTTTTTAAGCCTAAGAATCAAAATGACAAGTTAAATGTGATGGATTTCTATGTATGCATGTATGTATGTATGAAAGGGGGAAGGATGGATGGATGGAGTGAATGAATAAATATAGTCACTACAGATTCTTCTTTTGAGGATATGAGGTTTGTATGTTTCATTACTTTTGGACATGTAAAAAGATTGGAATGATTCTACAGGGTAACAGTATATAAAGTGTTGGAAGAAAAATGAAAACATATAAAAAAAGGTAGGAACAGCTGGAATGCAATTGTAGAAGTGTTTTCAAGATAATTCATAATATGGTAGAGTTGGAATCTACTTCAACTTTTTATCAATGCCAGAAATTCACTTGTCCTGTAGTCCAGTACTATCATTCATAATGAGTGTGAAGATACTTATCTTATACCTTTTATAACTGTCATATCTTTCGTATGCCAACCAGAGCTCACATAAGTATATATATTGTTCATTTGCTCCATTCCTCTTATTGAACAAATGGCCAAAAGAGCACCTGTCTTGACACCTACTTTTATTCATGAACCTTTCCTGAGATACTTTTCAAAACCTTCTAAGTGTGACCTCATTGTCTCTTTAATATTGCTTTCCACCATTTTTCCTTCTACCATTAAGGTTGCCTCTGAACTGGCTGAAAAAATGTTCTCTTGGTCTGAGAAAAGGCAAGAACATTGAGTTTGTTTTCATACTAGCATTCATTTGTAAATGACAAGCTGAAGTGTATAAACCTTGCAAATATTGATACTTAACTTTGAAATCACATCAGATTCTCCACTTAGCAGCTTCTTAATGGTTGGTCACCAAAGCTTATGTTGTAAAGAAAGTGTCAGCTATTAAATTACTGCAAGATTATTTGGCGTGCCTTCTGAGCAGACCTGCTTCTGTGGACATCAGTAGGTAACTTTCCTTGCTCAAACATGCTGTTCTTGTATCAATCAGAAATTAAAATGGGTCCAATTACAGCAGCCAAAATCTTATTACATATTGCTTTAGATGTACTTCCTGAATAATATTTAATAATGTCTCTTGGCTTTTTATTATCCAGATAATTACAGAACATATTCAATACAGAGTTGTCATGTCCTGAAGACTAACGTTAATCTCTGGGAAGAAATCACTTACTCAATTTACTAAATAATTAGTTAATATATTTTCCCCCACCCAACATATTTTTTACCTTGATGTTGCAACAAAATCTTGCTGGAACATGATTTTATATCTAATATTCCATATATGTCTTGAGACTTCTTTCCATTTGCTAACTGGTGGTTGAATTTCATTCAAGCAACTTTGAATACTTATTTTCAATTTCAAGAGAAGCACAGCAAACAACTGCAAGATCTTTGGGTTAGATGGTTGCTCTGTTTAATCATTTGTGTCCTGGCTCTCACTTTGTTTTTCAGTCTGGCAGGAGTTTTGAGATGAGACATATTTTTAGAGATCCACTTTCTAAACATTAGTTTTCCTTCTGCAGCTAGCCCCCCAAATATGTGGCAGGCAGGGTTGTAGCACCACATGATATGAGGTAATATCTTTTTTTTACAAATCCACCAAACATATTAAAATGACCCTTTGTGTTCCCCAAATTTCCAACATAAATTTGAGATATCCTTATAATTCTGGATAATTTTTCTGGAGTCTTATATCAGTGGTGCATTGTTTTGTAGATTCTTTTTTAAGTTATAATGTTTATTTCAGTCCTTTCCACCACATGTTTTTCCACTGTTTCAACAATATATTATGTCCAATATTTTAGCCCATTTTATCATATGCTTTTTCGCTTGTTAATCCTTCATTTTAAATTTGAGTAAAAGTCTATGATGATGATAATGATGATGATGATGTCACTCATGTCTGACTTTTGACAATTTTATGGGGCAGGTCTCTTTACATCTTCCAATCTTGCCCTACTTCTTTGAGTTGTGCTATGCTCTGACTGATATCAGCTTTAATGGTTTCCAGCCACAATGTTCTTAGGTGGCCTGGTTTCCTTTTACCACTAACTCTTGCAAGCATAATGCTTTCTTCAGTGAATTCCCCCATCTGACTTGGCCAAATAAGTGACCTGCAATTTTTAAATTTTGTCTTCCAGTGGCATGTCTATGTTCTTGTACTTACTTGTTAGTCACCTTTGCTGTCCAAGGAATTTATATCAGGGTGAAATCCAGCAGGTTCTAACAGGTTCTGGAGAACCGGTAATGGAAATTTTGAGCAGTTCGGAAAACCAGCAAATACCACCTCTGGCTGGCTCCAGAGTGGGGTGGGAATGGAGATTTTGCAATATCCTTCCCCCAGGAGTGGGGAGGGAATGGGGATTTTGCAGTATCCTTCCCCTGGAGAGGGGTGTGAATGGAGATTTTGCAGTATCTTTCTCCTGGAGTGGGATGGGGTGATTAGTTTGGAGAACTGGCAAATACCACCTCTGGCTGGCCCCAGAGTGGGGTGGGAATGGAGATTTTGCAGTATCCTTCCCCTGCCATGCTCACCAAGCCACGCCCACAGAATCGGTAGTAAAAAAAAATTAGATTTCACCACTGGTCTAGATATTTTGACAATTACATGTTCATCATTTGTGCATAATTCAGCATCCAATTCTGTCTTTTGCTGCTCAATTCCAAATGTCCTTTATATATCCCAAATCTTTCCTTTAATTGTGCATATGAAAGCCATTGAAATGTGTTGTTAAAAACAAAAAATATTTTCCATGTGTAATTCAAGCTGTTGATAATTAGCTATAAAGCCCTACATGATTTGGGACCAGGGTACCTGAACAATCACATTTTTCCAAGAGTTTCTATCCATCCTAGATCAAAAAGGATGGATATGCTGCAGATCCCATCAGCCAAAAAATGTCAGTGTTCTGATCTGTCAGCTGCTGGCCCCTCCAGCAGCTGAATCAAATGAGGAGGCAGCGTGGGAGTCAGGACCAGCATCAAGGCAATCTGAGAGCTCCAAGGGGGAAGAGGGAATGGAGCTGCCAGATATAGAGACAGAGGCAGAGCCAAACTTCCAGCAGCAATGTTTATTGCAGATAATGACTCAGTAAAATCAACATGATTTTCAGCTGATGGCCCCTTTTAAAGGAAAACTATCTGCCTTTAACCAATAACATTAAAATATGTCCCTTTTGCGTGGCAGAAGAAAAGTCTCTGCTCATGCCTGCACAGATATAACACTTAGGCTTATCTGGGAATTTATCATGAAATTGCCTAACTAAGGTGTTTGCATGAACATCCCAACTCTTCACCCACGTGGCTTCAGAAAAGGAGTATCCCTTCCCTTGTTTTTCTTGCAGGAGATATATCAGGGGTGGGTTCTACTTACCTTTACTACCGGTTCGCAATGGGGCCGCGTGCATATGCTTGCTTCGCTCGCATGTGTGCACACTCTTCTGCGCATACGCAGATGATATCAGGGTCAGTGGGTGGAGCCTCCCACCGGTTTTACTACTGATTGTATAGAACCAGTGCGAATTAGGGGCAACCCACCACTGAAATAAATGAGAACCATTTTTAGAAATGGATCCACTTTCTAAAACTTAGATCTTCCCACTTCTGCAGGAAGCCCCCAAAATGTGTGGCAAACAGGCAGGGTTGTAGCCCTGGAGACCATGTAATATCTTTTTAATAAATCCACCAGGCATGGTAAAATGACCCTTTGTGTTGCTGAGATTTCCTACACACATTTGAAATACCTTTATACATTCTGGATAATTTTCCTGGAGTCATGTATCATGGTGCATCATGTTGTAGAAATAATTAATTCATGTTCAGCAAAGCAAGTTTGCATGTTAACTGAAATCTTCTGGTCTCCTAAATTACCATCTGCTCTTGAAAAGAGATACAGATTTAATGTTCAGGTCTAGGAAGGATTGCATAACCACCCTGCTCTCTATAAATTATTTTTTATAGATTCTATTTTGGAATGGCACAGTTTTAGTAGCCTTTGATTCAATTGTGTATGTCTTCAGCCCACCACTCATGATGGGCCAAACATTCCCAATGCCAAGCCTGGGTCTGTTAGCATTGGATTCTATGGAACAACTAAACTCTAGTTGGAGAAGAGCCATCAATTTTTTGTCTACTATGTCCACTTTTTTTTCCATTTGTTCCTACCTCACTTCCACTGTCTTTATTCTTTCTTCATTTTTCTCAATTGCTTGTTGTATCATCTCTATGTTATTGTTCGTTCCCATTCCTTCTTCATGCAAAAAAAAAGCCCGATCTGATTTGGAGCAGAATGTCATTAGAAGCAATGCTGTCAGCTTGGAGCATTTCATTTCAGTCTTTAACTGGGTGATAAATTGAACCTCCTCCCCTAAAACAGATGCAATGGGGGTTGTTTGTTTTAGCAACGTGGATTGCTAAAACTCTTCTATGTTATGCCACATAAGCTTTGTGCTTATGTTCACAAGAGAAGAAAGAGTCATTACCAAAAAAATCAACCAACAAAGGCTGGAAATTATTTCCTTCAAATGAACAATAGAAAGAACATCAGAAATGATGCGTCACAAGATGGGTATCTACCTGGCTGCTCTTAGATCTTGAGTTGGAGTGACATATTCTATGTTATGCCACATAAGCTTTGTGCTTATGTTCACAAGAGAAGAAAGAGTCAATACCAAAAAAATCAACCAACAAAGGCTGGAAATTATTTCCTTCAAATGAACAATAGAAAGAACATCAGAAATGATGCGTCACAAGAAGGGTATCTACCTGGCTGCTCTTAGACCTTGAGTTGGAGTGACATATTCTATGTTATGCCACATAAGCTTTGTGCTTATGTTCACAAGAGAAGAAAGAGTCATTACCAAAAAAATTCAACCAACAAAGGCTGGAAATTATTTCCTTCAAATGAACAATAGAAAGAATATCAGAAATGATGCATCATAAGAAGGGTATCTACCTGGCTGCTCTTAGACCTTGAGTTGGAGTGACATATTAGCAAAGGAAGGTAAAGGTCTGCTTTCTCATGTATAGAGTTCATTGTGCAATAACAAATCACTCCAAAGAAAATGGTTTTTGTGTGTTATCTGTATAAGCTATGTATCAAAGTCATAAACTCTTTCAAGGAGAAACTGAGAAGATTGCTATCTCCTCTTTTCACTTCCCATTTCCCCATCTCAAGGGGGGAAAATGTAGTAAATTGTTTTTGTCCCTTGCCTCAAAATCATTTAAAAAATGCATCCCATCCACTTCTGAAGGTAGGGAGTGTGCATATTTTAACCACAGTTTAACAAGCAACAGAGACTACAAAAGCATGTCTCTAGGAAGAAACTCCCAATTCTTCCCTGGAATTTGAAAGACAGAAGAGAAAGGTATGATAAATCAGTACGGTGACAATATGCTAAGTGGAGCAGGCAGAACTGAAAAGGGTCTATGGAAAATAGTAGTGTACTGGCATGGTTCATGTAGTTGAGGGGCTTGGTCGTTAATATGTTGTAATGGAACTGTTACTGGTGAGATTCATATTCAGTGAAGAAAGTTCACTGGGTGACTTTGATTAATCTCCCTTTATTCACCAAAAGCTTACTGCATAGGGTGCTTCTGAGCAAAATCATTAGAGGGAGTGCTACTTCATTAAAACCTGTCACAGGTTGGGATGTTGAAGGTGCTCTCCCTATGTGAAATGTGGGGTTGTGGGGCAGGAAGAGCCAGGAGCCAATGATTTTCTGTTATGTCTCCACTCTCCATACCTGTGGAACAGATTCCCCTGGATATCTAGGTGGGGCTTCCCCTGCTGGTTTTTAAGAAGGTGGTCCAAATGGGCTGAAAAGTTGGAAGTTTAGTAGGTAAACATTGTCTGATTATTTATCTATTGTATAACTAGAGACACTGAAATGGGTTG